>NC_135847.1:10630000-11230000 GCF_029677425.1 Wolffia australiana
CCCATTCAGTGACTTTGGCACTGAACGTTCCCAAAACGGGTACTATCTGGTCGGGTGAATTAGAGAATAGACAGACCTCTGTTGGCATTCCAGCCTTCCTTCTCCTTTCAGGCCTATCCGAAAGAGAATCCAGTACCTCTTCTCTTGGTCGTGAATATCTGAATAGGCCGAACTGGCCCCGCGGATATCTTTCCTTCGGAACATAACAATTAGAATTAGGCTCAGTCAACTGGAATGTGTATTATCCATATGGGAGATCTTCCAATTGAGAAGATGCATCGACCTGAGACGAAGAGAAAGGTCTATCTATTTTCTTTAATGATTCAGTTAAACCAATGATTCGTTATTGGAGCAGATAGCACATTTCATCGGACATGCGTATTTTTTTCCGATGGATTTACATGGTTTCATTAATGGAAATTTTTGGATATAGTGAGTAATAGGCTCTGGTTGTTCGCCATTCAAGAATTCTTGTTTAGGCAGTTCATATCATCCATACATAGTGTTTTGATCTAAGATTTAAATTCTTCCATGTTTCAGCAGTAGCATATTGGTCCATGGAGCTAAGGTCAAAAATATGGAATAAACAAGTGTTTCCACGACTCTACTGCCCGGTCAATTCTGTTCCACTTAATCTCTTTTTCATGGCCACATATCTTTACAGCTAAGGAATGGGAAATCTTTTCCTGTTACATGAATCAAATGTTTCATTTCATCCGGGAAAAGCCATCTCTTTCTCAACAATGTCTTTGTCATTTGATCCAATAGCCTTCCGTTAGATAGGAACAGATTTGATAAATACTGATAACTCTCGGATAGAGTATTAGAACAGAAAGATCTATTAGATAATGAACTATTGGTTCTAAGCCATCTCTGGCGATGAATCAACAATTCGAAGTGCTTTTCTTGCGTATTTTTGATGAACCAGCGTTTATATATAGATGTAGGAGGATTTTTTTGGGAAGTAATAAGCCCCTTTGACATCTCTTCATCTGCAAAGAATTCTCGACGTGAAAACACAGAGACAAAGGGCTGATCTTTGAATAGGAAAAAGAATGGATCCGCAGGGTCCCAAATGAATTGGCTTATTCGAAAAAAGCCTTGTTCTTTGGAAGATCTATCTCGTGTCTGGTACTGCATGGTTCCACTCTGCAAGAACTCCGAATCCTTCTGTTGAAGCTCATTCTCTTTATGAAAGATGATCCGTTTGCCCCGAAATGACCTGGCCCAATATGGAAATCCCAATTCATTGGTCCTTTCTGATACAACCAAATAAATTCCCACAAGGGCGCCATATACTAGGAGCCCAAACGATGAGATTTAATAAACCTTCCCCTCTCTGTTGCGGGGCTACGGCCCCCCCCCCTTCTTCAAACTCCGATTCGTATTTTTCATATAGAAATCTCTGATCAACGATAGAACAAGATCCATTTTGCATCATATCTAACGGATTCCTTGGTTCGGACCGAAGAAGCAATGTCACTCGATTATTATCAAACTGACTGCAATCTTTTTCTTTCCGTGAGAATCCCACCAGAGCGCCTTCTACTTCTAAAAGGCCATGAACTAGATCAGAATCATTCTCAACAAATCCAAACGAAGTAATCCCATTTTTTTCATCGGGTCCGGATGGAGACCAAAGATCTTGAGCGACCGATCCGGCAGAACAACTCAAAAGATAAAGAAGTATCGTTAATTTCTTTATGCTCGTTCCAAGTTCGAAGTACCATTTGTACAAATAAGAATCCCTTTCCTTACATGATTTCTTCTTCATATAGATAGATATAGGATCTATGGGGCAATTACTTAGAAGTACATTTTGTGCAACAGCCCTTCCTATCTGATAGAAAAGGATCCCATGATCCTGAACCGATCTGACCTGGGATCGCAAATCCCAAGTTTGTCTATGAAGAGCTGATCTAATTGTATTAGTTTCTATAATTGATTTCTTCTGTGTAATACTAATTGATAGGGCCTCGTTGATAAGTGCTACAAGATCTCGTGCATTGGAACCCACGGTTATGGACCCGAATCCGTTAGTATGGAACATTTTCTTTTCCAAGTGAAATCCCCTAGTATATGAAAGAATGAAAAAGTGCTTTCGTTGTTGTGGAATAAGAAGCCTTCGTATCTTAATGCATGTATTTGATTTATTCGGAGCTATTAGAGCGGGATCCACTTTTTGGGGAATATGAGTCGAAGCAATAACAAGAATATTTCTAGTGGAACTTCTTTCACAGTCCCTGGAGAGATAGTTCACTAATAAACCGAGGGATAAGTAATTCGACTCATTCACATACAGATCATGAATGTTTGGAATCCATATTATGCAAGGAGACATTGCTTTGGCTAATTCGAATTGAGGGGTGATATCAAATCGGTCTATTTTCGACGTCATATACATAGTTAGCACATTCGTCATAGTTAGCAGCTCCGTCTCAAGGTCATTATCAATATCGTCACTATCATCAATATCGATATCGTCAGTATCATCAAGATCAATATCGTTACTATCATCAATATCGATATCATCAATAAGATAACCTTTAGGCTTGTCATCCAGGAACTTGTTCGGAAATACCGTAATGAAAGGAACATAAGAGTTTGTAGCTAGGTATTTGACCAAATATGATCGTCCAGTTCCTATAGAACCTATCACTAAAATACCCCTAGAAGGAGATAGGGCTAAGCGGAGCGAAAAGGGTTTTCCATGAGATGGGAAATGAAAACTATTAGCCCCACACGAGGTTTGTGAATAAGTGATTGTCTGATAATGAGCAAGGAATATCCGTCTTTCTGCTAAACAGGATCTATTGAACTCATAATTCATTAGAGACTTTTTATGAATGTCAACTAAGTATCGTAAGTAAATTGATCCCGGTTGTTCAATCATTTGATAACCAGAGTCATTCTTTGATAAATGATCACTATGAGTCAGACTCAATAGAATTTGATCAATTCTTTTTTCTGTCGTTAAGGTGGAGAACTGAACCAAGAATTCTCTTTCGTCATCATCAATCGAATCACTGTTCGCGACCCAGGATTCTATTTTATCATCAATCCAATCACCGTTCACGTTTTTTCTTTTTCTTATCAATGCATAGATTTCTTTACTTGTACGACTTAGATGTCTCGTATTTCTCGAAAAAGTTATTCGATTGACGGGATTTGGTATGATACTTATGAGATCGATGAGATTGATAGTCAAATATTTATTCTTAGAACGTATGGATTTGACCCCATAAGCGGGACCACCACCCAATAGCATGTTGCTGTCAGAAGCAGAACCCGTATTTCTTCCAAAGAATCTCTTAATTGTTCCAGAGCAACTAGAAACAGATTCTTTAACCAGAAGGAATTCAGTTCCGATGTAGGATACCTATCCAGAAGTTTTCGCAACTCAATCATGTATGATGGAATCATCAAAGATTTGATCTTTTCTAACTCTGTCTGTAACTCACTAGAGGCTCGGGAAACAAAGAGAAGATGTATACGAACGAGATATCCAGCAACAAGAAGAAAGAAAAGGATTGAATAAAGGAACTCCCGAGCATTTGTTGATCTCAGATGTGTCCATATCAATGGAACGGGTGACTCATTATTTCGATGAATCGTTTCTTCGGACAGAAGAAGATTCTGTAAACACTTACTCGAAATCTCACTTATCGGAGTCCATTGTGAAAGAATCGCCCACCATTTTTTCTGACGAATTGGCCATGATATATCTGATCCATGCATAATATCATGAAAATGGATACAAATTTTTGACTGCTACTTAGTATCGGCAATGAGTCTGAAAAGCATCTAAAAGGGTAAAATTTAGATATTTGCACCCTGTCGAAGTAAGGAACCATGGCATATATGTTTGGAACAGATTCCATTTTGAGAGATTTGAAAGAGCACTATCTCGTTCAAAGGTTCTATACATCTGCTGTTTCTCAACGCATTTCTTTAGACAAAGACTCTGTTTTTTCCTCTTTCCGGATGGTAAATATTTCTCAGAACATGGAGTGTGAATCAAACCCATGTTTGAATTGAAACTGAGATACTGATGCGAGTTCTTCCCTTCTGAATCAGATAGATTCATATCTGAAAAAGGCTGACAAGAAGTTCTTTCAAAATTGACTATTTGTTCCTCTGTTAGAGGTGTTGCAGAAATGTCTGCGATCGAGTAAATAGCTCTACGAACGAATGGATCGGGTCGAATTGGAAAATGGAAAGATTTGTACAAGTTATATGTTTCGTTACCACTTGTTGGAAATTCGTTAGATATGAATATGTCAGAGACCTGTGAATCTATTGGTAAAATAGCCTCTCTCTCCAAAAAAATAGGTTTTTTTTTACCGACGCACAAAGAAAATATTTTGTTGCGAATGAACAAGATATTGAGGAATTGTCCATACGTAAGATCATAATTATTGATACAGGCCTTTTCCACATAAAAGGGGAATCCTTTGTTACAATAGAACCAGAAGTGATGTGGATTATTCAAGAATCGAAGTCGATTTGCTTTATAAAAAGAAGATATCAATTTACTTCTATGAAATGGTTTCACGGGATTCAGCCAATTGTCTCGATCGTGGGATGAGAAATAGGAATCCGTGTTATCAAAGGATTTTCTGCTATTATTTCTAGTATGGAATGAGTCAATCATCCACTTTGGTATCTTATTGAACAAAAATGGTAATATTGTTCTTCCATTTATCAAGAATTTCGGTATTTGGGAAGTATCATGATCATCCAATAAGAAGGGTTTCAATTTATTCAAATGAACGATTTGAATACCTATGGATTCTAACAACTGATTGCAGAGTTGATCGTTTGTACCTTTCAATTGAGGTATTGGTATAAATTCCATTTGACGTTGGGAATATTAAGTTAATGATGTATATATATTGAGGAATGGCTAAAGTCCCTGGAATAATTGATATTTTTCTTAACTCTTTTATCTGCCTGCAATCAACCTGCTTTCTTTGGCAACTAGGGCCATCCCCTTCATTCTATGCTGACCCCGACCTGGGCTTGCTTTTTGGGAAGCCCATTCCCATCACGCTCATGGCCCGGCTGGCCTGCCAGCAGGAGTGGGAATTATCCCCGTCCCAGGTAAAAAGGGTTGGTTGGATGTGGGATCTACGCCACGAGGAGAGGTACGAACATAGATAATATCATCACGACCTCTCGGTACCGCTAGGGATGCTTAATGCCACTTCACCAACTGGCATTACCTGCACTTTTTTTCCCCCTTTTTCTGCCCGACTCTTTGGTTTTAAGAATGCTGGTTTTAAGAACGAGTGATTGCCCTTCTCTGACCCTTACTGCCCAACCAGAGAACGAACAGATAATGCGTTCCACTTATTGAACAGGTTCAATGGTCGGTCTGTGACCCCTGGATGCCGAAGGTGTCTTTGGGGTGATCTTGTAGTTGCTACGGGGTGGAGACGATGGGGTCGGTCCATGGATTTTCCTTCATTTTGTCACATTTCGCTCAAAGGGTTGAAAGGAGATAGTGCATCAAGTTGTTTGCAAGTGCCAACTTGATCCTCTTCCCCAGGGATCCCAGATAAGGGAACCCTAGGAACACCACCGACTCCAACTAAGGTCCATGTACGATCCATACTAGATCTGACCAACTGCCCATCCTACCTCCTCTTGTTCTTGACAGCCCATCTTTGTCTCAGTAGAGTCTTTTAGTGGAATGTTTCGGTCCTCTTCCCCATTACTTAGAAAAAGTGAGCCACCAGTTCAAGTACATGATACTATCATTACCGCCTGGACAATTAGACATCCAACCCATAATTGCAACAACCCAATTGCAAGAGCAGAGCCCTACAAACTAAGCTATATCCCCCCGATGCTTCTTCCATTATTTTCTCTAGCGCCACTGGGCCATCCTGGATTTGAACCAGAGACCACGCCCGTGAAGTAAATCATCACACCTACAATCCAAGTAATTGGGGGATAATCAATAGATTCTTTTTCAGGAGCGATTCATCCTTCCCGAACACAGCATACAGCTCTCCGTTGTACTGTGCTCTACAAGTGTGCTTTGATTGTTCCACCCTTCCCCCTTACCATGGCAATTTTTTGTGAAAAAACTCCGATGGGAAGAAAAAAAAGACGTTAAGAAACCCTCCTGGCCCAACCCTAGACACCATAAGATCCTTTTTCAAACCTGCTCCTATTTTGAGTCAAGAGATAGATAAAAAGAATTTACGGTGTTCCCTTTGGGATGGAAGGAGAAAATCCTATCGATTGCTGCTTTCACCAAATCTTCGGGAAAAGCATGAAAAAAATGTTCGAATGGTACGATCCCTACGTCACCCTAGAATGAAAAAAGGGGTGATCTCGTAGTTCTTGGTCTGTGAATATGCGTTGTTAGGTGCTCCATTTTCCCATTGAGGCCTACCTATGTATATCTACTTACTGTACATAAGCCTCTTGTAAAATTCCTGCATGCAAATGCATGCGTGTGTAAGTACAACATAAATAAACGCGTTATCACTTTTATTGTATTATTACTTAGAAATGACCGGAGCTCATTTCAGTTATTCTAATATACTAATAAATGAGCAGAGCTCATTTCTGTATACATCTATAGAGAAAAGCTGTTTTTCTCGTCACTATACTAGATAAAAGCTCCATTTTTATCGTATATGATATACTAAAAATTATACAATAATTTTTAGAGTACAGTATAGAGAAAAGCTCTGCTTTTCTTATCAGTACAGTAATTATATTGATTATAACATAATAAATTATATTAATTAATATAAATAACAATAAGTGCGCTCGCGCATACATGAGCGCGCGTGCTTGCACGTTTAGATAGATTGCTCACATGTGTGTGCTTGCATTATGCGTACATGTGTATACATGCGTGTGCCTACGAGCGAGCAGTTCCTCGACCCAATTTTTGGGTTTCATCCCTGCCCTAACATTAAAACCTGTTTAGACAAACAGCGCCTAAAACGTGAGTTTTAGACTTCGATGATACAAACTACATTTGGGGGCTAAAACTACAGTTTTAGACGGGGTTTCTCTATTGCACTTCGTGTGCGCACGTGCTAGTATATTCATTGCCTTGTTAGCAGCTGGTGTTGCTATTGTTAGGGGGCTCCCAGGAGCTCGCTCTGTAAATGCTGCGACTTTCCTGTTTCCTATTGCTTTATCTGCTCGCTTACTGATTTTTGCTCGGGTCACGTTGGGCAAACTCTCTAAGTAAAAATCAGCACCCCAAACCTAAAACAAGCCGAGCGCTTGCAAGTTATCTGCTCTCGTATCCGTTCTGCATGTCCTCTTTCGCTCCCTCAATTTAAGAAATAGCAAATCGAGTTAACGAAAACAAAATCTAACTCATCAAGTGTCACATTCCAAAACTCAAAACTCAGATTCTCCCCTTGAATTGCACCCTAGGAAATCTCAAAATCACAATTCCAGTTTCTGTTGCAAGGATTTAAAACTCCGTAAGAAATGAAAGAAAATACCAGCACCTGTTTTTTTGAAACCATAACTCCAGGTCCCCTCGCCCTGAGGGCCTCGAGTGTCGCTTCCCTCTAGCGTTCTTGTTGGACAGTCATTTTCGTGGACCGTTTGGAGAGCTTTTCTAGACAGCTCTTTCGGGATGGACAGTTTGGACTGGGCAGTTCAGACAATTTGGACAGTTTTTCACGTCAGAGCTGTCTGTCGAGTGCAAGTGAATTTCATTAACCGCAACTCCAGGTGCCCTCGGCCTAAAGGCCTCAAGTATCACTTCGCTCTTGCATTTTGTTGTTGGAACTGAACCTTGGGACGGCTTGCATGACAGTTTCTCAGGATAGCTTTTCACATTGGATAGCATTCCTCCTGGTCTAGGGCTGATTTTCTGGACAGCTTTTTACGTTGAACTTGTTGGAACTCCAGAACTCTAGAGCTCCAGAACTCCATAACTCCAGAACACCAGAACTCCAGAACTCCAGAACTCCAGAACTCTAGAACTCTGGAACTCTGGGTGCCCTCGGCGTGGAGCCCTCGAGTGTCGCTTCGTTCTAGTGTTGTAGTTGTTTGTAACTCCATAACACTTTCAAAAATTCGGAGGTGTTCTCAATCGGCGAAGCCTCACTCCAGGACTTGGTAGCTCAATTCCTTGCTTTTTCGATCTCAATCGGCAAAAGCCTCTTCTAAAAGCTCTCTCCATGAATACTTTACAAGATCTGTGCTCAGGATTTTATGGAGTATTATTCCCATGCACGCTTATGTATGGGCCCAGATCCTTACAAGCATAGGCTTTCCAAGGGAAAGGCAGGTGATGTTAATCGCTGGGTTATCCAATTTGGAATAGGGGCGCTTGGCAACTTATCGACTCCCCGAATGTAAGAATCGGTACTGAACATTCCTACCATAAGAAATAGTATAAGCTTAGCAATGACTGTGGTTTTTGTTCATATAATCTCACTAAAGAAGGAGCCACTTTCATTGTGACTATGCTGGCTGTTAAAATTAGGCCGTTTGGTACCAGTCCATAATGATCAAAGTAGAATCACAATCCAACAACTGCATAGAGAGGCGGTTGTGGTTATGAAAAAGTACACTTGTTAGAATTACGCGCTGCTGCTGAGTCGTTGGACTTATCCACTAACGTGATTAGTGGAATTTCAGTTTGTGGATTGCGTTGAGGGAAATCTACCAAAGCTAGGCAGATAGATAGATTTCTTGGCCGCTGCTAAGGTTCAGCATCTGAACTAAAGAAAATGATTGTTTCTTCACCAGCGCCCCTTTTTTTTTGGGTACTAAGAGTCCTCTCACTATCAACCAGCAGACATCATTTCGCTGGGTCTTGCCGGTATCAACAACAATAAAAAACAACCAAAACAACAACTAACTATAGAATGTTTACTTTGTAAGAAAAAGTTAAAGCAGAAATTGACTTCTTCGCTCGTCGCGTCATCGCTTCTCCGCTCCTAAAGTCAAGTGGATGCTTTCTTGCATTTAAGCAATTTGACGATTTGCTCTTGCAACCGCTTAGATATTAGGAGATCGGCCTGATGGGGACGCACTGCGAGCCCCTATTTTTAAGGCATTGGAGTAGGTCTTTCATATATATATAACATAATAATTATAATTATGACATCTCTTCTCTCCCACTTCACACCTCGGAGCGCATTGTTCTTATAGAGATAAAATGCTTTCACATCTTCTTAACCCAAGGAAAGCAGAGCTAAAAGGGGATGCCTCAGAACAGATCCAGTGGAGACGAGGTGGGGCCTGTAGCTCAGAGGATTATAGCATGTGGCTATGGACCACATGTTGGGGTTTCGAATCCCTCCTCACCCACAAACGGCCCAAAAAGGAAGGCGCGACTTTACTTTAGGAGCAGAAAAGATATGTAACCAAACAACTCATCAAATGTTTCCAATTTTATTTACAGTAGTATATGTACACAAATAGGCTATATAGATGTGGATTCCCAATAAAACATTAAATGATGATTCCAACTAAAATATAGCGCAATCATTTTTCTTATTCATTTGTTGGAAATAAATTTTGAATGATTGAAGAGTTGAACTATTTCTAGAAACATATATATAATAAAAGATATCTTATGACTTGGGTACCTCTTGGATTCAATGGAATTCAACGAAATGTGAGAAGTGTAAAACTTGAATTCGGGGAATTAAAGTAGTATTGTGTAAATAATATCTGAAATTCTAAACACCATGTAATATTTGGATGTAGGTGATAATTTAGCGTAATCCAAGGCATGGCTATCATATTACGAGGGCCCTCATCACAGAATGAAATGATATGATGGTTATTACACTGTTACCATTTGTTTCCCTTCGAGATAATATATCTCATGTTTAGAGAAACCTTGTTAATTATTGAATTGTAAGCACATGAAAAAAGTGGATATCATTTTAATATGACATCTTGAAAATAGTTATCCTCATCTATTTAAAATTATGAAACCTTTGATTGAGCATCCATTTCAAAACCCATATCACGACGTCAAATGGAATATAAGTGTACAGTTATAATTTTCTAGACATTGCGACCGAATTTAACTAAATAAGAATCTATCGGCAGAAATTATGTTCGAATAAAACGATGTTCATGCCCCTTAAGTATTTCTTTTACACTTCTTTGGATTTTTATCAATCATAGGGTCTACCCTGGAAGGCTCTTGTAAACAACTGGCATTAAAATGATCTTACTTCGCAGTTCGAACTGTCCACTTTGCGATAAATATATTTTTATCCCTCTAGCGTCCATTCCTTTATTTCGTCTATTTTAGGATCAAGCTGCTAGCAAAGTTTTTTGAATGCCTGTCTTCGCACCATGAATTAGAACATAGGTCCATTTCTCCCCCCAAGTCGGTGCCGCCCAATCAATCCCATGCTATGTTGCAGATACGGCTATACATCCTGATGTTGACGCTCTTCATCAGACATCAATGCGCCTCGCATCCTATAGATTGCTGGGGATTTGATGCGTTACAGAAAAAACAATAACATCATAACATCTCCTCACAGCGAAATGAAAGGTCATCTTCTCCACCTTCTAACCTGGAACGACGGACTCTTCTGGGGAGGGGGGGGAAGAAGCAGGAACTTCAAATTTCTATAGATTTCACTGGCAGACAGACTCAAGTGAAATTTCATTATATTTTCTCCATGTGACGAAATTCATTGAAAAATTTAAAACGTATATTTACAGAGAGAAATATTTGTAGAGTAAAAAATGCGCTTTGCATTGTTGACCATAGATCTATCCATTTATCCATTTGTCGAACGATCACTCTACCATTTAATGATCATGCATCAATACCGTCCTCCTTGGGGCATCTGGAGAGAGATGGATCATTTTCACATCCCAACATAACTTCATAGAATGCGAACAGGAGTTCAAGGCAAGACAATCAAGCCCACTTTCCAATTTTATTATCTTAGTACTGATTCCACCAGGTTGAAGCCATCAGGTAGCATGCATCTTCATCAAAACGACGCCCAATACCTATGTCGGTGACTATTAATCACACAAAATACCACGGAAACACGAGCATAAAACACATTTTGTCAACACACAGTCGGGTCCTTTATATAAAACTTCATAGAGTACGAATAAGAGATCAAGGCACGAAACCCAGCACACTTTCCATTCCTAGTAATGGTCCCGTAAGGTTTAACGCAACACAAAGTACAGATCTTCATAGAAACAACGCTCGGACGCCGTGCGCAAGCACATTATTCAGACAAGATAACGCAGAAAATACGTACATAAACACATACTACGTCGTCAGAAGACGTATCGCTCCTGCAAAGTTGTTGAAAGTGCTTTTACTGGCAGGTCAAGCCGAACGGAACGGGCTTGCCGCAGAAAGATAGAAGCAGGGCGACGTCTCCTGGAATCCTGACTCGAAGCCCAAGGAATCTCCTCCTCGCGGCGAGGCAGAGGCAGGTTATAGCCTGCTGGTCGGAGAGACTATTGATCACGGCACAGCATGGGAAACGGGACTGTGGAAATCCACGTCTACGATTGGAGAGCAAAGGCTCGCACGTTTCAAATCTCCGAAGAAAGATGGGGCAAAAGGGTCGTAGAAACGGCGGCGTTGGCGGTAGCGGCAGAGGCGGCGACGGAGGCGGAGGTGAAGGCGGCGGTGGCGACGGTGAAGGCGGTGGCGGTGGGGAAGGCGACGGCGGTGGTGGAGGAGTTCTGCGGCGGCGAGGAAAGGGGAAAGGGAAGTCTCTTCCTGGTTGTGCAGACACTTCAGTGATAGAGAGAACGGTAAGCAACAAGAGGACCGTGATTGCACTAGTTTTGGAGGCCATGGCGAAGGGAGGGGATTGCTAGTTGTGAGTGCTGTGTCGGGGTTGTCGACTCTTGTGCTTTTTATAGAGCGGAGAAAAGAGATAATGAGGTTATTGTGTTTATTAATCATAACGAAAGCTAGAATCATTATTTTTAAGTAGGAAACCAACGGGGTCTCGTTAGCCTCATCGGCATTAAATATGCTATGTGATGACGCGTCCCTTAATAAACATAAAATAGTTGTACACAGAGTAGATAGAATATAATATTTAGGGTCAAACATAAAGTCACTGTCTAAGCGATTTATGTCAGTAGTTATCGGATAAATACCATCACGACTATATTACGCGCACTATCCTTCTCTCTCTTTATTTTTCTTCCTTGATTTGAATGTTACCAGAGTGAATGTCGCATGTTTGAATACCATAAACACCACACTAATTCTGGGTTTAAGTTAAGAAGCACCGCCCTTGATAACAACTATAGTTTTTAATCTCAAAAACGAAAGCGAAATCAAACCAAATGGTCTATCCATGACGAAACTGAGCTGCTGAAGTGGGGCTTTCAAAATAATTTGATGTTAACGTGGATAAACTGTAGGCACAGTGAGATTCGATGGAAGAAAAAAATTGTGTCCACAAGGATTGGACCCAGAACCAACGGCGGTAGAGTCAACTGCAAGAGTGGATTTGAACAAACGGAACGGGTCCCAAACAGACATCCAATACCGCCCCATTATAATATTATTCAGAGATCCATACGGCCGTTCTGGCTAAACCCTACGACAGAACGGAATAAACTCTAAGCCCCTTAACGGGGCCTCTCATGTCCCGTTCCATCCATAATTACCTGGTTTCGGAAGAAGCTTTCAATAGGGCAGTCTACATCGTGTAAGTGCAGATTTTTCCCTCTCCGAATGTGAACGCTGTGAAAGTCAACTCATTATTAATTCGTTTTCCGACTGCTGACTTTCGCGTCATGAGTAAACCGCGTTCAGAGTTGTTTCGTTGACAACTGACAAGTTTTAATGGTTACTTGGCTGGCGAGTTTTTGTGCTTACTACCGTATGTTGTTCCGGCAATAACAAAACCTACTTCGACTGTCAAAGTCTGGGTCTTGTTTCAGCTTTATCCAATTAGAGAAGATACTGTCGACAGTCAAAGTATCTCCCCAGACGGGGAATATCGCCATACGCGTAAGGTAATCGTCGGCGTTGTTGGCTACAGAAGAGTCAATGAGTTCTATGGAAAAACCTAAGATCACTCAGGAAGAGTAGAGAGGGGGAAGAAGTAGGTGTTAAAATCCATGGTGTCTTGATAGAGAATGAATAGAGAAGAAGAAGAAGAATGAGATGGAAAGAGAAGAAGACACAAGAAGAAGAGAGAAGATCGTTGTTATTCCGCAAATCTTTCAATCGTACATTCGTTTGTATTTATATTACGGATATTATAGTTATAACAATATAATGTTTGTTTTGTATTTCCGTTTATAACGGCTATAAATGTAGTTAATCCGAACCGTTATAACAGGATGAGGTGCACCGATCGCAGCCGTCGATCGGTGCCGTAGACCCATCTGATATAACGGATACTTCTGGATTAAATCTATCTGTTATAATAAGTGGGGTGCACCGATCGTGACCGTCGATCGGTGCCATGGTCCCATCTTTTATAACTGGATTCTTCCGACTTAATCTGGGCCGTTATAACTCTTCAACTTCTGATCCTAGCCGTCTATGTGATGTCCTATTCTATCTTTGATCCTGTCCTTCTACGTCTCATCCTAACTATGTTTGATCCTGTATTTGATCCTACTTTCTAATCCTCTATCGAGTATAATATATTCATTCATTTTACTACCTAATCTTGTTTAAAATCCTATGAAATTGTCGATGGCGAGATCACCGATGATGGTCCTCGCCGAGTAAAACTCCTCCGTTATCAGTAGGAACAAGAACTTTGAACAACTTACTCACTTTGTTTAGAAGATCAAAAAGTTCACTGGCATTTATAAGCCCAATTATCTGTTACAAAGAAAAAAAATTCTCACTCGTGGCTCCACGTGCCCCAATCTGGGTTAACATAACTCTATCTTTGTTGAGCTGTTCACAACCGTTTAACTTGATCGGACCGTCCACGATATTCCCTAAAAAACAAACTAAAACAGATTCGTTAAGTTCATTATTCTTTGGCAATCTTTCCCGCTGATTTTTGATATGCCGATCATCAAGATCAATGTTGCCTTCAATCTCCTCCTTGATCCTGATCGTTCGGATCTATATCTTTTAGACCCATTTTCTCACAGAAAATAAATTTCTGTCTTCCAAGAGCTTTTGTGAAAACCTTGGCTAACTGTTTCTCTGTTTTAACATGCTTCAGTAGAATGCTGCCTTCTTCCAAACAATCTAGAATAAAGTGATATCTTGTGTCAATACGCTTGGCGTGATTGTGATAAACCACATTCTTGCTTAGCTCAATTGCTGATTTATTATCAACACAGATATCTACTGACTTGGGAAGTTCTCCACTGAGTTCACCAAACAATCTACTTAGCCATATTCCTTGACATGTAGCTGAAGTAAAAGCAATGTACTCAGCTTCACAAGAGGACAGTGCTACTACCTTCTATTTATTACTTCCCCAGCTAATGGCTTTTGAACCCAGAAAGAAAATCTGCCCTGATCTACTTTTTCAACCATTCATGTCTCCGGCAAAATCACTGTCACTATAACCAACTAATTTTGCTGGCTTTTGCCCTTTAACATAATTAAGACCATAATTCATAGTTCCTTTCATACCTCATTATTATTTTTACTGCCATCATGTGACTTGTAGTCGTCTTCTCCATGAATCTGCTAAGATATCCCACCCTGAACATTAAATCAGGACGAGTGTGAGTTAAATACCTCAAACTCCCAATGATTCTTCTGAATGTGGTCGCATCTACTTCTGATCCTTGATCATTCTTGAAGGTCTTTGAGGAATTACAATCCTGTATATTAAAGATTCCAAGAATTTTTGAGGCATACCTGCTTTGCTTCAAAGTGTTCCACAGGTGTTCTTGATTTACTTCAATACCAAGATAAGATGGCAGTAATCCCAAATCACCCATTTCAAATTCCTTCATCATTTGCTTCTTAAAAAAAACTATTTCGTATTGACTTGACCCTGTAATGATCAAATCATCCACATATACACCCACAAGTAAATAGAATTTTTCTTCATGCTTCTGATAATGATCAATTCATGAAATTTGGCCCATTGAATATATCAGTCACCATGCATGCATAGCAAGTATGAGTATTTACCAAACAAGTTTAGAGGGTAAACCAATGTGGCAAACATGTACCAAATTGGTCCGGTTGACACATCTTGGACTGCACCATTCCAGATTAATGTCAAAATATGTGAGCAAAAGAATACAAACGATCCTGTACCTTTTGTTCTGATTGGATAGTTGGATTTCCTTTTAAATAGTTTAGCATGCTGTAGCGTTTCTTCTGTGGTTATAGACTCCATCTTAGAGTAAACTTGTCAAGCCTACTACACCAGGGTATCTACTTTAGTTTTTTCATAACTTTAGAGATTAATTGATTTAAATCGTGATATAAATCCTATGCCTGTTCTTTTAGTATGTTAAGATCTGCATGTTAAAATTGATTTGAAGCATTTTTAAATCAATATTTTTCTTTTACTAAATTTTTATTGTTAAATTTTTATTGTTATTTATTCTTATTCATACAAAAAAGATTTTTATTTTTTATCTATGACATTTACGTGGTGATATCAAGGTAGATTTGTTTTTTTAATGACGTGATAAAATGAGGAAAAATAATAGCGATAAGTGAGTGATGAATGATGAAGAAATTGATCTATGTTGCCCCATATATGGGTTTGCACATGAGTCTAATGCGTTGAGTAGATAGAGCTAAAGAATTTGAATGCCCAGGAAATCCAGTACCCCATTGCTTTTATTTGACCCAAATAGGTGCCACGTGGTTATGGTGCATGCTAGCCCCTCATCTCAGATAAAAGGTAGTAAATGTCTCAAAAAGCAAATCTGAATACAATACAAAAGAAACAGAAAAATTTCATGTTGAAAAGAGAGATCAAAATTTGAATTAAATTAAACAATTGAATTGAAGTAAATAATGATAAGGTACATGGAGAATGTGAAGGGCTAAAAACATTTTACATAATTTAAGACAGGCACAGGGTATTGTAGATCTCTCAATCACTAAATACACAAGCTTTCAGCCATCGCTCCTCTTTCACTTATGGATCACACTCAGCTGTCGTTGAAAGAAAATTTCAATATTAAAAACCTTTTTTAAAAAACAACTGTAGGTTTAATCTTGATTTATTATATTCTTATACTTTTCAATCAAACCATCAGGCTTGATAGAGAAATACAAGCAATGGTTTTACTGTCTTAATCAAAATCATACTTCGGTTTTTGATACCAGGAAAATATATTATTAATATCATATTTCTCTCTTCCTAATCTGGTTGTCCAATAATAAATATAAAAGACCCATTTTTCTCACTTCTGCAACTTCTATATCTTCATTTCTTATTCCTAATCTATGAACAACTTTGTCTAATCACTTCTTCCTCTCTCTAGCTAAAATTGGAATGAATGCTTAAAGATAACTTTCCCATCTATTTTATGTGAATTTCAAAAATAATATTGCATTTTAATGCAATGGCCCTAAAAAATCCCTAAAACTATATTAATAATTTATATCTATAAGTTATTAACGGAAAGACGTTGCATGACAACTGTTCAAGAATCCAGGGAGAAAGATTCCAACCCTGTGTCAAGATAAGATGGAGGTTTTTGAAAATGCTCGCAGCCCCTTGTGTGAGCTCTACTTGATAACTTTCAAAAATTTTATCAGCTTGAAACTGGTTATAATAGAAGATAAATGACCATTGAATGTATATTCATCAATACAATGTTTCTCACCTCAATCATATTAAATTACTGTTAAAGCATGGTGGACTTAATAGGGGCCAAGCTATGATAACACATAGTATTGATAGATTAATATGAGAATATTTACATATTATTTCAAACCACATTGGTTATATATGTGTGTGATCAAATCTGAAATGAATAAATCCCTCTTTAGAATAATATTTTGAATATTGTAAAATTTAAGTCTTTTACCAGGGTTTTGCTTACGACATATTCTATAATATTATAATATTTTACTCACAATATGATTTTTCATGAATTTTATAGAAATTGTATTCACAAATATATGATCTTTTGAACTCGATACATATATACATATATTATATTCAAGGTTAGATTTAGTTTTTTATTGGCAAAGAAACAATGTCGGGTATGACCAACCTAAGGGTTGCGCTCACAAACTGATCTAGTCAAGTGGTTTTCTTGATGTAAGGTTGAATAATTAGAAGAGTTTATAGGCATGGAGAGGCATAAATATATAAATTACACACACACCCCTTCTAGAAGATATTAGCCATTTTGAAGGGTCTCTTGGAGCTCCTACTTGAGTATTTTCTTAAAAGGAGGTCCATTAGCCCAGTAAGCTCTCCTTGGATTTATGAAGACTCCACTTGGTCCTTTCATAAGAGCAGTTTACCTTATCTTGAAAAAGCTCCAAAATTTTCCAAATAAGAGGCTAGATTCAGCCCACATGGCTGATTGGATCAAATGGGTCATATTAAGTACAAAAACCATAATTTTGTACTATTTAAAGATGAATATGTAAGAAGAATTTTAACATGAAATTTCACAAAACGCACATGCTCCAAATTAGGATTTAATATGAAAACTGAATAAAATGTATTTTAATGAACTCTTATTCAATACATTTGCAGTTGAGTTATCAGCAATGCCTGGAGAAGGTGTTATGTCCGCACTCATGAGGTATCATCTTGGAGATCCGCAAAGGGTACAATGTCTAGGCAGGACCACATGCATTCCCGTGTCCAGCATTCCACATGATACAGCACGCGGAGCCATCAGGCACAAGAGTCCGGGCGTGTGTGGAGAGCTGGCAGGTTGAGTTTCTCAATGCAATGGCTGCCTCGGGCCGCCCAAGTAAGATCCTATCAAATAGTATAGAGGAAATGGGTGCAAGAGCAAATCGCGAAATTGGCGAGGCATAATCCATTTGATTACCCTCTTCCAGCTGATGGCGAATGGTGAGTAGGTGCGTGCAACACCATGTGATGTCTCACCATACACCCTAGAGATGCCACGGGGAGCTTGAGCCTGCACGTAGCATATCAACTAATAACTGTGACTCTGGTTCTCTAATGATACCCTGAAGGTATTGCTTCTTATAGAGGAGCAAGCCATCACATATCGCCATAGCCTTGGTTGATGTGTTAATTTGAACTCCATAGAAATGGAAGAAACCAAAAATAATACTCCAGATATGGTCTCGAAGGAGACCACTTTCACCAGCTGGACCCGTGTTCCCTTTGGCTGTACCACCTGCATTGAGCTTGAGAGAATCCATTGGTGGTAGGTGCCAATGGACAATCTGTAGCCGAGAGGTGATGCGGGTCAAAGCGATCGAGATTCCCTAGGTGCAGAGTGCATCACAAGTATGAGGTACGAGGTGATGGATTTGTCGTAGCCCATGTTTGACATGGCTCATGACATATTTTTCCCTCATAGTGGACCTTGCAGAACGAGAAAATTTTTGCCCTTTCAATATCGCCCATAGCAAGTATGAGTTGGCAATGTGTGGATAAAGGCTAAGCTTAGAGCATGTTGACGAGATAAAGATCTTCTGAAAACATTCTAGCGGAGTTACTGTAGTATGGGAATGGAAAATCATATACCAATTGTCAATAAATTGGCGCCAACGTTCCATAACAATGTCAGTATCGAAGAAGAGGTGCTCCATAGTCTTAACCTAAGGAGAGATGGGGCAACAATGGCAGCAAACAAACGAAGTGACCAATACAGGGTAACATTAGTCGGTAGGCCATGATGCATGAATTTCCAAAGCAAGACCGATGGAGGAGGTATGCCAAAAGTGTCGACCCTAAGCTTACGTAGAAAATCTCTCTCAAGAGCCATTCCAAGATGAACAACACGAGAAACTCCTATCATGCATGAGTGTCAAAATATGACGATTCGGGGAGGTCCCTATCTCAATGGCCATTGATGCCGATAAGAAGTCTAATGGAAGTCCATGTTGCTCCCATAGAAGTCTCGTGTTTCCCCGTTAGCAATCAGGCCATAGTCAACTAGAGTCAGTTGTGCAAAAAAGTTGGGTGGCAAGCTAAGGTGGTATTTTCAAGCTAATTATCATACGGGCACTAATTGTGCCTTGGTCGATGAGGCAATGGGTCACCATGGATAATTCTAATCCATCATTTGGGGCCTTTGATTTCAGACTCACGTCGAGCCCACTCGCCGTACTTAGCTGTTATAAAGCACCCAAAGGGCAAACTCGTGGTATGCATAAGCCACACAAGCTTCTTTTGAAGCATGTCCTGGATGTCTAGAGGGCGTCTAGTCCCTAGACCTCCCTTGTCCTGCTGTGGACATGCTTTATGCCAAGAGACCAAATGATGGTGGTGGCCTCCCTCTAAGTACTTCATAACATGATAAATTAATCGATATTAGATAAATTTTAAATGAGTATGGTATTATTAATTCAGAATTTATCATGTTATAATTTGAATCACCAAAATATTTATGCATAAACTATAAATTTTAATTTTTGCACATCATGGTTATTTTTTACTAAACTCCTTGACTTCTTTCAAGTCAAAAAGTTTTATTACTGATGAGTATTCTATAGTTTCACATGTGCAGAAGTTTGCAGGAATGAGGAGACAAAATTCTTCAAAAGTTGGAGAACTTTTTAGAGTTTAGTGATTGTCAAAAGGGGGCTTAAAAGAAGAAAAATGGTAATTAGGGCCTTCAAATGAGAAATCAGAGGCAGATGGGCCACTACCTGACCTGTCCATTGGGCTCTAAAAAGCCTTCCAAAGAAAGACGTTGAAGATTACAAGGGGAAATTCTCAACCCATGGAGAAAAAGAGGCAAAAATGGCCAGAAAATAAAATAGAAAATACCCAAAGTGGTATTTTTAGTAATTATCCCAATCTATAAGTACTCTTCTCTCCCTCATTTCCCCTCATTCTGGACTTGCTCTAGCAAGTGGCTGGCAAGCAGAACAAGGCATATTTCAGGATGCAGGTTGTTCGGCCTACTTTATGTAAGTTTCTTTAAGTTTTCATTCAATCTCGTCTCTTGTTTTCATTGAAAAATGCCTAATCCTGGAGAAATATAAGGATACAGACTTGAGAGGATTCATTGAGGGCTCACCAGGCTTGCATTGAGGTTTTAGGAACCTAGGTTTCCATTTTCACATCATCAACCATCCTTTTATCCTTAAAATCCATCATTTTCTCACTCTAAACATTCAATTTTCCCTAATTTCTCTCTCTAGAATTTTTTCATTCTCTATCTAGATCTTCATACATATCCCTAGTTCATACTCTCTAAATTTCATAAAATGTATCTTTCGTTTTCACCTTTAAATTCCATCTCAAACATCTTCTACACTCTCTTTTTATTTTCTCTCTCTATCTCTTCATTTCGGTCATTTTCTCTCTCTAAAACTGTTTTTTTCTCTCTCTAAAATCCATTCCAGTCTCCCTCTAGATCATCCTTAATTATTCCTTTCAAATTTCAAAAAACAGTTTGTGTTTGAATTCCATCATTTAGGGCAAATAAAGTGGAGAGTGGAGGACTTAGTCAAATTGACAGAGTCCTGACCATATTGGGTCAAGCCAATAGGGCCTAGCCCATTTGGCTAAGTCTTGACTTAGCCAAATTGGGTTGAACCTTTTAGTGGGTTGACCCACTTAGGCCAGCCCTATACGGGCCACACAAGGACTGATAGCTCATCCGGTCCGCCACTGCCGCCGCCAACGATAGCCAGAAAAGGTATTTTCCTTATTTTATATATTTACAAATTCCCAAAAATTGTAAAAAATTCCTAAAATTAATATAATCAATAGTCAGTATTTTTAACATCTCCAATGTTCTAATAAAATATTTAACTCTCATTTTTAATATTTCTAATCTATTTTTGGTATTAATTAAATTCAAGAAAATTCAAACAAAATAGTTATTTCCTATTCTAGTGTTAATTATATTTATGCAAATTAGTGTAAAATATTTTTAGTGTTTTTCTTTGCATTTATGCTTCAATTTAGATCATAGAAACTTTTATCAATTGACTAAATATCCATAAAAATCTCAGAAATTATATGTCTCACTTTTAGACTCACTTCATTGATTCCAAGCTTGAGAAAACTTCTCAAATTAAATTTGTGCCTCTCTATGGATCACCCCTTACTTGCCCAATATTAACTATAGAGTTTTTGGTTAATTCTAAATTAAAAAATGACATAAAACCCCTAAATTTGGACTTAAAAGTCACCCAACCATAGGAAGTGCACAAATAGGCGCTTCACAGATCAACGAATAGATAGAGACATAGCATGTGCTGATATAATATGTGACAGAATGCTCATGATGGCATGACATATGAGTTGAATGCACCCTTTGGGGGCTAGAAAATGAAGACTCCATCCTTCAAATTCTTTCTCAACTTGGCCAACAAGGCATCAAAATAATGATGTCGTGTGTGACCACAAAAGATGGGACATCCAAGATAGTCAAACGGTAGGCATCCTTGTGAGTGTTGAGTGTAATGATAGATGATATAAGAACGTTTTATAATTGTAGATAGCTCTAGCATAACGCTGCTCTTCATGGCATTGATAAGCTGGCCCAAGGCACTCTATTACGCAATAAGTACACTCATAAGTCTCTCAATGGATTTTCTAGATACATTAAGAAAAAGGATTTTGCCACTTGCGAATAAAGAATGCAAGATGATCAGGTCACCCCTTTTTGAAAAATATGGTTGGATGAGACCTTGGCCGTTCGTCCGTGAGAGTGATCGGCTGAAGACCTCTTCTATCAATGTGCATAGCAACGAAGAAGCTAATGGAGTTTCCATCCACTAAGAGATATAAATTATTATATCTAATACAAGCATCAATGAGATCGATGAATGCATTAGTGAAACCAAAGCGTCGCAACATTCAGGTAAAGGAAAGTCCATTTGACTCCATATTGATTTTGGTCATGATGTCTACACCCTGAATATGAGAGTTGAGTGACTGTGCTAACTTGTGAAACTACCATGATATTGTCATGGATCTGTCGACCCTTGATGAAACCACACTACTCAAGAGAGATGTGTTTATCAAGGAAGGTCCCAAGTTTTTTTGTACTGATTTTAGAAATAACCTTGTGTGATACATTACAAAGACTAATGGGTCAAAATTCTATAAAAGAAACTTGATTATCCTCATTTGGGATAATCAATTGTATATGAAAGGCCAACTTTTAGGAAAGACTTTGTGTATGAATACCTAAGTTTGTGCCTATGATATCCCACCAAACTATGTAATGTTCAACTGAAATACCATGAGGCCTTTTCCCGCTAAGTGGGAAGACCACCTCCTTGATCTCAATGTGCGTAACACGGGTTGTGAGTATATTGTTTTCATGGTCAGTCACCAGGTGTGAGATGGAGGATATATTCTCAGTCATCTCTATCAGCTGGGAGGTAAGAAGGTAATGAAAATAGCTAACGCCATCTATCAGCAACTGTTCTCGATCCTGATTATACATCCCTATGAGGGTCATAAAGTTAGGTCAGGATCTATGTTGAATCAATACATGAAAGAAGTGTGTATTTCTATTACCCTCTCTAAGCCACTAGACACAATTTATGGATACAGTAAACCTTCTATTGTTGCTATTTGTAACCTTCTACACATGAGTCGCATCGGTCCAAACTCCTTGAAGTTGGCGCTCAATTTGTTTGAGCTCCATCTTTAGCATCTTAACTTGTATGTGCACATCCCCAAATACATGTCTATTCTACCATTTTAAGTTGAGTTTGAGATTCGTCAATTGATAATAGAAGTTCTCCATAGGTGATGTAGAAATCTCTCCATGCCACTAGTGGAGTGTTGGATAGTGTTGGATGTAATCATCGGTTCAATAAGCCCAACTATACCTAGTTTGTGATTATTGATGCGTGAAATAAGATGTAACGGAATTTGGGGGTTACTAATCCCTCTACAAATTCAAAAAACACTTGGAATCATAATAACTATCAGCTCGAACGACTCATCTATAATCAGGTGTTGTAGATGTGATATGAAGGGGGCGTATCCTAATGGTGTTCATTAGAAGGGGCTATGTTAGTATATGAGTACTGAAATATGGATTTATCATCCTCCTCTTGGACCGTGGAGGCGAGTCCACTAGTATCCTCGTGAGTATCCTGACTTGTACAAGCAAGAGGGGCTTGATGATTGGTCGAACATTCTTCCCTTGCAAATGGTACATGGGATGGATGGACATCAAGTGTGGAAAACAAACGGGGGGTTAGGTCGGCTGGATTCAGAAGTGGGGGTGTGAGTGTAGATAAGATAAAAGAGGACTCAAATGGGGAGGAGGGAGGGGGGTTTAAGGGATCATGCATGGTACGGCTAACCACGGAGGGTTGAGGGGAACAAGTAAATGCTGGGAAGGGATAAGAAGGCAGGGGTCGAGGAGATGAGGGACTAATGACAGGGGATGGTGGGTTATGAGGTGATGAAGGACGAGGTCTAATGGGGGAGTGACACACAGTGTGTCTAGTGGAGAAGTATGCCTGACTAGGTTGACCCTCATCTGACTCAATGCACCCCCAGTATCTAGCCCATCTAATGTGTCTAAAAAGGAAAACACATTCGATGTTAGCATAGGGGGCATACCCTCTTTTCCCTTGCATGGTGATGAGGTAGGAGGTGGTACATCTTTGGCCTTAGTGAGAGTTTTGGGATGCTTTACCGCACCCTTCTTCACCCCCTAATGAGTTGTAAACAAGGGCTAGGTAGAGGTATAGGCAACATGAGGCCAAACTAGAGTTGTTGCAGCTGGTGGAGCGCTCGTCTTTGATGGTGGTGTTGGACATGATCAAGCAGTAGGAGGCTGAGGCTGATTAGGGTGACTGCCCTGTGTAGTGTTTCTTGCCTCTACAATGGACTCATTGTAGGACGAGTGGGGAAAAAATTCTGCTATGGTCGGTGAGGTTGCCTCCATCTCTCTTTTGCGGCAAGTATGGATGGTATGTCCAAGGAGAGTGCAGTGTGTACAGAATTGTTTTAAGTTCTTATACACAATGGGCTGATAGATCAGCTCGTGGCCATTCCTTCAAGAATAAATTTAATTTTTTATAAATTTGAAGACAAAATCTAGATTTTTTTAGTCATGCCATGTGTCATCATTCCATTTGTCAAATGGTAACCAGTCCGTGATTATGGTTGACTAGCTTTAGCCAATCATTTAAACCAACCCATTATTAAATACCGATTAGCAATGCCATATTTGCATTTAAAGATGAAAATTCTCACTCCTACTATTTTAATCACAGGGATGACGTGGCGAAATACCAAAAGAGGAGATCTTTTTTCACAAGAAATCTGATGTATCTATCGAGGCATTTCAAATTTCAAAATCATTATTTTATAGATTATCGTTATTTTGACTGGGTAAAAAATGGCTGCAACAATGAAGTATCATGCAACACATGCTTCCACATGGACATGTGGTGCTCATGTGTGTACCGGCGTCAATGTCTCATTCTTTAAGGGGAGAGGTTAAGAGAGGATGTTGAAAAACTTCCACATCACACACCCTCTTCTTAATTAAATAATATTATTACAAATATATCGTTATACCTACCTTTGTCTTTTTTAGAATGCAACATGGTGCGACGGGAGCCGTTGATCGACAATGATGAAGAGTAATCTGAGATAATAATTTCATTTAATGCTGTGATGAGACAAAACCCTAAAATACGACATGGTGGCACCGATAAGGGTGACGAGATAGAAACCTTTGGATTAAGTTGACGCCTAGGAATTGTCCAACTTCAAGGCTTGATATGGTTCAATCTAGAACTCCAGTTGAACTAAATTTCCCATCAAAATAGTTGGATCTATAAATTGAGCCCCCAATATTTGTGGAAAACATATTTAAGTCCATTTCATCCTAGAGCGGCATATTGAAAGAAAGTGAAGTTGTGAAAGTCCATAATGAATGTTGTTGTTCTCCAGGGTGCTTGGAGAAAGTCAACAGAGAAGTGGGGAGGCTGCTCTACATCATGAAGATGCCTTGATCATAGCAGAACATAGAGATCTAAGGTTAGTATATTGCCTTACGTTGAACATACTCATCATCACTATCCACCGTCAACCATCATCTATCACATTATACAATCTTCTACCATTACTATCATTATCTAGCTCGTCATGATCACGTTATGTTATCCACTCTATAATTGTTTGAGAAAATCAAAACTACTATTTTCCTCCATCTCATTCATCACCAAATTCCTACTTCAACCACCTTCATACCATGTCTCATTCTGTTATCTCTATAATGTCTTGCTTTCAAACCCTTGTATCTTGTATTAAGCCCACATTTCAATATTATATCCTCAATCAGATATTTCTTATTATCATTTCCCCTTAGCTCTCATATCATCTTATCATCACCTTTTCACATCTTCCTTCATCATAACCTCTCATTTTTACTCGATTTGGTCACAACCTACTATCTACTACTCGTGTAAAAATCATCATATTCTTATTGAATACTTTTTATCCATATCTATGATCACCATCTTCATATCCTCTCAAATTCACCCTATAGAGGAAGCTAATTAACTAAGATCTGTTCCTAGTGCAAAGGATCTTTGCTCATCACTCACGAGTCAAGCTATTCATCATTATCAGTATATAAATTTTATCAATTATACTCAAATTCAAATGACATATTTTTACCCTCATTTTGAGTTTATCAAACTACTGATAAGCTGAACGATTATGGTTTTAATTCATCATTGGTACTTTTTGAGTTCAATCCATTTATATAAACCTATACTCACTCAAGTAAATTTAGCTAATGGTGAGTATTAGACGTCTCATTAGGGAATGATAATTAAGGATTTACTATTCTTTAGAACTTATTAGTTATATGAGATGAGATGCATAAAATATGTTCTTGGGCGACAAGAAGAGGCAATGTGATATAGTCATAATTAGTAATATAATTAACATAATTATAGTACGTTGTGGTAAATATAACTTTAGAAAATTGATTCAGAGGAAGGATGGAATGACGATAATGAGAAGAATGTATGAGAACAATGTAGAGAGAGAGAGCGATATAAGGCAACTAATGAGTAAGATGGTGACATGAATATGATAAGATGTTAGTCGAGTATACAGATCCAATGCAATGGTGAAATGTTACAGTGAAATCAATCTTAGCTAACGATGATGTCGAGAAGAACCTATGTAAAATGAGGATATTTCCCATAGATCCTAATGTGTCGCCAAGATCACGGTGATTTGCGAGTGCAGATGAGCTCCCACTCTTCTTTGTAGCCTCTCCCAACACCCCAAGCCACCAAGAACAACCTTGATGGACTCAAAAAGGCACTACCTTTAATCCGCCGCATAAGTAGGAAAATAGTTTAAGGATGAATTTGAAAAACTTCATGCTCTCATTTATAGATGAGAGGTCATAAATAGAAAGAAGGGGTGAAGACGAAGCAACTCCCACAATTTCATTGAAATCACCTTCAAGATCGTCAGATAACATGTTTTGAAGTTCTAGAAATACAAACCCTCCATTTTTGTCTCTCGTCATTCTCATCAATGTTGCTTCCTCATTTTCAGTTGACAGTTACAATAATCCATAGTCAGTATTTACCCGTTGGCCCAATTGCCTTGCCTTCCGCCATCGACCACTTTGAAAAAGCCACATATCACTACATAGAAGAAAGAACCTTAAACAATCATTGAAAACAATTCTTTAACAATTGTGATGGGGCAGCGCGTCAACACACACAACATCACTGTATTGTGATGTGGCACACCACATCCGAAAAAGGAGAATATTCTACATTGATTGCATGATGTGGTGTGTGTTTCTGCACTCCACTTCAGATATAATCACATTTTTAATCAATTGCAATGGACACGTGTGAGCCACCTCTACAGTTGCATTTTTTACTCTTCAACCTGATTTTTTTCTTAAATTTTTTTTAGTCATCAAACCACACTCATTGCTATTTAAACCCCATATTTTTTCCTATTGTTCTATGTCATCCCTGCAAATAAAATAAACAAAGAATATTAATTCTTGATTATGACATTATGGAATCGCAATTGGGAATCCTTTTTGCACTGATTAATGCAGATAATCATTCCGAGGCCTTTACTATGTCAGCATTCGTTCAAATCAAATGGGAAGACATAGTTGGGTGAAATTAGAAGTTAGAAATATATTAACAAATCATTATAAAATCAATACTAAGTCATTAAAGTATAATATATATATATATTAACATAGAAAATTATTATCCATGAACATAACACCAAAAACAATTTATTTAAAAAGGATTTATTTAGGAGTCAGAAAATAATTTCTTGAAGTATCTGATGTGCAATAAATCCATAAAATACCATTAAATTCATAAATAACAGAATCTCACACCAAAAATAGAGTTAATCACTTGAAGCTTGATATCACGAGTTTGATAGAAATATGTAAATTTTCAACAAAATAACAAACTAATTTGTGTGCTCTATTAATATTATCATTTTTTCTTACTTCACATCTTCGCTTTGACCTGGATATCTTTTACCCTACTTCAAATATGAAAATTCATTTCATGCAGTGTTATTGGGAGTGTAAATGATTCTGTGAATTATAAATCCCACCCATTGTATTGGTCATAGAGTTCATATTAAAAGCGCATAACTAGGCTTGTTTGAGATCACTCCTAATTGTATCTCCTCAACAATTGATGTATACTCCAACCTACTCAAATAGACAACACCATATTCCCTCTATTGTCCTTATTCACTTATGGCCAGCCTTCATATTTTTATTTTCTTTAATCATCATCACTACTTGCTTTATGGAGTAATTGTGGAAAAAGAACCATACAAAAAGTACGATTACTATGTGCCCACTCATAAACTTCCACCCGCACATACAACTCTTTGAAAGGTTCTTTCATTGCGGATCTAACTCTACTCCTTTCACTCCTATTGGATGATAATTTTTCTAGGTGCAACTTTGGTGTGACAGTTTAGGCGCATCAAATCATGGGGTGTAAAGTTCTCTGGATAATCTCCTTCTTCTGACCCCATTATGTCTCTTCTAGTGGTGGTTATTTTGTCAAACACAATGAAATAATGTC
Source organism: Wolffia australiana (assembly GCF_029677425.1). Lineage (NCBI taxonomy): Eukaryota > Viridiplantae > Streptophyta > Magnoliopsida > Alismatales > Araceae > Wolffia > Wolffia australiana. The sequence continues at coordinate 10,658,145 of NC_135847.1, forward strand.
ATTCTTGATATGTTTCTTCGAAAGAATTTCAACAACCTTGATGGGTTCACAACAAGTATGATTACTAACTGATGCCCTAATCTTACTCTTTCATAATAAATATTAATGATTAATTTTTTTATCTGCATTTTTTAAATTATACTCAAAATTATTCTATCAATTAATCACTATTATTAATCCAATTATGTTCATCAAAATAATTTATCATAAATAAAGATAAGCACATAATTTTCCATATCATATAAAATTTTATAAAATAATTTATGCAGATAATTTGTTGTGTCACTCAATACTTTACAATAGTTATACATAATCCTCAATCATGAACCTTCCGTTTACTCACATCATCGTTCAATATTTTCTGACAAATAATGTTGTTAGGAAAAGGATGTTCATGATTTAATATAATAGATATTAAATGAAATTAATTAAGTAATCGAATATAGTAGTAATATATAGACATTTATATATTAAATAGATAAATATGTGATGGAGTATATTAGGGGTAACAATTTTATAATTAAGGTAGTAACCCAAAAAGACAAGGGAAATTGGGCCCAATAAGGGTTGAAGACTATAAATAGCCATTTGTATTGTTTTTTCAATGACTTTTTGAGCGCCTACTCTCTCTCTCTTTGAAAAAGCTGTGATCTCTCTCCTCAACTGATTAGTTCTTGAAAGTTGAGGCTGGTTGTGAAGAAATCAAGGCTGGTGAATCTCATCATCTGCATGTTTGGAAATTCTGATTCTTCAAGAAATTCCTGGTTAGATTGTTCCATATTTTATTGATTCAACAAATCATTGATAAATTTTCAGGCGCCTATTTCTTGAATTTTTAAATTGATTTGAAGGTTCTTGAAATTCATTGATTTTCAGAAGTTAGAATCTCAAATCAAAATTTAATCATTCATAATTTGAAAATTCGATTTTGATCTTGGATTTTTTGGAAATCTTGGTAACAAATTAATTTCGGTTTCTTGATTGTGTGAAATTGAACCTAAAATCTAATTGAAATCTTGATTGATATAGATTAAAGATTAGATCACTTTTAATACCAAATTAATTGATAAAAAATACAATTTAATTTTAAAGTTTGCTATTATTTGAAATCATATAACAAACTTTCTTTGACTTCTTGATTTTTGAATCTATTGACAGCTTTAAATCGATTTGAATTCATTGATTAATTCAAAACAGTTGTGAATTTAATTTCAAAATATTGGAATAATTTCAGGCGCCCTAATTCTGATTGGTTTTAAATAAATTTCTTGAAAATCAATGTTCTTCAGTTATAACAAATTCAATTCGAAATTTATCCATTCATCTTTTACATTTGAATTTGAATTTGAATTTTGTATTGTATGAAATATCAATAACTACCCAAATCAATTTCTTGAATATATTAATTTAGATCTTCAAATACAATTGATATATCTTTATTAAAATCGATCAGATTTGATACAAGTGTTTGATTTAAATTGATATCATCTAATTACATTGGATCAGAATTGATATAACTGTTTGATTTGAATTGATGTCTCCTAAATCACATTCGATCAGATTACTCTCATTGCTTTATTTGAATTGATGTTTGTTAATCACATTTGATTTGAGTTAAGACAATTGATCTTTTAATTTTGATTGATCTGATTGTCTACTTTGAATATTTCTGATATTAGTAAACATCAATTGATCTCATCCGACTATCTTATCACAATTGAGCAGATTTATTACCAGTTGACATTATTTTATATTTTGACTGCATTTGATTATATCTATTGGTAGTTGACATTGATTGACATTTGATACACTTTTTGTGACTTGAAAGTGGGAAAATAGAATTCAGAAGAAAACTAGGGTTAGGAGAAAAGTTGACCTAAGGTCAACAAAGATATTGTCATCATATTACCTTTCACTACGCTAGTGACAAGTTGCTACTGTCATCGACTTTCCCTGTCCGAGCTATCAATATTGCCCATCCGATTTGCATCCTACGCCATCACTGGGTACTCCATGTGAAGGAGTCAGCACCAGGAGGCCCGTGCGCCAACTCGCCAAGTCCACGGTCCACAGTCCTGTACGCTAGTTAGGTCCTAATCCAGATTAGTTAGTAAGAATCCGTTTATATATTATACTCGTTAGAGACTTAGATGGTAGGATTAAATATAGGTTCAAAGATAGAATAGGATTAAACTTAGACGGTCAGGATTAAATCTAGGCAGAATTATAAGGGCTAGGATTGTAATGGGTCCATAGCACCAATCGACGGTTGCGATCGGTTCACCCGTTTAGTTATAACGGTCCGGATCTGATCAATACAATGCTTTAATAAAAGGGTCCGCCAGGCGACTCAAGGATGGGACAGGAAAAATGTGCTTCCGCCATCTCCGCCCCTTACTCTCCAAACTTTTCAAGCTTGACAGCCTTCGGAGCTGTCCCTGTCGCCATTCCTTTTGGAGCTACGATTTCAATCAAGCTCGACTCGAATAATTACCAGATGTGGAGGAACATCGTCCAGCCCCTTCTCAATGGGTACGGTCTTAATCGGTTTATCAATGGGACAATTTCCCCGCCAATCTCAGTTTCAGATCAACAAGGGAACTCGATAGAGAATCCCGAATTTGAGGGCTGGTGGAGAATCGATCAACAGGTCCTTGGTTTTCTTCAATCGACTATTTCAGAACAGATCCTACCGAATGTTGCCAAAGCAAAATTCTCAAGCGAAGCCTGGGAAGCATTAAAGTGTCTTTGCTGGAAGAAGCCAGTCAAGGATAATAGAACTGAACAGGCAATTCCACAACATTGGCAAAGGTAACATGACAATTAATGAGTATGTTAAGCATTTCAGGTCAATAACAGAGGCATTAGAAATTGTGGGTCATCCTGTCCACGAGGCGTCCAAGATCTACACCTTTCTAAGAGGGTTACCTCCAGAATATTCTCAGTTCGTCATCAGTATCAACGCCAACATTGATCACATGGGATTTGAACAGATTGTCACAAATTTAAAAGCCCACGATGATTATCTTGCTCACCATCAGAGAGGAAACGCAAATGGTTTCCCATTGATGGCAAATTCAGCTCAAAGTTTGCAGAGTCAAACTAACAGCCAAGGACACAATTATCAAAGGAATACAACTGATCAAGGGAGAAACTCAAGAACGGATTATTACCAAAGGAATACGTCTGATCAAGGCAGAAACTCAAGAAATCAGAACAACCAATGGCGTCGACAGTAGGATTACCAATGGCGTGGGCGGTAGGATGCAAATCGAGGACAAGGAAGAAACCAGAATTACCAGCCCCGGTGCCAGATCTGTGCTCAATATGGGCATCGTGCAAGGGAATGCCAGGAGTTTATAAGGCTGTCTTCACGGAATCAGCACAACTACAATCGGGCAAATGAGCACTCTCAAGCCTACTCTGCAGAGCAACGAGGGTGGTATCCGGACAGCGGAGCCACTCACCACATTACAGCAGACCCAAATGCTATGCAATCCACTCAAATCTACCAAGGGAATGATCGTCTCCACATAGGTAACTGCACAGGTTTGAATATTTTGGCTATTGCTAATTCAAAGTTACAACCAGCGATAAGATTCTTTTTCTAAACAATATACTCCATCTTCCATCCATCACTAAAAATCTGCTATCTATCCAAAAACTAACATCTGATAATAGTGTTTTCGTTGAATTTCACGACACCTTCTGTCTTGTGAAGGACAAAGCCACCAACAGGATTCTCCTCAGAGGAACAACTAAAAACGGCCTCTACTACCTGGATGGTCAGCATCCTAAATCTGCCTACATTGGGGAGAGAACCTCTGAAGAAACCTGGCATCAAAGATTGGGACATCCCCATCTTAAAACTCTGCACACTTTAATTCGAAATTATGGTTTACCTGTGCTACACAATAAAAAGTATTTTGTCTGTGATTCCTGTCAAACTTCAAAATCCCACAAACTACCTTTCTCTCTCACTTGGCATCGTTCCAATACCTGTCTTGAAATCATTCATTCCGATTTATGGGGACCTTCACCCTTGCTATCACATTCAGGTTTTTCCTACTATGTTGTCTTTGTAGATGATTTCAGTAAATACATTTGGCTTTTTCCTTTAAAAAGAAAAAGTGATCTCCTTGAAACCTTTATCACATTTCAAAATCAGGTAGAGAGACAGTTTAGTTCAAAAATAAAATATCTACAGTCTGACTGGGGTGGAGAATATCAATCTCTCCACTCTCATCTAAGAAGTCAAGGCATTGTTCACAGAGTGTCCTGCCCCCACACTCCTGAACAAAATGGGACTGCTGAACGAAAACATAGACATATAGTTGAGACAGCTCTCTCACTGCTTCATCAGTCCAGAATGCCAAAGCACTTCTGGGATGAAGCTGCTATGACAGCTGCCTTCCTTATAAATCGCTTAACCACTCCTCTCTTAGACAACAAGTCTCCTTATGAAATACTTTTTAAACATCCAGCTGATTATACTATGCTTAAAACTTTTGGTTGCTTATGCTACCCTTATCTGCGACCATATTCACAACATAAACTTGATTCTAGATCAGAAAAGTGCGTCTTTTTAGGCTACAATGCACTGCATCTCGGCTATCGATGCTTATCTCTCCACACATGTAAGTTTTTCATTTCCAGGCACGTTATATTTTTCAAAAATACTTTCCCTTTCTCTGAAATTAACACAACCACTTTAAGTGATGGAATACTTGGCTCGTATCATGATGCATCTGGTCGAATTGACACTTCAACACCCAACGACAAATCAGCCTCGGATACAACAGCTAGTTTCCCTCCCATCGAAGATATGGGACTGGATACAACTGTTGAATCATCACCCGTAGAATCAAATGCTGAATGGCATGAGTCAGAAACTCAACACTCAACATCCATCTAGCTGTTTGATCCTAATAACCCTTTGGAGTCTGAACTACCTATCTTATCAACACTGGATTACTCTCCTGAACCAGGAGATCTTCTAAAGACTAAGAAGGTTAATGATCTATATCTAGAAGACTGTCAGTCAACTCGCCAGAAACCCCTAACATTTGCTGCCATTAGACATCCGTTACCACATTGTTTTCTTACCAATTTAATCAGCATAGCCGAACCTCACTCATACAGCACTGCATCCAAAAGCCCCGACTGGATGCATGCAAGGGAGCAAGAAATGCAAGCCTTGGCCGTTAACCAAACCTGGGATTTAGTACCTAGAACTCCCAACTTACACGTTGTCGGATGCAAATGGGTTTATAGAGTAAAATATAAACCCAATGGAAGCATTGACAAATATAAAGCTCGACTTGTTGCTAAGGGTTTCACTCAACAAGAAGGCTTTGACTACACAGAAACATTCAGCCCTGTGATCAAACATAAATCCATAAGGTTGTTGCTTTCGATTGCTATTAGTAATAACTGGGCAATACACCAGTTAGACGTCTCTAATGCATTTCTGCATGGGGAATTGGCAGAAACCATCTACATAGAACAGCCAACTGGATTTAAAGATCCAGTTCACGCTGACCATGTTTGCCGTCTTCGAAAGTCAATCTATGGATTGAAACAATCACCTAGAGCTTGGTTTACCAAGCTTACTCAATTCCTCAATACACTTGACTTTATCGGGTTCAAAACAGACACATCTCTATTTTTCAAAAACTCTTCCACAACACCCCCTATATTTGTTTTAATCTACGTTGATGATATCCTTGTTATATCACCTTGCTCTTCTGAAATTCAAAATTTAGTTCAACAATTGCAATCAACCTTTGCTATCAAAAATCTTGGACCAGCTCATTATTTTTTAGGAATTGAGTTAATAAAAATCAATAATGGTTTTCTGTTGTCCCAATCCAAATATCTCCTACAAATTCTTCAACTAGCAAATATGCAAAATTGTAAACCTTCCTCTACTCCGTCTAGTCTATCAAAGTCGTCCTCTTAGTCTAACCAATTCTATGATCCTACACTCTATAGAAAGCTGGTGGGATCACTTCAATACCTCATGCTGACAAGACCAGATATTTCGTTTGCTGTCAATAAGGCATGTCAAAAAATGCACACTCCCACCGACAAGGATTGGAAATCCTTAAAGCACCTTCTTAGATATCTTAAGGGAACAATTTTAAATGGCCTTTTCATTACTAACAAATCTAGCTCTTCTCTTAGTATCTTTAGCGATGCAGATTGGGCGGGTGACCATGCAGGCCGCAGGTCGACAGGAGGTTATTTGGTGTTCCTCGGCAAAAAATTAATCTCCTGGAGCTCTAATAAACAGCCAACTGTCGCTAGATCCAGCATAGAAGCCGAGTACAAGGCATTAGCAAATTCGGCTGCCAAATTATTATGGATCCAATCTCTACTTCGAGAGCTAAATTTAGCCACACCAACACCCCCAACACTATGGTGTGACAACATCGGAGCCACCTACTTAGCTGCAAACCCAATTTTCCATGCCGGAACGACGCACATTGAGATCGATTTTCACTTCGTCCGAGAACAAGTTGCCGCCAAGTCCCTCATCATTCGGTTTGTTACAAGCCAAGGATAGCTCGCTGATATTCTCACTAAAGCTCTCCCAGCAGCCAGATTCAACGATCTCAGAAGCAAGCTCAACGTCTTCCCCGCGCCGTTGCGCTTGAGGGGGGGTGTGAAGGAGTCAACACCAGGAGGCCTGTACGACAACTCGCCAAGTCCACGGTCCACAGTCCTGTGCGCCAGTTAGGTCCTAATCCAGATTAGTTAGTAAGAATCCGTTTATATATTATACTCGTTAGAGACTTAGATGGTAGGATTAAATATAGGTTCAAAGATAGAATAGGATTAAACTTAGACGGTCAGGATTAAATCTAGGCAGAATTATAAGGGCTAGGATTGTAATGGGTCCATAGCACCGATCGACGGTTGCGATCGGTGCACCCGTTTAGTTATAACGGTCCGGATCTGATCAATACAACGCTTTAATAAAAGGGTCCAGTACACGGATCGACGGTCGAGATCAGTGCGCCCGGTTTATTATAACGGTGTAGATTAGATTGGAATTCAAACAAATGTATCCGTTGCAAGCCGTTACAACGGATACATTCTAACGGATAGTTACTATATTTACCACGTATATTCCTTATAAAAGAAGATTAAGGTGTAACACACAGTTCATAGAGAATTACAATGATCCTTAACCACCTATATGTGGTGTCTGCTCTCTTCTCTCTTCTCTCTTCTTGACCTTCTTTCTGCTCTTGATGCAAGCTCTACGAGATTCTCAACACTCCATTCTGCCATGTCCGCGCACCCTACGTCGGCACCACCGGAAATCTTTGTCCGTGCTTCTCCTTAGCCAGCAAAACCCCTTCACTTGTCTGCACTCGCACTACGCATTACCCCTCGCTCTACGTCCAAGCACGCGACCACTAACCATCACCACGTGCGATCTCCCCCTTCTGGTCTCATGCATGAGATGCTCGACAAACTCGCCCGCGATCACCATATTGCCCTTGGTCAACCATCAACAAGGCGACCCGGTACACCTGAGATTGTCCCTTTGCTGTCGACCCCGGTCCCTGGGCAACTTTGTGCACCTCCACTTCATCCACACAAGCCACATGCTCTGTATCAGGGTTAAACATCCTCCAAAGGCCTACGCTCGAAGATCAGCTGCTATTACTAGTCTTGATTGTCGTGGTTATCCCTTCATGTCTATCCGCATCAGGTTCATCTCGTCTCCCTTTCTTAGTCAGTATTATTACTTTCTTCAGTGGCATCATCCGCTATCTGTTCTAACTGCCACATTTAAAAGGATCTCCTATAGGCTAGCCAGAAAATTTGAGTGATAGTTTATTTCTTGTGGTTGAGGACTAATTGCTCGATCACGAAGTCGTTGACGCTACTTGTCTGTCAAAGCTCCTCGCGTCATAGGTGTTCTAGATGATTTCCCAAGTCATTGAGAGTCTAACGGTAACAATCTTCTTTTCCATTAATTATGTGTATCGTGGTTTCTGGATTATTAGTTTCCTTATACATTCGGTAAGATATATTTTTTTAAAAAAAATGCATCGATATCAATGCCAGCATTTCTTCTCATTCTCTGTGTTGTAAAACGTGTTGTACGATCCCGGCGTCTACGTGTTACATCAGATCTGCTTGAATACTCGATCCTAAATAGAGTTAATTTAATCTTCAGTGAAGATCAAATAACCCTAATTAGATGAAGACTTTATAAAGGGGGGTAGAAGAGATGTGGATATTAGAAGAAGTGAGGACCTCTAGATTAAGTTCATTAATCCAATAAAAAGGATCAAATGGGTAACTTAGACATATAAGAAGGAGATTAGACTCTAATTTGTTTTTGCGGCATTTGCAAACCAAATTCACATACTACTATCTCATAAACACACCCTAATCTTCCAAGAATTTAAATTTTCTTAGATCTGAATTTTCAATTCGAATGATAAGATCAACTCAATGCTCACTCCTCTTTATCCTAGTAAGGACTTGTACATTATGCTCAAGTCTAGCGATTTAGATATTCCGACCAAGATCAATAAGAATAATCAAAAGTTTCACTAAAACTTAATCCAACTTGTGATCCACACTAGAAATCAAACACAATTCAGTAAAAAAGTACCAAATACAAGTGATCCAGGATGAATCTCCTCTGTCTCTTGTAGCTGTGAAAGAACCACCTCCAGAATGACCTCCTTAACTCAAAATTCTGCTTTTATACTTAGGTTACGTGCTAAAAATTATCATTTTACCACCAATTAGTAATTATTGTTAGCCATCGATGTAGGCTTGATCTGAATGGCACAACAAATAGAAAGAGGACATGAAGATGAGCAAATCCATAAACAAATGACCTCAATCGGACATCAGGATCAAAAGTTATTAATAAATAAATTTTGACCAATCATAGCCATTAGATCAATATTCATTTATTTGATTACTTTTCTTTCTTACAAGCAATGATGTGTCAACTACTGATTGGTTGCAAAATTTCAACTTGATTTGGCACCTCCTCTCTCGGCGTACCACGTACCCCCTCCTATAAATAATAAAAAATAGAAAAATAAACATTGTACATTGCATTGTACATGTACCTGCGCGCTTGTACTGTCGCCAGCCAATCACAGGGTGCCATGTCACCCTATGTGTGCACGTTGTGTATGCGTTGTATGGGCGGTGAACTTACTGCTTAACTCCTTGCTAAAATACGCATGCACAGATTGATACCACCCAGAAATTAATTGTGCTTTCTCTCTCCTCCATAATTCCTAAAAACATAGAAAAATCATAAATAATATTCCAATTAATTTAATAAAACCCTGAAACTATTTTAATTGTATCTTTTCCCCTGCAATGGAAGACCGAGAAATATTTTACGGACATAATTGCAAAGGAAAATTTACGAAAACCCCCTCCGACTTTAGAAATTGTTTTAAACTATTATTTTCCTTATAAATATATCCTTTTTTATTTAAAAATTCATTTCTTCCTCAAATAAACTCCCAAAAACTCCAATAAAATTCTAGAAAATTGAATAATTTGTTTTCACCTTAATTAACATTAAAATTAATTTTTAGACCTCCCATTTACATTTTAAATATAATTATTCCAAGCGTAAATAAATTCCAAAAATTCATAAACTAACATAAAATTAGGGAAAAATAAAAAATTACTTGGAAAAATTAATTAATATGTAATATATGATAACAACTCTATTTTAAACTCTTGAAATGCATAAAATTGTACTAATTAGTTGAATGAAATACTGGATTTAGAGTGTTAACATATATTACATGAAGAAAAATGTATGATAAAGAAAAAGAATAAGATAATCAGTCATATTTGGGTTTCTTAGGGACTAACAGGCTACAATGGGTCCTATCACACTATTCACTCCTTTGTTTTAAGCCCAAGGTTTGAAGTGCAGTCCAAACATAATCTGCTTTTGTGTTCCTTGAGTTCATAAAGGGACCTGCTAAGTTTCTAAGCCTCGTAACAGGTTTTGATTGAGCTGAACAGGTATCCCTTTGGATGAAGTGGGATGGACAAGAAACTAGGGTTTTAAACCATCGTTGACCCAATAGAAGCTTGGTCCTTTCCTCTCCACTCCTTGTTTACCCTCTTTGAAAATATCTATCCCTATATCATGGCCCTCAATCATGGACTCAAGGAGTCTCACAGAGCTGAATCACTCTTCTATAACTTCAGTAGGGAGAAAATCCAATAATAAACATTATATCTTGAAGAGAGGATATTAAATAGAAGGGATCTAATGCTCCCACCCATTCGATTTGAACTGATGACTTTATTTTAAAGGGCGAGGAAGAATTTAAATTTAGCCTCAGACCCATGTGCATGATGTTTAACATCTGTAAAGGAACTTCAAGAACAAAAATTTTCTCCAATACACAAAAAGCATGCCAACATTTGAACCTGCTTCTAAATATGCCCAATTTGGAGCATGAAATCCTGTTTGGATGGTCTACGTCCCTCCATTGTGCCAGGTCTTGGCTCAGGTCATTGTTGCTCCAACTTGAGTCTAGTAAACTTCCATGAAATTCACCTAATTCATGTAGCTAAAACAAATTCCAATGACGTGATAAACAATCCATTTGATTTAAGGAGTTAAGTGAGGTTAGTGTCATGCTCTTGTAATCAAATCAAGCATAATGACACTCTACTCTTAGTACTTGGTGTTATAAATGTATCACTTCCCTTTTTGACAATGCACTATTATCAGTGTTCAAAAATATCTTAATGCAGATCATAATCCTCTTGCTTAATGATGCCTGAAATTTTTATCAAATAAGATATTCAACTAATTGTTTCATGTCTATTTAATCAATAGTCACAAATAAATGTTAATAACACAAAATCTATTTAAAACTTTCAAAATTTTCATTAGAATCAAAAGATAATATTGGATGACACATGTTACATCATTAAGAAAACTGGGATTTCAACCATTGGTTTGTGATCGACAGGTGATAATTGCAATACCCCTATCCTTGAATACACAAAGTTATGTAGGCAACATTTTTTTACTCAACTATTTTTAGTTCAATTTATTTGTTAGAACAATCCAAGGGCAATTCGAATTCCATAGAGAGGTAGGTCATTAGACCTTAAGCAATGTTTTACATTGCATTTATGGATCAGATTGGCTGGAACAAGATGAATGTGAATGGAGATGAATTTGGATCAGAATCTTCCCAAACTTTTTTCAGAGGTGAGAGGGTCATGACCAAAGCATAGTATGATGATCCAGGGATGTCATTGGATGAATTATGATCCTAAAACCACAATAAAACAATCCTAGTCTAAGTGATCATGATCAAAACTCCATTTAGTTATGTTCTCACTTTGATCATTTGCTCAAGAGTCAATACGTCTCCTCCAGGTTGGATGTATTGCATTCAACAGAGGGAAGAACATAACTGCATAGAGACTTGGTACAAATAAATATTATGACACACAATCGATGAGCCACTCCTAAGAGCAACAAAAAATTGATAATTCCCCGTAATTTTTTAGAACTTATTTTTGATCAAGAACTGTGGATGAATAGATCCTGAAGAAACAAAACTGCCCCTAAAATCTCAGCTTCTAACTCTATTCCATGCAATATCATATTTCAAACCATATCATTCAGATTGTCCAAAATTTCAATGTGAGGGTTGGATGATTGTCAGGCCTCCCAATTTTTCCATGTGTCAAAGCCAAGAAAAACAAAATTGGCGGATTATGGCTTTTATATTGGTTTGGAAGGTCTTTGTTTCACCACATGCCCTTATTCCATCTGTTTGCACAGGGCAAATCTTGTGTGATATATGGCATGCCACACGACGCGTGTGCCATGTGGACCCACTGTTGGGTTCTATGCCTTAGTTCGTACATGGAAAACACATTTCCATGGATGTGAAAGCATGTCGATTGATTCACAATCTATATTTAAATAAAAACTGAATGTACCTTTTTGGGGAACTTATTCCACCTTTGACATGATCGCTTTGAGATTGTTCCGAAGTCGTTCACGCGTCCTGCCTCTAGAAGTATCCATGCGATCACTCAGCGCTTGGATCTCCACCTCTTCTTCTTATTCAACTCTCCTTGGAGACTCTCTCTTTGGTTGAGTAAAGATGTAGAGAATGAAGAAAGGGAGGGCTTGCATGGGTGTTTAAAATGAGACCAGTTTCCCTCTTTATATTTCACTTAAGGTTTTTCTCCAAAACCCTAAAAAGTAAAATATATCCACCAATGCCCTTATGACATTGTGTGTGTGACCCTCTAGGCCCATGTATCATTCTAGTTAGTAACTTTAGTTGCCCAATAATATTTATTCACTAACCTTATTAATTAACTATATCAACGTATAAATTAATTAAATAATGTTCGATTTAACCCAGTCCATAGGATAAGTTTCCAGCCTGTGGGGTGCCAAGCTACACCTCATGCTCTATAAGATACTGACTAGTCTTGAACTCTCTCATGAAACCTTTACTGTCATCGATTATCTTAGATGTATAATCCATAATCCACGCGAGATTCTCGAATGACTTAGGGTGTGGTTTATCGCCAAACCCTAATCTGTCATTCGATTAATACCAATGTGTGACGGGGATCATTGGAAAACGCCTTCTCCAATATCCTCACTACCCTGGCCAGGGATTTTTTTGCATCGTCTTACTTGAGTCGATCTCCTCTTATACTGAGGGCACATGATCTCATCTTGACCACTCAACCATCTCCGTAAGCTTCTTACTGATGGAAATATATGTGGCCGGCAAGCCAATCACACATTCCACATCTCGTTCCATATTCATTAATAGAACATATTCATTATAGTGCACGTGTGATGTGTATAATGAAGTCCATGAATACATGATCGGACATAGTGAATTGTGATGAGATCATAATGCGGAGATCACTAGTCTTTAAGCATGTGTTCTAAACATTCCTATTCAAAGGATACACGAGAAGGATATCAAAGTATCCAGATAGAATAGCACTATCTAGCCTCACACATATGATGAGTATGGCCGGTCCCGTAGCCATTAGTGTGGCGACACTAAGGATAGATAGTGGGTGCTCTTTAGTGGAAAGAGTTCATTGAATTGATCCGTACGAATCTCTGAATGGTATTATACCGAACTGTCAATCAGGTTGATTCACATCACAGTTGTATAAGTGGTCCTTATACCTGAGACACCAAAGACGTCTTGTGGATGGACGGTTGTACTTTGGCTATGGCCAACGAGTCTCTAATCATGGGATTCTAAATGGTCTTAGTTCGGGTGCATCAAGAAGTACACGAAGGCGATTGAGTGGTCAAGATGGGATCGTCCACCCTCGCTATAAGAGGTGACAGCTCAAGGAAGATGATGCAATGAAGTCCTTGGCCAAGGCAGTGAAATATCGGAGAAGAGTTCTCCGATGATTTCTGAATGCATTAGTACTAACTCTGATGACAAATTAGGGTTTGATAGTTGACCATACCCTAAGTCGTCAAAGGAGCGTCAAGTGGATGAGGGATTATACATACACGGTAACTGATGATGAACATGTTCCATGAGTGAGTCGATACACACTCCTTTGTATCTTCTAGGACGCGAGGTGTAGCTTGGCACCCCACGTGTTGGAGTCTCAACCTATCGATTGGGTTAAATCGATCTAACGTTAATTAATCTATATGATGATATAGTTAATTAATTTGGAAGGCCAATAAAGGTCACTGGGCTGCTGGAGTCGTTAACTAGACTGATACATGGGCCTAGAGGGTCACACGCAAATGGTCTTTTGGACGTTGGAAGATATACTTAAGTTTTTTTATGAAAAATGCCCATTTAGTATAAATAGGGGAAGGCCCTGAACAAAATTCACCCAGGCCAGAATTTTTCAAGGGCCTTTCCCCTTCTTCTCCACTCTCCCCACAATCCCTCTCCATCCCTGATGTGATCGAGACGACGTAACGACGCCGACGAAGAAATAACGGGGCTCGTCAACGAGAAGGAGGAGATCCGACGTGTCGAGGACCGCGTGGATACATCTAGAGGCTGCACACTTGAGCAGCTCGACTCGTCTCACTCCAGGATCGAAGAAATCACGAATGAGATTCGTGCAATGGTACTTCGTTCAATGGTTTTTGCCGATGCCGTTCGATTCGCAAAAGTCTTCCGCTGCGCATCATTTTTGATTTGTTCATCCATCTCAAGGCCTCTAGAACCCAATACTTACTACATCCGATCTATAATTTATCTGAATCCTATGATTAGAGGCTCATAAGTCATAGTCAAAATGTATGCGTCCACTCACGAGATGTCCTTGGTGTCTCAGGTCTGTGGATCACTTATACAACCCTAACTTGAAACAACCTGATTAACGTTTAGGTATAATACAGTTCAGGGATTTGGACGAATCAATTCAGTGAACTCTTTCTCCAAAGAGCATCAACTATCTATCCTTAGTGTCGCCACACTAATAGCCATAAGATCAGCTATACTTATTGTATAAGTAGGGTCAGCTAGTGATATTCTATCCATATAATTTGATGTATGTCTTTCCTATCCATCGAATATGAATATTTAGAATACATGTTTAAAGACTAGTGATTGATGTATTATGATCTCATCATAATTCACTAACTCATTGCAGGTATTCACTAACTGATCGATGTAGTTTGATCTCATCATAATTCTCTAACTCAATCATCTCCGTAAGCTTCTTACTACAAGGGAAGACATATGGGAGCACATGTGCACAATTTCAAATGTTAAATGCCATCTCTATTTTTATAGATACATTTGACCCAAATTTAGTCCTTATGGGATTAAATTCTTCACTTCAGCAGAGCGTGATGGGGCATCATCCAGTTCACACGAACGTGATCAGCAAAGAGGTGAGCTTAACGTGTTGCTTTTTGTTGTATTATTCAAGGAGAAGGCAAGGGGCAAAGTGGAAAAATCCAGCATGGTGGGCCTTGACTTCATTGCATCTGACGGGCGCAAATGCACCCGTTCGTATCACGGACAATGAGACGGCTAAGGATGGTGCTGACTATAAGGGACAGCCAAACAGCCAAAAAAACCTGAGAAAAAGCTGGAAAATGCAAAACAAAATGGTGGCAGGAATCTCTGTTGCAGGAGAACTGAGAACGACCATAAAAGGGGGATCTTTTCTATTTTTCTTGGGTGGCTCTCGACGGGGGAAACGGATAAAAAAACAAACGCAGATGAGGGCCAACGGGTTCCTTCTTCTTCCAAACTTCGACTCCTTACCTCCCATGATCAATCTTCATGTCCATTGCAACACTGATAAGTCCAAATTTAGGGTTTTCATGTCGTTGTTTTAATTCACACTTAACAAACAATATTTATGAACATTTTCCACTTAAATACTCTATGATAAATATAGGCTAAGGGGATGATCCATAGAGAGGTGGAAATGTAATTTCAGAATTTTTTTGAAGCTTTAAATGAAGGAAATAAGTTTAAAGTGAGAGGTATAATTTCTAGGGTTTTCCTATATTTTTAGTTAATTTATGTAATTTTCTATGGTTTAAATTGAAGCAAAAGTACAGAAAAATAAAAAAAAATATTTTGTACTAATTTTCTTAATTTTAATTAACGCCAGAAACTAAAAATAAATATTTTTAGATTTTTCGAATTCAATTGACACCAAAAACTAATAGAAATATTTAATTTCATAATTTTTTAGAAACTTTTATAGATGTTAAAATCAATATAAATTTATTATATGAACTTTCGGGATTACTCCATTTTTGCAATTTTTCAAGGCAGAAAATATTTTTTTCCTGATTTTTCCTTATTTTTATAATTTTTAAATTCAGAAAATTATAAATATTACATTTTTGGAGTTTGCTAGTGACAGCGGAGCGTGGTGGAGCGGGATTTTTTAAGATTTATAAAATGCCAAAAATAATTTAAATTAAGGACATTCAAACCAGTTCGATCCGGTTCAAGTTGGATCAAAGCAGCTCGGAGCCCTTTCGGACATAGCCCAAAATTCAAGTGTTGTAACACGATCGGGTTCTCAGATCGAACGACTAGTGTTACGCCAAAGGAGCGGCTAGTGTGGTCATATCATATAGCAACGACGAGTAATGATGATGTCATGTTAATGATAATACGACAATAAACTCCATGAGAAGTATGAATTCGGCGTCGACATGCACCAACATCCACTAGGCTACGGCAAGCAGGACCTGGGAATGCCACTAGGCTCCCGATGATCCGGATATCGGGTTGAAGGCCGACGGTGCGAGCTCGGCTACTGCCGCTTTTGCACACACCCTCGACGGTCCCAACCAAGGACGTCCCGAAGGAAATCCTAACCCTCAGAATGTGAATCCAAACTATCACTAATCTTACCCCGGCGGAGGAGACACGCCCGAGAGGCACTGAAAGAAATAATTAAATGCTTAAGAGGGGTGAGGTGTGAGCATACCAGATTCGTCGCAGCTGGTTGTCGTTTCTTTGGGCGATAAAGAGGCCGGTAGGCGACGCCTAGAGAGCGGTCTGGTGATGACGAGCAATGAAGAGGTCCACACTGACGGCAAAGATGGGGACATCCATAGCGTGTCGTGCGTGATAGCAGTGTCGATGAGCGAAAGGTGACGACAGTGCGACAATAGAGTGGCGCGCAAGTTGCAAGGCAGTAAGAAGCAGAGATGGCTGGGCGCGCCGTTCGTAGCGCACGCCGGCGGTAGCAGGGCGCGGTGTCGGCAAGAGGCTGGCGGTTGCGGCGGCAGCATATGATCGTGACTATGGCTGCGGGCAGTCGCGGATGACATGCGCGGCCACGGGCTTCTGCGGACAGCCTGGGCGGCCGCAGGTTGCCGCGGTGGCGCGCGCGATCGCAGCGGCCGTGACACGGGGCATCGGCGGTCACTGGGCGTTCACGGCCGCTGGCAGCGCCAGCGCCCGCCATGGCGTCGGGCGCTGCTGCCTTGTCGGCGCCGCTGGCCTCGTCAGCCGCCCGCTGGCGGCGTCGGGCACCCGCTGGCGGCGTCAGGCTCCCGTTGGCGGCGCTGGTCTTCCTGCTCCGCCACCTGATCTTCTCCTGCAATGTACCACACGAACAAGTTCTTGGATGATACATGCTCACGAACAAAATGAAAATCTATTTCTATGTGTTTAGTATGAGCATGAAAGATGGGATTAGCCGCGAGATAGGTCGCTCCAAGATTATCACACCAGAGTACCGGAGCATGGTGTTGGGTTATGTTAATTTCTCGAAGAAGAGATTGAATCCACAGAATTTCTGATGCGCAATTGGCTAGAGATTTGTATTCAGCCTCAGTACTCGATCTGGCGACCGTAGGTTGTTTCATAGAACTCCAGGAAATCAAATTCTTACCAAGATAGATTAGGAATGCGCTTGTTGACCGACGTTTCAACTTTATCGCCAGCCCAATCCGCGTCGCTGAACGCATTCAGAGTGGATGGAGAGTCACAGTGAATAGGCCCTGCATGATTGTTCCTTTCAAGTACCTTAGGAGGTGCTTAAGAAGTTTCCAGTCACTTGAAGTCGGAGAATGCATCTTTTGGCATGCTCGATTTACTGCAAATGCTATATCTGGACGAGTTAACGTTAAGTACTAAAGTGCCCCTACTGTTTGTCGATAGATAGTATCATCAATTCCTGGATCACTTTGATCTGTTACTGCAGAGTAAAGGTAAGGCGTAGACGCAGGTTTGCAATGTTCCATATTAGTTCTTTTAAGCAAAGACATAGTATAAGCAGACTGCGTTAGGAAATAACCACCATGATGTTTCATAAATTCAATTCCTAAAAAATAATGCGCAGGTCCAAGGTCTTTGATGGCAAAATCTACGTGCAAAAGTTGAACAATATGAGAAATTTCAGCTTGATTTGGCCCCATAATTAAAATGTCATCAACGTATATAAGAATAAAAATTGGTTTTGGTGTTAGATTATAAAATAGTGAGGTGTCTGTTTTGGATCCTGCAAACCCAAGACTACATAATTTCGAGGAGAGCTTAATGAACCAAGCAAGTGGTGACTGCTTTAACCCATACAAAGATTTTTTTAATTTGCACACGTGATTTGGAAACAGCTTGTCTTTGAATCCTGGAGGTTGTTCCATGAAAATTGTTTCATGTAAATCTCCATGAAGAAAGGCGTTTGACACGTCCAGCTGATGAATAACCCATTTATTGCTGACAGCTAGTGACAACATCAAACGAATGGTGGTGTGCTTTATAACGGGGCTAAAAGTTTCATTAAAGTCGAATCCTTCCTGCTGGTTGTAGCCTTTGGCCACCAACCTCGCCTTATATTTGTCTATCATGCCAGTGGGTTGATATTTTAATTTATAAACCCACTTGCAGCCTATGATATGAAAATTGGGATGTCGAGGTACTAGATCCCAGGTATTATTCTGCATCAGTGCATTGTATTCTGTTGACATTGCCTCCATATAGTTTCGATTTTTCGAAGCAATGGTAAAGGAGGTAGGTTCTAGATCCGCCATTTTAGAGACATTTAAGCAACATAAAATTGGATATCGAACAGAACTAGAAAATACTTCTTTGAGAGGAGCCTTGTCGATTTTTGGTTTGGATTTCTCTTCATTTTGGTAAACATCATCAATAGTTTTGACTTTCATTTTGACGTTTGCATCGGGAGTTTGATCAAATGTAGATACTATTTCAGGGAATTTGGTAATAATGTCATCAGGATAGCCAAATGAATCATTGTCTAACAAGGAGTCGGATTGATCTATATCTAGATTTGCATGATTCTGTGTGGAATCATGTGTAGTTGTAGCTACAGGTACTGATTTTTCTTCGTTGTTATTCCCAACATAGTCGGAAATAGGAACCGAGGAGAAACCAGTATCTGAGTTAGAAACATGAATTTTTGAGAGTGGAAGCGGTGAACTTCCTAAGATACCAGCTGTGGTTTGTTGTCTAAAAGGAAAAGAATTTTCATAAAAAATAACATGTCGTGAAATATAAAGTTTACCTGTCTGGAGAGAAAAACATCTGTAGCCCACATGCATTGAGCTATACCCCACGAAAACACATGTTTCTGATCGGTCTTCAAGCTTGTTGTTAGCATATGATCTTAAATATGGATAACAAAGGCATCCGAACGTTCTCAGAAAACTATAATCAGGTTTACTATTAAAAAGTACTTCATATGGTGATCTATTTTGCAATACTGGTGTAAGCATTCTATTAATAAGAAAAACAGAAGTGGCAGCAGCTTTGTCCCAAAAAAATGTAGGCATATGAGCTTGTTTCAACAGTGCTAATTATGTTTCTATAATATGACGGTGTTTTCTTTCGTGTGTGCCGTTTTGCTCAGGTGTGTATGGACATGAGACCCTATGATTTATCCCTCTTTTCCTTAGAAGTGAATTCAGAGATTGGAATTCACCTCCCCAATCTGACTGTAGAGACTTAATTCTACAGTTCATTGCCTTTCTACTCTATCAGAAAATTCTTCAAACGTAGAGAGTAAGTCGCGTTTTCTTTTTAAAGGGTAGAGCCATGTGTATTTACTAAAGTCGTCAATGAATACGACATAATAGGAGTAACCTGATTTCGACAAAACCGGTGAAGGACCCCATAAGTCCGAGTGTATAACTTCCAAGAGTTGAGTGGAGGAATGCAAAGTTGGTTTGACAGGCAATTTACGTGACTTAGCTAGATTGCAAGACTCACAAACAAAATTTATGTTTAATTGTGAAACAGGTAATCCAAATTTATTAATGATAGAAATCAAGGTTCGGAAATGGGGATGCCCAAGTCTGGCATGCCAAGTGTTGGACGACGCCTTCTCTCCGAGAAATACAGCTTTAGACGGCATGGGAGAGTCAAGGTAGTAGAGCCCATCTTTAACTCTCCCTTTGAGTAGAACTTGATGTGTTGTTTTGTCCTTCACAAGGCAATAAAAATCATGAAATTCAATGAAAATGTTGTTATCTCGTGTAAATTTATGAACGGAAAGCAATTTTTTAGTGATTTCTGGAACATGTAAAATATCCGTTAAATAGAGAGTTCGACTGGAAGTAGAAATTTTAGAGGAGCCAATGGATAGAATGTTCAGACCTGTCCCATTACCTATGTGCAGTTGATCATTGTGCTGATAAGGAATGGCCTGAGACATGCTAGCTTCATTTGAAGTGACATGATGCGTGGCGCCGCTATCGGGATACCATCCCTGATTTTCAGATGTTGCAATGTAAGACTGTCTATGTGGATTTCGTACTGCCATGTTAGGTGCAATGCTTTGGAGATCTGGACATTCCCTGGCCCGGTGGCCAAAATTTCCACAGAGTTGTCATCGTGGTTGGAATCTTTGGTTCCTTCCTCTGCCTTTTCCTCACCCTTGATAGTTCTTGAATTGGTTGTTTCTTTGTTGATTTTGCTGTGCCTGTAGATTATTGGCGACTGGAGGGAAGTTGCTCCTTTCTTCCTCTTGCTCAAAACTCAAGAATGCTTCATGTGCCTTCAGGTTAGTGATGATCTCATCGAATTTCAGATGTCCCAGATTTGCGTTTACACTGACAACAAACTGGGTATAGGAAGATCCTAGTCCCCTTAGAAAAGTGTAGATAGCAGACGACTCTGGGACTGGGTGACCCATTTGCTCAAGGGATTCTGTCACACTTCTAAAATGTTGAATATAATCCTCAATTGACCGCGTACCTTTCTTCATATTGTGTAATTGTTGCTGTAGATCCATCATCCGTATTTGATTCCATCCGGCAAACGTAGTCTCCAGATTATCCCACGCTTCACGTGTGGATCTTGCTTTGTTGATGTGTGGAAGAACAGACTCAGAAATTGTCTGATGAAGAAACCCCAGAACTTGCTGATCTATCCTCCACCAGTTCTTGAGTTCTGGATTCTCGACTACGTTGCCATTTGCATCTGCAATTGAAATAGGAGGTGAAGCTCCTTCAACAAATTTCATTAAATCGTACCCGTGCAAAACTGGGATGATAGCTCCCTTCCACATTTGATAGTTGCTGCTACTCAATCTTGGATGGATTGAGATTCCGGGCGGAATGGCAACGGGGACTTGTCCCACAGTTGCAATGCAGTTTCCTGCGGTAGATCCAATAGGCGTGGAGACGGTGGTGCTTTCCATTGTCGATTTGATTCCCGACCCTGGCTCTGATACCATGAAAGAACTTCGACCATGTCGTATTCCTCAGAACGAACCGAACAGGAGAGTGGCAGAGAGACGTGAGAGAGAGGAGAAGGAGAAGGGGAAGAATGGAGAGACTGGTTGGAGAGAGGAGAGGAAGAGGCACACTTTGAATAGATTCAAAGGATCGTTTTTTTCCTCATACTTATCGTGTTACATTGGTGTTTTATTTATATATATATAAGAAGCTAAATATAGCAATGCATATGTATCCGTTGTGTCTGTTACAACGGATACATATATTTGAAATACTGTTTAAGATCTGGACCGTTATAATGGATGGGGTTCACCGATCCAACGGCTAGATCAGTTCCGTGGATCTTTGCTCATAACGGTACAATAAAGATCTAATCCTGACCGTTGAATCCTATATATATTTGATCCTAACTACGTTTCATCCTATCTATCTTGGAACTTATATGATTTCCTATTATCTATCCTCTAACGAGTATAAATATACGATTTAATCATTACTAATCTAATCTTGTTTAGAATCCTATCCGGCCGCTTCGTCTCCGCGAGTCTGCGACTCCTCATTAGCGTCCTCGGTCGACCTAGGGGCGTCCGCGGTCAGCCTGGGGCGTTCGCGGCCTGCTGGCAGCGCCAAGCGCCCCACTGGCAGCGTCGGGCGCCCGCTGGCGGCACTGGACGCCCGCTGGCGACGTCGGGCGCCCACTAGCAGCGCTGGACTGCAGCTGGTGGTGCTGGGCGAGCTCACGAGCGGCCGACGAAGCTCCGGTGAACAGGGCGGCGGTGGCGGTTTCTGACGATGGCAGCGGCGGTTTCCGGCGAACTTTAAGGTTTCCTTTCTCTCTCCTAATTTCGTAGTGGCATTTTCGTAAATATATTGAAAACAAAAAACACAAAAGAAATCACTAAAAATCACATTTTTTCATTCTTCTTCTCTTCTCTTTTCCCATGGTGGCCCCCACATTTTATAGGGGCAAAGATGGGCCTTGTCCCCTTAAAAATAAAGGAGAAAAAGGCCCGATTAAAAATTAGAGCCCCCTAATAGGAGAGAGGGAGAGTGTCACATGACTATACCTACATGTGCGCAACGTGCAGGTTTGTACAACGGTTCAGACACGTGTGAATACAAAAACAAACGAATAATTGGCCGACGTACATGGCCTACTAACAAGAAAATGCAATAAATATAACGTCAAACCTTGTTGGGCAATTGACGAGGCCGGGTACCCCAAAGGCTGGGTCTTATGCGTGAGCCTTCACGTGACGAAGTGGATGAACAAGGGCTTCGAAGTTAGATGGTCCCCCATCATCGAGTTAAGTCCTGATGAGACGCTCCACTTCCCAGCAGTCATGCCGCTGTGCGTACGCATGACCGGCTGGCGGAGTGCACTCCTGCTGCCCTTAACGATGTCGTGCATCGCACACCACCGCACAATAGTGGCGACGATGGGAGAAAACTGATTTTTTAACGCAATGTTTTTTGGGATTTTAAATGGAAATGATGGAGGATCTAGAGAGAGATAAGAATATATTTTAGAGAGAGAAATAAATGAGATTAGAGAAAGAATAAGACTAAAATGAGAGAGACAGAGAGAAAATGAAGAGAGGGTGTAGAAGAAGTTTGAGATGGAATTTGAAGGTGAAAATGAAGGGGAGTTTTCATGAATTTTTAAGGGAATAAAATAGGGATATGGATCAAGGTCTATGGAAAAAAAGAGTCAATTCTAAAGAGATAAAGTAGGAAAAATGAGTGTTTAGAGTGACAAAGTGATGGTTTTAAAGGGGAAATGGATAGATAATGATGGGAAAATGTAAATCTAGGTTCCTAAAAACTCTATGCAAGTGTGGTGAGCCCTCAATGCTTCCTCTCAAGTATGGATCCTTATATTTTGCCAAAAGCAGGTGTTTTTTGATGCAAACAAGAGAAGAGATTGAATCAAAACTTCAACATACTTACATTAAGCAATTTGAACAACCTAGATTCATAAAATACCATGTCTTACTGGCCATCACTTGCTAGAACACGTCAAGAATGAGGGGAAATGAAGGAGAAAAAGAGTATAGGGAGAATTACTAAAACACCCCATGTGGCACTTTCTATTATCTTTTCTTGCCATTTTGCCTATTTTTCTCCATGGGTTGAGGGCTTCCCCTTGTGATCTTCAGTTTCATTCTTGTAAGGCTTTTGAGAGCCCAATGGGCAGATAAAGTCACGGCCCATGTCCTTCAGGTTTATCTTTTGAAGGCCCACAACACCCTTTGCTCCTTTCAAAATTTATCTCATAACTTTTTTGAGAATCATTTAACTCTCAAAATTTCTCCAACTCTAGAAGAATTGTATCTTGTCATTCCTGTAAATTTCATCGTATGTAAAACTATAAAAAATACTCATATGTACTAAAACTTCTTGCAATCAAAGAAGTCAAGAAGGTTAGTCAAAACAACATAATGTGCAAAAATTAGAATTTCTACCTAATGCATAAATATTAAATTAACTTGAATGATACCACGACAAATTATAAATTACTAATACCAAAAATATCTAAAATGTATGTAAATGCACATGCATTTATAATTTTTTCAAACACAAACACATCGAGCTATGGACAAAATATATGGGCTCATGAAGGGGGACTTATGCTTGGGACCATCGCAGAAGGAGGTAAATCGTAAAGACTTATGTAGGATTTGAATTCCACTTCTTACCATCTTTCCTCCATTTAACATGCTTGCATCATTCCCAAATTCTTATGAGTAGGAATTAAATGCTGAAACATCATTTTTAATTAGAATTTTTCGTAGGACATCCCTAATAATAGTGTATTCATCATAATCTATACTCTACTCTCATCTTCTTTTCAGTCCACATTTGTAATATCATAATAATCTCTGTTATTAGTTCTTATGAGTAAGACTTAAGAGCTTATACATATTATTTACTTAAACTAAACTATCATATCAGCTTACTATCTATTCTTTTACGTTCTCTAATTTCATCCACCTCATAACTAATTTGCTTTAAAAATCTATCCTAGTAAAAAATCTCTCTGTGCAGTTTGACCCCTTGCTCACCATTTACATTAGTAATAAGTGAAATACGGTTTATTAGAAATTTATTGCATAATTATCAAAATTAAACATCATCAAGGTTAAATACCTAAATTTTGACTTATAACTAAGAAGTCTAATATAACTTATGAGAAGCCTGAGTTCACCCCTTAGGTATTTCCTTCGTCTACATCCAAACATATAATAACTATTATTTATAAACTATTATGAAACTTAGTTCTAATGCATACACAAATATATGTATTGGGTGAATACATTATGATAATGCCTTTCAGAGGATAAATTTGGGATCGTGAAACATTACTAGAAGGTTACTTAAATAAACCTCTTTATTGAAGAACTCTACATTAAAAGGGCTACATCATGAGGGCTCCCTAGGGATGAAGGAGTGAGAAATAAATGAGTCATACTCCCAACTTCTTAAAGTTTACATTCCTTATATTAAAATACACTAAAATCTATCTATAAAACTCTTGTAAGTCAACATCTCAGTCCCAAATATCTTTAATAAAAAACTACTTTATTCCAGATCCAATGAAAATATAGATATAAATTACCATCCAAGGCTTATGAATAACAGTTTCTCCCAATCTCTATTCACACTAAAAGATGAAAAATCTAGTATAAAGGCACAATGGTATGCTCAAGTCAATGGTGACATATCCCTTTGTTTGTTCTTTTATCATACGTAACATATGCATCTTTTTTCTTTATTAATTCAATTTTTAATCATATTTTATAAAATTGTACTATGAATGTTCATTTGTATGTTCAACATGGTATTATAAAAGTTGATGACAATGATTGAGCTAGAGGTACTTTTTTAACCTTAATGTATTTGTGACTTATTTTAATTTGTAAAAGAATCTTATTCTCTAAGTTTTTTAGCAATTTACTCTAATAAAAATAATAAATATTATAAGTAAATTAATAGGTCATTTATTTAAAAAATTAAAACTCATTTTAATTCCACGGTTCATTATGCACAAAATTTTCAAGAATTTTTAAAAAAACTCGTATATTTAATGATCACTGCATAAGGTAAACTTTTGGCTGGAAAATAGACAGTATCATACATAGGATTACCTTTAATTATTCAAGTACATTAAAAACAATGAATTATACCCGTGATTTAACAATTTAGAGGGGATCAAAGAACAAAAACATAATAATTGCACCGCCTAGTGACACATGTGTGTGTATTACATATTTCTTAGGCAATGTTTATTATATTAAGTTGTTGCTTACCTCATCAACACTCATGTGAAAGACATTACCTAAAATAAT
The DNA here is from genome assembly GCF_029677425.1 of Wolffia australiana. Taxonomy (NCBI): domain Eukaryota; kingdom Viridiplantae; phylum Streptophyta; class Magnoliopsida; order Alismatales; family Araceae; genus Wolffia; species Wolffia australiana. The sequence goes on from NC_135847.1 coordinate 10,683,693, forward strand.
TGTAATATGAGATTGTTATAATGAACCATTTAAGTGATATAAATATATATTCTCTAATATTATTTATGTACTATATACTTTTTTTTCACTTCAGAAGGAATGAAAAATAGAAACAAATCTATATATTACACTTTTTACTCTAGATGGTACTAGCCATTTAAGAAAATAATGGGTAATCATTTCATGTTTTTCCCATAGCTTGAGGGTTTGGTGAAATATAATTTCAGGTACCCAAAATAATTTTATAATATTTTTTGATCTTGTATGGCTTACGAAGTAGATGCCAAAGTTATAATTATGTCAATTCAAACATGAAGCAGTTATTGCGTCTTATTTTCCTATCTCAGATTAAATGAACTTAATGTTGGGCTATTGAAAATTAAACAATTGACTCCAGATCAATCAGTAATTTTCAAGTTGAGCATTTATAGAAGATACTAGATCTGCCTATCTACAAAAATTAAAAAGCTGTTTTGGGGAAAATGTCTAAGACCAGGTTTTTAGTCATCATAATACCAGATCCAAAGGATATATAATATTATTTTTTGGTTCAGTTTTGATGAAATTACAAGGATTAAGAGATTTTGAGAGTTCGATCTCGGACTGAAGATCATCATTTCAAATTGTTTTGAACTTTTATTGAACATAAGTGTTATTTATTAAATTCAGATAAATCCTTATCATCTATGATTATGGAATTTTACATAGGTTTGAATAAGTAACATAGATAAAATATTACACCCCACAATTTGAACCGTCAAGAATGTTAGTTTACAGATCATCATTTGAATTTTTTTGCTAATTGTTTTGAATTTTTAATGAGAAAAATGTTATCTAGAAAATTTATAAAAAATAATATCACCTAGAATTTTTGTATTTTACTCAAAAGTGAAAATTTTAAAGGGGAAGAAAATACAAAAATAAAAAATTATGGATTAACGAAAATTGGCAACTTGTAAAGCAGTTGATGGAAGATTCACTCAAAGAATTATCACGAAATCACTTTCTTGTTATCATTGATTCATTTTATCCTGATTCTCTAGATATCTATTTTCGTAATTTTGGTTCTTCTTAAGTTAGAGACAAGATAAGGAGAAACATGTCGAAGCACTCCATTGAGAATTCAAACAAAGAATATTGACTTCTACGCACCTTTTCCTGGTGGTGAGTTTGATCATGTAAAACTTAAATCCATAAAAAATGTCCAATAAAATATAAGGATAACAAGAATAGAAGAAAATAAACCATATTGTTATAATTGATTGAATATCTTAAGTATTTGGCATAGAAATATCTTCAGTGATTATTTCTCTTTGAATATCCCCAAAAATATGTTTGGTTGAAATTAATTCATTATATATTTGATGTGTGTCCTGGTGGATTTTGGGGGTTGAGTTGAAGTAGGTGAAGAATCATCACTCTCGCAAAAGACTTTGTGAGTCACGGATGACCCAAGCTTAACCAAAATTTATGTCATTAGTATCGCTTTTAAGCCTTATTTCCAGGTGTTTTCTAGGGGGGTAATCATATGAACTTGGTTAGGTCTTATCATCACCTCAGGCAAGATACCCCTTGACAGCGTTAAGGACTATCCTAAGTTGTACAAAAAAATAACGGATTCTGCCCTATCCTTGACCCTATCTCCAAGATAGTTATAACATATATTTCATGCAGTCAACTATATTAGAATGAATAAAATTTAAACCACCAGGTTCACCCCCATCCCTCTTAACTCATCCCTTAGCCACTTAAGCTCATTCCACAGTTGTGTGTTTGTAAGTGGTTGTAGGCATGAAGTGATTATAATTATCCCAGCTAAAGACGCATAACATTTGTATCTCGATACATCAATTCGTAAGCATCGGGTGCCAAAACCAAGTTTGGATTTTATAAAAGCGTCAATGAATATGACTACAGCTGCCATGACTACTAATCGGTGGCATTCTAATTTTAATATAAAAATGTAAAAAAATAAAATGAAAATTAATTATACATAAGCTGAATTTATGATTTCAGTTCTAAAAATCTTAAATAAGTTCCTATAAACATTTTTTATTTGTACACTTTATTCAATATATCATTACAAAGTTGAACTCATATTTTTGTCGCATATATGCCTTCAAGTGGAACGACCCATTCATCATAATCTATTTTTATAAATTGATAAATGGAATTTTCAAATTTTATTGATTAAGTTTAATACTAATGACACATTTGATTCACATTAAATCAATACTTTCAGGCTTATTAGTTATCTTTAATTGACCCAGTTTATACCTCTTAGGTAGGTAATTTTAACTCTATAACTCAACGAGCATCCAATCTGGGAAAGCACTATTCAATTTCAGTTTACATGTACGAGTTATTGGAAAAGACCCACCAATAATATGTTGAACCTGTTGTTTGATGCCATGTTTTCAAGTAAATTATAGGTCAGGGAAAAATATTGACTTTACTATACCACCAAAGACTATGTAACTCCCCTCTTATACTAGATGGATTATCATTGGACATTTCATGAATCAATATGCGAAGGGTTTGTGTGTCTACTGTGCATGATTATGCCAGGAAGATGAATATTGTTTCTACTTGGAGGTGCAAATGTTCTCTTCCCGTAACATTTCACTAGTGAAATCACTCTTCTCAATTTCATGAACCATGAAAAGACTCTGATCATTGAATCATCTTTACGTCAAACAATTATATGTTCATTTTGCATGCCATTGAAACTATAATAGTTCCAAACGCCGATCTCCTATTCTTATGATGAAAGGCCAAAGTGATAAAAATGCATTAAAGTATACTTTGGATTGATCTAGAAATTTAATTAGAAGAATTTTGAAATTTATGTCACACACATCATAAACAATCAGCGTTCTCCTGTTCATACAATGGAAATATCCTCTTGTAAATGGGTGCAATAGGGGTAAAACTCGTATCTTTGCATGCTTCCACAGAAATAAAATACCTTATCCAAGTATATGTTAGTCCAATAGTGGGCTGCCTAAAAGGTAATTGTGATTAAAACAAGAAGGCATGTCTGGAGATAAATTAGGACATATTTTCTTTTTCCACTATGTTTATCTCCCTTCATCTGCCTTCTTCACCTACTTGATGCCTCCTTTCTCATTTTCACCCTATATTTCTCTCTATCTCTGTGTCTCTAAAAGTATTGTTTACAGGAGAATTCTTCTGTATAAAAAAAACAACTCCCAATAATAGAAAGCCTACAATTACGTTTAATCGTTCGTGGCTATGTGATTTTGAGGGGTTTTAGGCAGAAACTTTTTCATGGCTTTTTTTGGAATAATTGAAATAAATGATACTCCATGCAAACTTGATGGTCGTTGGGTAGAAAGCCTAGAGGACCAAATTCATTCAGAACTTGATAGTCTTATCAAGAGCTCATCATACTTGGCATCAGAACAAGAGCCACACCAGATTGCGCACTGACTCTACAGCCAGTTGCACATATTTTTCACTTGACGAGGAAAATGCCAAAAGAAGAAAAGTACTTGATACATATCCTTATTTAGACTTCAGCAATAATTATAGATCACACATTAAAATGCCAAGGACTTATCTTCTACACGAAATCTCTCAAAAATGGAAATTAGTTTGGATACGTAATTCTCCTCTATTTTGTCGGTAGGGTAATGTTTGGGAATTTGGGAAAGTTTGCAACGTCTGCAGTGAGCTTTTATATGGGATAATGTATAATCCAACTCATTTCTATCTTATCCAATATCTGGTCCCGGTGGGCCCACCTCATCCAAGTCATAATCCTCTCTGCTAGCCTTAAGAGTATAATTTCCAGGTGGTCCCAACTATACTTACTCCAAAAAATGATTCCTTAAAAATTTAAGATCCGAGAAGGGAATTGAATGTTATATAATAGAATAATATTAAAGCTCCCAAAAAAAGCATATATATTTGTATCAAAATTAGGAAATAATGAAAATCCAAACGAATATTTGATAAAATGAATAATTAAATGATTCACCAAAAAATATTGAGGAATCCGGACGGATGCTATTTATAGAGCCATGGTTAGTTATGCCCGAATTTAAGAAAAAACGTTGACGAAGTACTAACTGATTAAACATTTGGACATAAAGAATATGACATGCCATCAAAATATTTTAAAGAGTTGCTTTCCCTGGATTCCAAATATTTTGAAGGATAAAAATATTTGTGATTATCCATTGGTTTAACGGATATTGGGTAGAGAGATTGAGATAGAGAGAGAAATGTAGTGCAAAGCTGGACTGACAGTGAGATCGAACTAGAAACAGTCTGCCAAAATGTTAAGTCAGTAGACTATAAATAGGGGATTGGGGCATTAAAGAAGAGAGAGAGATAAGGATAGATAGAAAATATCAGCCAAACTAGTCAACGAGAGAGAGAGAGAGAGAGAGGAGAGAGTAAATGGGTGACGTGGGAGGACGGTAGGAGATGAATTTGGGACGAGGAGAGATAAATAATCGATGGAAGGAACCAATGTAATCAAGTGAGAGAGATGGGTAAATGGCAAATGGAAGGGAGAAAGATACATAGATACATAGAAAACTGTCAGTTATGAAGTTGGGAAGAGGAGAGATAAAGAGGGGAGAGCCTTTGAGGAACAAGTGCAATGAAGAGAGGGATAGATTGATGTGGGACGACGAGAGAGAAAGAACCGATAGAGAACCAAACAACCGAAGTAAAGCACAGAGAGAGATAAGGACAAAAGAAGCAACTGTAGATGGTAAATAAAAGATGTTGATCCAATGACTTCCATTTGAGCGAGGAATAGAGAGATATAGAGAGAGAAAAATAGATATAGAGAGAGAAAGAGAAAGATATTGAGAGAGAAAGGTTAAAATCTGCGGTCAGATTCTGTCCCCAGTTTCTGCCACAGGCAACTCTCTCCCCCTCCGAAGGGACAAGTTTCTGGCAGTCTTGTGACAGCTGCTTCACAAGTGCGAACTGCGTTTGCCAGCGATTTCACATAGAATCGGATCCAACTGATTCTATGGGAAATCCGATTCCTGAATTACATTAACACGATGGGATAGAGAGATGAATGGAATGATATAGAGATATAACGAGACTGGAGGGAGAAGAGAGAGATAGAGAGAGAAAGAGGATGGAGAGTCAGAAAAAGATTGAAAGTGGGAGGCGAAGCAGAAAAAGATCGAAAGTGGGAGGAGAGGAGAGAAAAATAGAGATGGGGGAAGAAAGAGATGGAGAGAAAAAGAGGGTGGAGAACGATAAAACGATACAGAGTGGGGGAAGATACAGAGAGAGCGAGAAAGAGGTGGAGAAAGATAAAACGGTAAAGAGTGGGGGAGGAGAGAGAGAGGGAGGAGAAAGGTAAAATTATAGAAATTGGGGTTGGAGAGAGAGAGTGGGGGGAGAAGAGAGATAGAGAGAGAGAGAAAGAGGGAGGAGAAGCAGAAAAAGATCGAAAGTGGAGGGAAGAGAGAGAGAGTACGGGGGGGGGGGGGGGAAGGGTAGATAAAGAGAACAAAAGATGAAGAATTGTGAGAGAGAGGGAAGATAAAGAGAACAAGAATAGATAGAGAGAAGGTATATAAAGAGAGCATCAATAGAGAGAGAGAGAGAGAGTAGATAAAGAGAGCAAGAATAGAGAGAGAGAGTAGATAAAGAGAGCAAGAATAGAGAGAGAGAGAGGGTAGAAAAGAAAAGCAAGAATAGAGAGAGCGGTAGATAAAGAGAGCAAGAATAGAGAGAAAGAGAGAGGGTAGTTAAAGAGAGATAGAGGGTAGATAAAGAGACTAAGAGTAGAGAGAGAAAGAGAGGGGAACTGCAGATACTTTAAAGCAAAAGGGATAGGTCGCGTGCAGGTTGCCCATTCCCTTCATGTCCAGCCTGCCCGCCACCGCAAACCCTCAAATCTCATGCGAGACAGACCAACTCTAGAGAGAGAGAGAGAGAGAGAGAGAGAGAGAGAGAGAGAGAGAGAGAGAGAGAGATATCCAATTGGACCCTGCAGGTATGCTGCAGTATAGAAGAAGCAACTGAAGCTACCCTAACAAGTCTCCTCCGATCCCCTTCCCTCTTCCCCGCCCCATTCCCATCCAACCCATCCAACCCATCTCTTGAATCCGAGAGAGAGAGAGAGAGAAATGGACGACTGGTACGCGAAACTCGTCCGTAGAATGACTACCCCGAGGTAGACCTCCGCTCTCTCTCTCTCTCTCTACTTCTCTCTATACTTTCTCACCTTCTCTCTCTCCTCCAATCTTTGCAGCTTCGTCATCGACAACAATGCCTGCCCCGACGCGACAGTCATGAAGCTTCTCTGCGTGTGTATCGTTACTCAATCCTCCCTCTCTCTCTCTCTCTCTTTGTCTTGCTCTCTCTCTATGTTTCTCTCTCTCTCCATCTCTCTCTATGTTTCTCTCCCTCTCCATCTCTCTCTATGTTTCTCTCTCTCGATCTCTCTCTATGTTTCTCTCCCTCTCCATCTCTCTCTCTCTCCATCTCTCTCTATGTTTCTCTCTCTCGATCTCTCTCTATGTTTTTCTCTCTCCATCTCTCTCTATGTTTCTCTCCCTCTCCATCTCTCTCTATGTTTCTCTCCCTCTCCATCTCTCTCTATGTTTCTCTCTCTCGATCTCTCTCTATGTTTTTCTCTCTCCATCTCTCTCTATGTTTCTCTCCCTCTCCATCTCTCTCTATGTTTCTCTCCCTCTCCATCTCTCTCTATGTTTCTCTCTCTCGATCTCTCTCTATGTTTTTCTCTCTCCATCTCTCTCTATGTTTCTCTCCCTCTCCATCTCTCTCTATATTTCCATGTCTCTCCGCATCTCTCTCTCCCCATATCTCTCTATCTCTATCTTTCCATCTCTCTCTCTATCTCTAACTCTAATTCGATTCATGGCAGGTGGAGGCGACGAACAAGCAGGGAATTCTCCTCGGATTTGTACAAGCCTTGGCCGATCTCGACCTCGTCGTCGTCAAAGCCAACATGTCCTTCGACGGAGAATGGTTCATGGACGGTGCGTTTCTCCCCCTTAAATTTCTCAATTTTTCTTCAAACTCACCTTCACGATAATTCCGTGCAGTCCTCCACGTTAAGGACGGCGACGGCAACAAGGTCCTCGACAGAGCCACGATCCTCAAGCTCGAGGAGGTAACCGAACCCTTCTCAAAACCCTAATCCTAACCCTAACCCTAACCCTAATTTTTTTCTCGGCAGGGGGTTGCGGCCCTGTCGGCGTGCCCGGTCCCGGCGATCGAGCCGCGGCTATGGCGGCTCGAGCTGGTTGGCTCGGACCGGCCGGGCCTACTGTCGGACCTCTCGGCCGTTCTTAGGGACCTGCAAGTGGACGTGGTCAACGCCGAGGTCTGGACCCACGACGGCAGCGCCGCGGCCGTGATTCTGGTCACCGCCGCCGAGCCCGTCAAGCTCGCCGCCCTCCGAGACCTCCTCTGTAACGTTCTTCGCGGAGACGGGGGGGATCCGGTCACCGCCCGCGTGGCCCTCGCCGCCGACTCTGCCGCCCACCCCGCCCGCCGCCTCCACCAGCTCATGTTCTCCGGCGAGAAATATCTCGCCGCCGCCGCGGAGAAATATCCCGCCGCCCCCGTCCACGTGGCAGTCTCCTATTGCCCCGAGAAGGACTACACTATGGTCACCGTCCGGTCACCCGACCGCCCCAAGCTTCTCTTCGACACTCTCTGCGCCCTCGCTGACCTCGGGTACCTCGTCTTCCACGGCACTGTCGTGGCGCGCGGAGGCTCCGACGCGTGGCAGGTCAGCGTTGACCTTAGTCAATGATGTTGACTTGTAGTAGAGGTGTTGACCGGGAAAAATTTTATTTTCTTTCTGCGCAGGAGTATTATATGAGGCACGAGATGGGGAGAGGGATGTGGACAGCAGAGGAGAGACGGCGCGTGGAATGCGCTGTCGCGGCGGCAATTGGGCGACGAGTGGCCGATGGCGCGGCGGTGGAGGTTAGGGCCGAGGACCGTGCTGGGCTTCTCTGTGACATTACGAGGGTGTTCAGAGAAAACGGCCTGGCCATCCGCCGGGCCCAGATCTCCACCGCCGCCGGCCGGGCCGTCGACACCTTCCACGTGTCCGACTTGTCGGGCGGACACGTGGACCGAAACAGCATTGACGTTGCTTGCCGCCAGATTCGCCACTTAGGCAAAGCCCTGGTCAGAGTCAAAGACGGCAGTGTTGACCCGGCTTTGAAGGGGCCCACAGAGTCAACCGGCTTCCTCCTCGGGAGCCTTCTCCGAGCCTGCTCCCTCCACAGCTTCAGGCCCATTAGATCCTACTCTTGATCTAGAATTGCACATAGTGGTACCACACTGAAAACGTTGTACATAAGTCAAAAGGGTATGTGCAGTATGTTTTGCCTTATCCAAAAATTCCATGATGATGGTCATCAATATCAACATACCATCATCATCTGTATGGTTTGATGAGGCGTCAAGTCCAAGAAGTTGTCAAGAGAGGACTAGGTGAAACGTCATCATCATGATTTGGGGCATGATCAAATCGGGGCATGGAGGAGAAGACTAGGTGAAACGTCATCCATGATCATCATAGATTAATGTTTGATCATGTCCAGTGGGCTCTAAGATGATCATACCCCCATCACAATCAGCATGATCTGATGTCACATAATCAACATCATCAACATCATGATCATGCAATGGTGCTTCGGGCAGGAACTGGAGGCTTGGTCAAACCGGGGTCTTTCCATCTGGGGATGCCAGCGGCCAGAGGGCGCTGCGAGATGTCGATCCATTCATGTATGATGTCCTCTTTGAGCTGCTGTATTTGCACGTACTGCTGCTCCATGATCGACTCCAGCTCTCCAAAGTGCTTCATCTTGTGCCTCATCTTCTTCATCTGCCCACCCAAATTGAAACATTTTTTTCCTCTAAGAAGCATTTGATTTATGTTTCTAGATGTTTTTTCCCTTAAATTGCAAAAAATTTGATAGATAACCCTGGAGGTCAATTTGAAAATTTTCATGGACTCGTAATAAAAGGAGAACATTTGTTGTTTTTTTACTTTCAGATTACGATGGTACAAAGTAAAGGGACGGATGTGAAGGTCAACAATTAAGAGGCTCAATCGAAACGATTAATGGATTTATTTTACAAAAGATTTTTTTTATTTTTGAAGTTGGCCTTATAAAAATAAAAGTCAAAAAGTCAGGTACGGAGGTCAATAATAAAGGCACAAGTTGAAACTTTGATAGATTTTTAAAAAGACTAAAAGATAATTACTTTTTAGACTTTTTCTTAAACGATTTAAACAACTTATGGGCATTTAAAAAAACATTTTTTGGTTCTAGAATTTTTCATTAGACTGGTGAAAACTCGTCGGTCAGATCAGGAGGTCAACAATGTAGTCCCAAGTTGAAATATTTAATCGGTTCATTGAAAAACAAACATTTTTAATTGCAGATTTTTTCCTTAAACGAGTAAAAAGTCAAGGGTGAGACCTGAAGGTCAATAACTGAGGCCATCAAGTAGTCAATCTGTCTCTGCTCCTGGTCTGCAAGCAACTTGGCATGGGCAGCGGTTGCCGCCAAGGCCGTTGCTGCCGATGCCCTGATCTGAATAATGGACCGCCCAAAGTCCATCTCTGCAGGAAAAACGAGACATCTTAATTTTAAATTTTCTTAATATGCTCGGATAAATATTATTTTTCATAATCTCTGGGGAAAGTCAAGAACCCATCATCACGCACCTTCATCGTACGGCTCAGCCTTAACATCACTAAAACAAATAAAAAAGGCGAGTTAAAAGTGCAAATAAAAAGTTGACGTGCAGATACAAGTGCAATCAAAGGTTAATAACCTCACTGGGCTGCCCTCAGATGGTAATGAACGGCTAGGATTATTTTTCTCCTCGCCATCTGATCCGAATACCTTCTTAGCGAAGGAATTTTCCTCACACAGAGCCAAAATTGCTGCACCAGCAGCTGCTGAAGCAACATCCGGTCCAGCCCTTGCTGATAAAGAAGCTGCCTGAGAGAGATACAGCCAGAATTTCCTCGTCAAGAAAAGTTTTTCAACTTCTTAATGATCATACGCAAAAATCTAGAATCATCGGTCACCCGAACAGACATAAAATGATTTCGTTTTGAATAAATAACAGACATTAAATGATAATTTTCGCTCTGGCTGATAGACTGAGGTACTCCTGATAAGACATTTTTCTCCACCACCAATTAGTGTTGGTTGGTAGACTGAGGCTACCCTACACAGTCGGTTAAGTAAACCCACTTATTCATTTTTGGTTACCCTAACATGATTCCTGATGAAGTTGGCCCAGTAGGAATTGATGAGCGCATATAGCATATAATTCAGAAATATTTAATTAAAGTAATAATTAAGTGTATTATGAGACAACTCAACTGGACTACAACACTTTGTTGGGATTCGAGCAGTTGAAGTAGAGGAATTTTAGGTGACACATACGAGAAAGAGGAAGAAAATGCTACATGCCCTTTCACTCCAATTGGAAGAAGCACATCCTACAAGTGATTAAAGAGGCTATTCGGATCTGTGACAAGGCCATTGTGATGCTTTGATCACACTCCATGTAAATAACACAGTTGACCTGCCCAGAGTTGATCCAGATAATAGTGAAGGGGTTGGGTTGACAAACCTGATCCAACCCTTGGGTTGACTAACCAGATGTTACGATCTCCATGGAGATCTAACAAAATCAAGAAATGGGACGAGGGGTAGAGAGGAGAATAGGAGAGATGGAAGAGGTAAGAAAGAAGAAGAGAGAATGATAGGTGAACAAACTCTCAAGAACCTCCGAATCAGGAGTTCTTGCCATCATGAAAGCCGGATACAGCTATTCGTGCCAAGAAACCACAAGTTGATCTTTCATCCAAAAGTCCCCTTAATGACCTCACAAGGGGGTATTTATAACCCTACAATTTCAAGAATTGGTTATCTGATTAGGACTCTAACACCAGACCAGAACAAAAAGCGAGATCAAAGGTCAAACATCAAGGGTCAGGACAACTTTAGTTCGTTTTCCCTTTTCTGTATGGGTTGCCCCAGACAGGAACCCAGATCTAGTCAGATGGACCATGCAAGTTTTCCTGCATAGAGAAAAGAACTTTCCCCAAACCGTGCATGCAGTTTTCATTGCACACGAAAGATCAGAGAGACCAGATCACCCAACCCAAACAGGGTCATGCAGAACCCTGCCAACAACCTACTACAACATTTCAACATGAATAATTAATGAGTATGAGGAAAAAAGTGACAAAACATTGATAGAATAGACTGCTGAGACACACCTGCTCGAGAAGCGAATTGCCGACGTCAGCTAGAGATGGGAGGAATTTCCTCTTTCTCGTGGGTTTATCAATAATTTCCTCATCAACTTCATCTGAACTTTCCTCCTCTCGCTGGGTCAATGGGGCTATCTTATCAAACTTTCCACTTTTGGAAGCCATATGCTCGCCAAAGGGGAGTTGAATCAGTTTTCCAATACAGTCAAGTCTGCTTCTACGGACATGGTTGGCGACGAGGTCCCAGTCTGGCCCTTTTGAGACTATTGCTTCTAACAGAGACAACGTCTCTCTCTCTGTCCATGGGCTATTGAGATTTCCTGCATTTTCATCTTTCTCATTGTGATAATCAAAATCTTCTGCTGCCTTTCTGGAATTGGCCTCCCCACTTTCAAAGCATTTGACGCAGACTACCATTCCCTGTGTGAATAAATTCAAGCAATTAGTTCCATGATGCATTGGATCATAGCAGATGGAACAATAATACAAAAGTTACACAGTAGCTATATGCATCACTCGAACATTCTGGCAACATTAATTGGAATACATTAGTCACAACAGGGGTCAGTGACGACGAAAAATTCTCATGGTCACTGTCTGTTTTTCTTGGACGAAATGAATAATGACAGAATGACGGCATGATGACGAGATGATGACGATAGATTGGCAAGATGATGAAAAATCCAGCGTTGAATGATTCAGTCTCACGAGGATGATGATTTAATGAGATAATGAGACGAGCCAACTATCGGACAATGCTAAATTCGTCATTGGATGATTCAGATCTACAACAATGACAAGATGATGAGGATGAGACAATGAAGAAACAATGGTAAATTCGTCATCAGATGATTATAATGCGCGAAAATAACGGTATGTTGATGAGGGAATGTTGAGACCCCGAACAAGACGATGATGAGATGATGATGAGACAAGATTTGTCCACAGAATAATTCCGATACATGAGAATGGTGACAAGTAGTTAATGTGCTTGTCATTTTCACCGATCATCACCAAGAAGCCGAAGCCGAATCAAGATTTCCCTACACCATTAGTTTTAAAAATATTCATAAAAAAAAGAATTGACATTATGCCAAAGGGATCATTGAAAGAGAAGACCATCTCTTGACAAACTTTTGTGTCCAAAATGTCTTCAGTGACTGAAAAACATAAATCAAAATATTCAGGTGAATCACGGTAGTGGTAAATCAGTCCAAAAAAAGGTATTCATGAAATAAAATCTAGACAAACACAAATCATAAAAAACAACAATTTAGTAATATCATAGCTGCTGCAGCCATTGAGATTACGTAATTTCTGAAACGTATAATGCAAACAATAGAAAGAGATTTACCGATTTTGATTCGTAATATCCCGAAAAACACTCGTCGCCGCAATCCCCACATATCCGGCCAGCAATTGGGGTGCAATCGCTAAACACATCTGAGTACGATGTCAATGGCGGTAATCTGAACCCACTTCTAGAATCAACGACGCTCGGAGGAACACCAGCCGGCGCCGAAAACCCTTTGGCAGAACCAGGGCAAGCAACAACCTTCACTGCAATGGGAGGCCCATCTTCAACCGCAACAGTAACCGCCCCCAAGCTATCCTCCACTGCTCCTCCTCCATCAGCAACAGAGAAATTGATCAACCCCCATCGATCGAGGAAAAGAAAAACCCTATGAATCGATCCAACATCGCCGACGAGGGAGCGTCTGATCTCGGTCAAGGTGATCCGACGGCCAGCGTCCTCGCGGTACTTGTTGATGATGAAGTCCCGGTACTCCTTGTATACTCTAGGGTTTCTCGAGGCGGAGCTTCCGTCGAAGAACTCGCTCAGTTCTCTCTTCTCCGTGTCGTGGATTTCGTCCCAGTGGAACCATCCTGCAGAGAGCGAGGATCGAAAACGAAGAATCGCGTCAGATGTGAAGATCGAAAACCCTAGAAAACCGTAGAAGAGAAGGGAATGAGAGAGCAGGGGGGGTACGAGAGCGGCTTGGAATGGTGTAGAGCTCTCGATCGTGGGGAGCGGAGGTGAGGACTTCCGAAGTTCTTTGTACTTCCATCGCTCCTCCTCTGTCGTCGCGGTCGCTCGGTTCCAATAGTTTTAGCGTCCTAGTCTCTATTTATGAGTTTTAGCGTCTTTGTTTCTATTTATAATTCGGGTTCATATTCTCTCTCTCTCTCTCTCTCTCTCTCTCTCTCTCTCTCTCTCTCTCTTTCTCTCTTTTTAATCTGTCTTTCTCTCTATCTCTCTTTCTCTCTTTTTCTCCTCTCTCTCTCTTTCTCTCTATCCCTCTTTTTCTCCCATCTTTCTATATTTCTCTCTTTCTCTCTTTTTCTCTTTCTCTCTCTCCTCTTTCTCTCTCCCTTTTTTCTCTCCTCTTTCTCTCTATCTTCTCTCTCTCTCTCTCTCTCTCTCTCTCTCTCTCTCTCTCTCTCTCTCGTCTCTCTCACTCCTCTTTCCCTCCTCTATCTCTCTCTTTCTATCTCTCGTCTCTCTCACTCTCTCTCCTCTCTCTCCCCTTTCTCTCTTCTTTTTCTCTCTCCCTCCTCTCTATCTTTCTCTCTCCTCTTTCTCTCTCTTTTTCTCTCTCCTCTCTCTCTCTCCCTCTCCCTATAACTCTCGCTCTCCATCTTCTCTCAGTTCCACGGTGCCATTAAGGATATCCGTATGCGATATTGTCACACTGTCAAATCCCGAGCTAGGTCTCTTGCTCGAATTTTACGTGTGCTGGCCTCAATGTTCAGGGCAAAACACTGAGCAGCCTTTGATCTCTTGCAGCGGAAGCTTTGCAGATTGCTTAAGATCGCATAGAAGGGGTTAGAGGAGATGGTGGTACTAGGCACTGTCAGGGAATAGGGTCATTGCATTCATATCATAAAGAGTACATCATCATTGGGGATAATTACATGGGGGAAGACGAGGGGTGATACAACGAACGAGACGAGGCGCTTTGCGCCGAGGTAATGTCGCCACACCGCCTCAGGGCTGCCGCTCCGCGCGCGCACGCCCTCTCTGCCGCTACACAAGTGCGCCGAGCCGGGCGCCGTGTGCCCGCTGGCCTAGCGATCACACACGCCACCCCTGCCTTGACGATCACACATGCCACCAACACCCGTGTCGACACTCTAGCGCGCAGTCTGCGCAACGCCGCCGCATTCAGCGCCCCCGAGCTGGGCCCTGTGCGCCCAGCACTACCCATAGGAGCGCTACGCGCCCGCTGTGCCGTCTCGGCGCTCTCAGTGCGCCACATGCCTTAGTCTCCTAGCGGGATGTCTCCGGCCCCGCGCCCCGCACACGCAATGCGCGCACTACCCCCGCGGCCGCCGCATGGCACCCCGCACAGCTCCACGCGCTACAACCGTGGCACGCCGCCCGGCTTGCGCGTCCCGCACCTGCGCGCAGCGCTTCCCGCTCCCGCATGCAGCGCTCGGCGCTGGCGGGTAGCGTTGGCGCCCGCGGGTGGCGCTTGGCGTTGACGCACGGGGCTTGGTGTGTGCGTGCACCAAGCCTACACACCGTTCAGCCTTCGTGCCCAGCACGCGCATACCCTACCTGTCTGCACGCGCGGACTGTGCACGTGCCCGCGCGTGCACAGTCTGCCGTGAATCGCCACCGACAGTGGCAATGGCCTGAAAGATCAGGTATTTGGGCATCGCTACCCATAATGACTCAGTCCTTTAATGTCGTGAGCCGAATTACAACGGACACGCCCTCCCAATAAGCACGCAGACTTCTGGGCAGGGAATGCCGTCTAGTTAGGGGCCTAACAGATATTCATAGTCGGGTAAGGTGTTATCAATGCTATAGACTTCGGATGCGAAAGACAACAGATTCGGATATCGGTAATTGTTAGGAGAAAATGTGGGCTAGATAGTGAACAGTGTGTGTAATGTGATAGTGTAGATCGATGAAACATTGTTATGACATTAATGCTAAATTAATGTTCCACATTGATGTAAACTTATGGAACTTAACCAAACATACACTATAAAAGTAAAGATGGTACATAAACATAATGGGTATCATTTGGTAAGATTGAGCTGACATAGGATTTCATTCCACAAACCATTTGTTTCTCCCGCACGACCTTTGGGGTGATGGAGGTAGCCTTTGATAGAGGATGTAGGTGACGCAAACTCGACAAGGTTAATAATTGTTGGGGAGAATTTGTAGCGGGTCCAGTAGGTGTGGTCAGCACATGGCTCAGAAAAAGGATCACAGCTAACAAGGAAGTGTAGCTCGAGTATGGGGTCAACTAGAGTCAAGTGAAGGCTAGCAAGGATTTGTGTTGAACTAGAATTAGATCAATTCAATTTACTCCGATGAGAATTGAGGAGCATTGGTAGTGGTGTCTCTATAATTTAAGGCATGCCTTCCCTTGCTGTCATCTTTAGTGTCAAAATCAGAGATAATGACGTGCCTACTTGAGCCTTGTGGTTTCTTCACCAGGGGTTGATGGAGTACTCGCATACTCTGACGTGGTGTGCGTCGATGTTGTTATGCACTTCATCAGCCAACGACATGGTACCTAAAATATCTGTTGTAAGGCTCAAATATTAAGTGAAAAGTATCATGTGTCCAACATGGTTTCAAATAATTTACTTATATTATCGAAAGAGTAATGAAATACAATGTTTTTGTGTTTGAAATCAAAATTTTGGACTTGTATCACATAAGCATCACAACGCTGTACGAACTACATTGTAAGCTCATCGTTTGGACTTCCTATGACTCCAAAGCTACCGTGACATCTTAAATAAATGCCATGTTCCTTAAACCATCCAAATGCCTAACATATATGAAGGTAAATTAAAACCATACGTGATGAATCTATGATAAAACCCTAAATTCAGAATCTAATTCAAGTAATTAGCATGATTTTATGCATTTAAAGAGTTTAAGATATGTGTTATCATATATTTACATGTTAATTAATTGTCCAAGTAATTTCTGTTTTTCCCCTAATTTTCTGTTGATTTATGAATTTTATGGAATTTATTTAAGTTTGGAATTTTTTTTCAAAAGCGATTTAAGGTGGTCACCCAACAAAGCGGTAACCACCCGATTATCTAAGCTTGGAATAATTCTATTAAAATGAAAATGGCAGGTTTTAATAAAACATTTTAATGATAATTAATGTGGGGACTAATTACTGAATTTTCTAGATTTTTCTAAAATGTTATTGGTTTTTTTGTGAATTTATTCCAGTAAGAAATAAATATTTAAATAGAAAAAGGATATATTATAAGGAAAATAGGAGATTTTAATCAATTTCTAAGGTTGGAGGGGTTTTCTGAAAATTTCCCTTACAATTATGCCCTTAAAATAGTTCTTAGTCGCCCATTGCAGCTGTAAATATCTAATTTATATAGTTGTAGGGTTTTATCAAATTAATCAGGATGTTTAATGGTTTTTAGGAAAATATGAATGAGAGAGAAAGAAAAGGGGCATATGCATAAATATGTTTTGGACGGCGTCAGTTTGTGCCCTCAAATATTTTCCGGGACTTAAGCTCAAAAACTCGAAGAGATGGATCACGGGTGGCCACGTGGCCAAATATTGGACGTTGAAAATTAGACAGCTTGAATGTGAAGATTCGAATTATCACTCATACAACGCACATGCACGGGAGGTAACATGGCAGTGCATGATTGGAGAGCATTGCTAAAAGCACACAGGTACGTGCCAATCGCTACGTACTATGTTTATTTTTTATTTTTATTATTTCCATCAGAGGGTATGTGGCGTGCCAAGGACGAACCCGCCAATTGAAGTCTAAAATGCGTCAGCCAATTAGCTAGCGACACGACATCGGGTGTAGGAAAAAAATTAAATTAAATAAATAAAAATTGACCCGATAACTCACATTGGCCAATTTTCGTTTGTTAACAACTTTTGATCCTCAAGTCGGATTGAGGTCATTTGCTCATCTCGACCTCTTCTTTTTATCTTTATGGTTGGATCATTCAAATCAAGCCTATGTCGATGGATAAGTATTAATTACTGTTTGGTGGTAAAATGGTAATTTTTACCATTTAACCCAAGTACAAAAGCTGAATTTTGAGATGAGGAGGTCATTCTGGTAGGGGCTCTATCACAACTTCAAGACAAAGAGGAGCTTGATCCTCGATCAACCCTATTATGTACGTTTTACTTCATTATATTTACATTTTAGTGTAATTTGCATCATTTGTTAGTGAAGTTTGTGATACTCCTGTTGATCTTGGTCTGAATTTCTAAATCACTATGCTTGAGCACCATGTACAAACCCTTACTAGGATTGACTGAAGAGATTACTAAATCAATCTACCTATTCCTCTTGCACATGAAGAAATAAATTATAAAAGCTTAATTTCTAGGATATGTTACATTGTGTTTATGATATAGTAGATAGTGAATCTGGATCCCAATTCCCCTAAACGAACTAAAACCAAAATATTCTTCTTATTCCCTCTAATTGAGCCGTTGGATCATTTTCATTGGATCTAAGAAATCAATCTACAGCTCCTCACTTCTTCTATTCTTCCCATCTCTTCCACCCTTCTTTCTACAATATTTTCTTAATTAGGGTGATTTGATCTTCATTAAATTTTAATTTAACTCTAATTAGGGTCAAACTATTCAAGCTGATCACTAATTGAATTCCTTACTAGCTTCCCTTGGATGATACCCATACTTATCACTATACATCTTAAGTTAAGGTTTTAGAAATTTTATTGTATAAGACAAAACCAACAACGATTAGGGATTATAAATTGCATAATTCACCCCTATTTTTGGCTTATCAATCAAATTCAACATCAATTTTATATTTAAGATAAATGTGGTACCATTTAGTTTTTTCTCCTCGACACAAACACTTTAAAAAAAATGTGCCTTGATACTCGGACACTCCAAACATGATCTCGCATAATTGACGGCTGCTCTGCTAGTGGAGAACAACCATTCTGATGGAGCACTTATAGCCGACAATGATACAAATTCACGTGCAATTTATGATAATGCTGGATAGACTAGAAAACCCTTACTACCCCACCAAGCACGTGTAGTATATCCCCCTCCTTAGTGTGTTCTACATTGGAAGGTCTCAGATTCCTCCATAGGGGAGATGGCTGGTGACGTTGTTCTTATAGATGGTTTGCTGCTAAGGGCCTAACTAACCAAGCCTTCGATGGTTGACTAGGCATGGTAGTGTCGCATCTATCAGGCAAATATGTTGGTGTAGTAGGGATAGTTTCTTGAACAAAGGATCCGACCTTCAAAAAGGATGCCTCATCAAACATTAACCCCTTGTGAAATGGGTCAAGTAGCACGATAGTGAGGACGACATCATTGTTCCCCAATAACTTCTCATAGTCAGCTAGTTTTTCTGCATGGTGATGGATGCAACCATCAATGATGCTCATTCATCTTGAGGTAGTGTCTTGTCTATGAACAAGTGTTCTCATCAACCCGCTTTAGGATGTCGTCGATGTGTCGTGATAATGCCTGCCCAAGGAGAAAGACATCCCCAATAATAGACTCCTTCAATCGGCTAACATGATTTGTTGTGTACACAAAAGGTCCCAATAGGAAAGCAAACTTTTCTATTAGCTTCCATTCTTCTCGTGAGATCTTTGTTTGGCTCCCATTGTGCTGAAGATGTAGTCCCTGCATCCATCACATCTCTCTTTGCAATAGCTTCTTCTTGAATCTCTTGTGTGCAACTCTATTTTGTGGGGTAGTCAAGTAAGGGCAAGCTTGCTTTTAAGTTCTGTCCCCTGTAGAGATCAACATAAGATATCTGTCGCTTTGTATTTCAGCTAATAACTCAAACTATTGTTCTCACTTTAGTGACAATGCCCCCAAGCAAAGTGATGCACCACTGCAATGAGCCGTTCTCCTCCTCATCATCTGATTCACTATTATACATGTCAGCAGTCATGATGACATCACTCTCCTCCTCGATTATGGGTGAAGTAGTGGGAACAAAAAACTCTTCAATGTTTCTTGACCAATGATGTTCACTATTTGTGCGATGCATGGACGTGTCGTATGTCACTAAATCCCATGCTATGGTCACATAATCTTCTCACTAATATGGCCACTTTTTTTTATTACTTGATGTGTTACTAGTGGTTACCACAAATAACTCAATGGAAAGAACATTAAAAATTATAACCTATGTTCAGTAACTCCATCACAGAGCAATACTCTTAACGTTACTCACCTTTGAGTTGAGTCCAAAATTTTCAAGCACCTCAATAAGAATTTTTGCCATAGACTCTCCATTGTGCTTCCCATAGAGCTCGCGAACGGTGTGGACAGGTTCAAGATACGTCCAACGAGCGTCAACCCAATGAGTTGTTACGCCCATAAGTCTACAACCATTTTTTGCCGTCCAAGCAGTGGTTGTCACTGACACACAGTCGACATCTGACAATGTGTGCAAGATATACACCATCATCTCAAGCAACTTCATCTACCATGCCTTGATGACTCATGCACTAGGAGAGGGACCTCAATCTATGTTACATATCAACATTTCTCCTTCTAAGCATTGATATCAACTAGGCTTTGACATTTTGGACCAGAGACTGGTCGAATCGGAACAAATTGAGACCAGCGGTGGTCCATCATTTCCAGGGGGGCCGCCTGGTCGGTCCGGATCCAGTCAGCAGGTTAAACCGGACCGTTACGGGTTTGTGTTAATTTTTTTAATTGTTTTTTTTGTTGGTCAACCCCATCCACGCCCAACCCCAAACCCCCCCCCCCTCACCCTGTCCCATGCACTCCCCACTGCCGCTGCTCTACGCGTTCAGTGCCTTTGCCACCCCTACGCTCCCCCTCCGGCCCTTGCTTGTCTACCACCCCTCCCCCCGTCGCTCCACATGCTCGGTGCCCCCCTCCCCCCGTGCTCACCACCTTACCCTTTTCCCCCCCTCCCTTTATCGCATTCTTGGTACCAAGGATATTGAAGTAACAAATTTATAGATTCATTTGAGTAATTTTATATTTTGGAATAATTAATTTTAAGCTTTTAAAATGGGTGTAAATACTATATGAAGGTCGAAGTATAATAATGTTCGACGTCGTCAAGGACATCGTCCGGTCGACACCAAATATGATGGTTTGGTGCCAATAAGTGATAATGGTATCAGACTATGACGGTGGCGTTGTCTGACCAAAAATCCTAAACAGAAAATATGCTACGATGCAATGCAAGATGCGACGAATTTGGTACGTGCAAGTGCTGAGTAGCTAGGAATACCGACTCCCGGGACCAACAGAGTCATCCGGTGGTGGAAGGATAGACCTCTTGAGCCACGTTCAAAGGGACGAGGAAGACTACGACGCCGAACGGAGTAACTCCACCGGGTTTTGCCACCACATGACGGGCGAGCCTGTCTTGTACCAAGGAAAGTCGCTCAAGCAAAACGTAGTTCACGCTCAACCTGTCCCTCTCACCTATATCTAACCCGAGCGCGGAGGAGGCAATTCGAAAATGTACTGCAGAAAATAAGAGACGGGTGGGCAGAGAGATGACTTACCTCGTCGGTGTCTACGGGCTGATATTCTTCTGCTTTCATGCATCCAGATCAAGCGTCGACCAATGTAGATGGCGAGAGAAGCTGGAGAAATAAAAGGGGGGCCGGCGAGGCGTAGTAGCCGTGGGTCGGGAGCGGTGAGATGGAGGGATCGAAGGGGCAGCAGCACTTGACCAGTACTCCCCGGTGGGGAAGGAGTCCGTTCCACCAGGCTCCACATACATGGGGCTTGGTCAAAGGGGCCGTCGTTCGGAAGGGAATTGCGGCAGATCGCCTCCAGGGCTCAAAGTCCTCTCTATACTTTCTCTCTCTCCCCCCTATCCCTCTGCAATTTATCTATTTCTCCCTCTCCCTCTCTCTGCTCTCTCCATCTCTCTCCCTCTCTCTGTCTCTCATCCTCTCTCTCCCTCTCCCTCTCCCTCTCTATACTCTCTCTCTCCCCTCTATCCCTCTACAATTTATCTATTTCTCCCTCTCCCTCTCTCTTCTCTCTCTCTCTCTCAATTCGTCTCTCTTTGGGTTGGACATTTAGGACCACGAACAGGTTGGACCCCATTCCCCTGTCTGTTGTTGGGTGGCCTGGGGGGCCCCGATGCATTCTTCCCATTTGACGTAGAGCACCAAACAGTCAGGCTTGGGGTCTTCCCCTTAAGTTAGCCATGCGTATAGCTTTCACATTCCCTATGACTGGCCAGCATGTACCTTTGCTCCCCTTGTGTGATCTTTGGCTGTGTGCTTCATTGCCTGGGGGCATATGGCATGCACATGTGAGGTAAGGGGGGGTGTAGAGTGACCACATGTATCATGGTGATGCAGGCATGCCATCCGCTGAATTGCGTCATACACAACTAGGATGAAAGATTTGATGGTTCATGGCATTATGTATTCCACACCACATATCTCATTTTGCCACTTTTGAAATATAAAAGTATATTTAATCCTCAATTTTGACCCTTTGATATTCATTCCTGAACTACTATTTGTTTGTTTGAAGCAAAAGAACATGTCACTATTTGTTTGACGGTCATTTCCCTCACCATGCAGACATTACCAAACACATCATCATAGAGATGTATCGCTCAAAGTTCACTTCTTTTTGGATTTCAGTTACCAGTACTCCCATTTATATGATTTTGTCTTATTTGGAGACCTTGAATCTATATACTACCATTCTTCTTGATTACATGCACACAAAATCAGAGTATCTTGTATTACCACTGATGTAACACTGAGTGGATGAGCGAATCTAGTCTGAATTCAAATATCTTCATATTTTTTTTTTCCTGAATTATTTCTTCAAGAGATTCATTCTTTTGCTGTTCCAACACTTGTGGTTTCTAGGTATGTACTTAAATTTTCAATTTGAGTTTTGTTTTTCCATCTAAAAAGAGGATTATTTTAACTATCTTATACATGAAGGTTTAAAGCATAACCTGGTTACTTTCTGACCGACTTTGAATACCTTTGTTAATAGTGAACTAGTAATTTTCATTAAGATCTTTGGTAAGCCTAAAAGTGGTATGCAATTATGGTGACTTAATGTCAGTTAGAGTTTATACTTATACAATAGTACTTATAATTTTCTATTTCTTTAAATATAAGAAGTACATGGTGATAAAGGGTCAACCCACGGGCCGGCAACTATTTATATAACCTGGTTTTATATCTTGATTAAAATGATTCAAGAATATATCAATTAATAATTACCCAAATGATTATTATTTTACTACTTTCATAATATTATGATAATTCATTAGATTTTAAAATTTTCTATTATTGAGTTTCAGAACTGATATTTGATATCAAATATCTCAGGAAAAAGTGAAATCAAATCGCCGCTATCGATCAAATCTACCCTATATTCGTTAAAAATTTTGAAGAACAAAATTACAGATTCAAATAGAGGATGAGGATTAATGAATTATTTTATGAACATTTAGAAATATATAGGGTAGATATGGAGTTTAAGTTCAAGACACTAAACCTCCAAATGTAGACAGAAAAATGGAGAGAGTTATCTAGAGAGAGAGACAACAGAGGGAAAGTGGAGAGAAATGAGGGTAATGGAATTTCAGGATGGTTTGATGTAAATATATGAATGTGAAATAGTAGATTAGATGAAAAATAGGATACACCAATATATTTTCCCTTGAGCTGACTGGATTGGAATGATCTTGATCATTCAAACATCTCCACAGACATGTAGATTAGCAGTTCAGGAATTATTAATTCTTAATTAAAATATGAAGAAGGAACTTACAAGATCAATCCAAGATGCATGGGAATTTTTACTCCAAAAGCTGTTACGTTCCTCCAGGCCAACAAGGGTTGGGGAAAGCCTCCATCATATATGTATCTGTATTCACATGAAATTTATAATACAATCGTATTGATGGATAGATAGAAAGGCAAAAAACGAAATTGCCCTCAAAATTTCAGCTTGATATGATTGTTGGATATCAAGATATCATCATTTAAATTTCATTTAATCTCCCCTATTGTATCTCTGTTCTCTCTCACCCACGATGACACCAACTATCTCATGATCTACAATTTGATTCTTTAATTACAATTTCATTGTTTTGTGCAGCATGTAGTGATTTTCTGCGACTTGTCATGAGCACTAATTCTGAGGTTAGAGAGCCAAAGAGAGAATAATAAACAACAAACTAAAATAAAAATGAAAATATCCTTTAACGCCCTCATGGATTGGATGTTAGCAGCCAAAGAGTGTAAGTCTGGCCCACAAGGTGCCAATGGTGGAATGAGATTAAACATTAAAAAATGAATTGTACGTCCTTAATGAAGCCAAATTCGTTTCTGGCCTCTAAAATCCATTTTGCAACAATTTAGTTGTCGGAAGTACTGAAAAATGCAGAAATTTTGAGAAAAATAAGTAATGCCTTTATAATTCAAAAAAATATTTTATAGACCATAAAATAATTATTATGAAATTTAATGTGAGAAAAATCTAAAAAAACATAAAATTACCTAATAGGCTATGTCGATCAGTTTAATCCATGACAAAATGCAAATATGGACATTACAATTCAAGTTTTCATGTAACATGTCTGATATTTTTTGGTAATGTGCATGTTACAAATGATCGTTATAAATTCTAAACCACTACTCAAAACACTCACAATAGCGACCCAATTCTTGGGTTGGGAATGTTATAATAATATTTACAGTCATGTTATTTTTTCCTATCTTGAACTTATTCCATGTGGAGAGGAATATTCATCATATATTAAATATATTATTTCACAAGTTCAAATACAAAATAATGAGAGGAAACCTGTCGACGGTTGTATTGTGTTTGAAATTTTACTGAAGTTTCGACATGACATTTAAAACATCAATTAAAATCCTTAGGATATAATTAAATCCAACATCAAGATTGAAAACTTCATGGAATAAGATCATTTACTTTTTGGTTATTTGATTGAGTTGTTTTAGGCGACATGCATGTCCACCCCATGAGGAGTATTCACATGATTCAGCACTTGGATATCTTTGAATTTGTCATAATCATTACTACCACATAACATAGCAGATTGTTTCCGGCTTTATAATTTACACCCGGAGGGGAAATACTCAAAGAGAGATGATAAAAGAATAGATGATGCCTAAAGGGAGGGTGCCATATGCAAGTAATAATAATCAAAGGACTGCATTGATCTCATAAATAAAACATGTTTAACTGTATAAGAATTTTATAAAGTTTAATGGGATTAAAAATAAATTCTGATGGATATTCTGGTGTCTCTAGATTAGTTAGTGCTTTTATGGAATATGCTGACATCATATTTTTATAGAAAAGAAACTGGTTTTAAAAGTGTTGTTATTATGTTGGGCTTTAGATGATGCAATGTGCCATTGATTGGACCGATTTTTCCTTTATATGTGGAAGGACATGCTGACATGAAAACTTTGAGGGTTTGAATCATCATTGAAGGTCATCCCAATTTAATCTTTGATATATGATTCACCGAAGATCATATCTAATCAATATTAAATCTACTAAACTCCATTCTAAATAGTTTGAACTACATCCCTGATCTCTGCCTCAGTATGGATGACCCATCTACTCATTATGGACATCTTAAGAAACAAAGTTCATCATAAGTGTTATTGTATAAGTTGATTACAAACATGGATAGCAATTAACCTAGTTAATTACCATAAATTTTTTCTTATCAGACTTTCTCCTCTAACTTTGACTAGATTGATGATAAGATCCTCTGTAATCTGAGATGGCTGTAGTCGACTACAATATGATGGAGTCTGAAATGCTGGATAGACACTTGTGCAGCTTGATATTGCTTTTTTAAGAAAGAAGATGGTAGCAGATTTGAATTTTATCATGTTTATTAAAACATCTAAATGTTTTTATTTATTTTTGAAGAATTGATGCATTTTTTATATTGCACTATGAAAATTGCCTCTCATTTTGTCCTTTTTCATTGAATCAAAATCTAATTTCCATTTGACTCATAAACATGGATAGTGTTTAGGGGATGACCATTTGGAATCCCATGATCAGGTGGTCATAAATCATATTCAAGCCCTAATTTTATATCTACAATATGGCATTCACACCTTAAGTCGAAGCACCACTGACAATAAGGCTATACATACGTTTTCTTTTTACGATATGTCCTTGGCACCTCAGGGTTTAGGGCTACAGACAAAACTGTTTCATGAACTGAACTGGGTGATGAAAAATTGTGATTTCATAAAAACTTAAACACCAAGATTTCTATTAAGAAAAAAGAATTTGGGAAAAAAGATAAAGACACTTGTAGACTTTATTAGAAACTCTTTCATACTTGTAGATGCAAAATATTTACCTATGTAAACTACAAGTACTGAACCATGTTCCACTCCTTTATTTTATTGAATTAGTGATAAGCTCAAAAATACGTGTATATATGTCGTTATTTAGGGGTTTTTCGAACTTAATCACTAAAATTTTTATATCCCTTAATGCTTGAGTAAGGGGTCGAACCCAAGGGAGGCAATAGGAAACATTCAATTTTCTTTCTAATTAGAGTTTTGAATTTTAAACCTAAATGAAATGATGTTTTAATTTCTTATTTGAATGCTAAAACTTGTAAATTTTAACTAACATTCTATCCTTTTGAACTTAAGTGATTTTAACGATTCTCTGTTATTAAATAACAGAGATATAAAATCACTTAAGTTTATCTGTATATTTGATTTAAAATCTTTAGTCGTTTTGAATTATATTTTTAAGTTTGATTTAATTCTGAGTGTTTTGTATTTGGTTTGATTTATTTCACTATTTTTATCAGAAGACGTTTTACTATTTTTAAAGAATAAAAGAAACTAATTTTTATGCGATTTTTAGAGCCCTTTTAATTGAATTTTTATTTTATCCTAATTAATTCAAAATTGTAAAGATGTCCTAAATGAGAAAATCGTGAAGATGATTCACGATTTGCTAATTTCAGAACTACGAAATCGTGAATTCGATTCACGATTTTATGCGATTTAAGCAACAGGTATGACTCCAATTAGGAATTTCATAATAGATCGACTCGAACTGATTTAGAAACGACTAAAATCTATGAATTAAGACGATTAATGTCGCAAATTAAAGAAATGCCGAACGTGAACGAAATCGAAAATCTGAGGATACTAAAATGCAAAATGAAGTGTAAAAATGCGTCCAAACTCAGCCTAGAGATACCAGAAACAATGAGAGTCTCGATAGGGCTTGATTCCGCGCAACGAACGCACAGAAATTTCAATAAATTTGGCTTGAATAAGCTGGAAATGGCGGCGCCGGATCTGCAGAATTCTTCAAAGAATTGAGCTCCAACTTGCTTCTTGGTGGATTCCTGAGATTTCGAGGAGGCTAGGCTTCTTTCCTCGAGCTTGAAAATCAAGAATGAGCTTTAATCTTCCGATTGTCTTCCTTTTTATCACCGCGGGATCGGAAGAACTTGTTCTTCCGATTCCGTTTTGTTTTTCTTCTTTTTCGCGTTGTACGCAGAGCGTACAATGCGATTTGATTGGCCGTTTCTGTCCTTGTGTGGCTCCGCTCCGTGCGCGACACGCACAAAATCGTGTACGTGCGTGTCACACACCGATGGCCGGAAGACCCGTTTGATGCGTCGATGTGGCGGTACGTGCGGAGCGCAACGTTCTTGTGCCCTGCGCCACTTACCCTCTTGTGAGCGCAAAACTGGCCGAATAAGGGCCAGTTTAATTAAAAAAATATATTTTTAATTGAAAAATGATTGGAATAATTCGTAAAAATTGTTTATTAATGCAAAAAATGTTTTATTACCTTCTAAAATATGTTTTATTATTAATTTCATTTTATTTATAGAAATAGGTCTATTAATAGCATTTAAATTCTCATAATCATCATTGTTAAGCCATTTAAGATGTATATATTGACCTAATTATTTATCAAACGTATTGTTTAACTTGAGATTTAAGGAATTTATTATTTTAATCTACAATGATGATAACATGCGTTTAAAATCCATGTTTTATGCATTAAAAGCCCAAAAATATGAT
Source organism: Wolffia australiana (assembly GCF_029677425.1). NCBI lineage: Eukaryota > Viridiplantae > Streptophyta > Magnoliopsida > Alismatales > Araceae > Wolffia > Wolffia australiana. The sequence goes on from NC_135847.1 coordinate 10,711,078, forward strand.
GAAATTAGCACTTATTTTAGTTCCTATTTGCATGTTATCAATCAGCACACCAAGAGAACATCCATTTCTTTAGTAATAAAAGCGGAGGTCATGTCTAGGATGTAACAAACGCAGGATTCGACCCCCAACTTGGGTTGCTTCTTGTCAGTCAAAGGAGCTAAAACTTATGGATGTTTCCATTGTACTGCCGCCATGAACCAAACTTAGTAATAGAGTTACTTGATCAACTGCGCGTATTGTACTATATTTTGAAGGATTTTTAATAAACATTTGTACATAAGGACTTCGATTTGATCCGTAATTCATTTTTAAACCATAAGAATCAAAGGCAAAGTAAATTAATGATTATTTTTCACGATTTTTTCCCGACTAATGTCTGTGCAGACCTCAAACCCTTGATTAATATCTGCGCGATCTCTCAAACAATAAGAGATGATGAGACTAAGCTGCCCGAAAACCTTGGCAGACCTGTTTTTTATTCAGTATAGTTGTCAGTTACAAAGGCTTTGATGAAGTTCGATAATATAAGAGATATACAACTAGATACAGAAGAGAGTAAAAGATGCGAATAATAAACTTAAAAATACATTTATCCAATGAAATATTGATTGATGGATTCTTAGGATGGCTATTACCGTATTCTTATCTCGGTGTTGTCCATGGGGGGGTTGAGTAATGCGATTTGAGGTTGTTGATGGAGATGCCTGTCAAGGTATCGACAATGTCTTCTTTAATAGGTTTATGCTGAAATCCTCCTGAATATTTTCAAACTACATTCAGACGTTTGGAATTGAAATAGGTTGTGTTATCTATGAACTGCGTTCTTCCTCACCGAGATTCTGCTTTCTTCGATATTTAATTGCCGGACAATTTTAGGGCAGTTCCCGTTAAAACTCGCCAGCCATTAAAAACAGTTTAAACTTGCCAGTTGTCAAAGAAACGAAGCTAAAGTCATCAGCCAAAAAACGAATTATTCCCGAGTTGAAATTGAACAGCGTTCACATTCGGAGAAGAAAAATCTGCACTAACATGATGTAGACTGTGCAATTGAAAGATTCTTCCGAACGCGTCGTAGGGTTTGACCAGATCGGTCGGAGGGACGACGGAAAAGTAGCATAATGGTGCGGTATTTGATGACAGTTTTGGACCCGTTCCGTTTGTTCAAATCCACTCTTGGAATCTACCGTGTGGACACAATTTTCTTCTTCCATCCGTGTGGACACAATTTTCTTCTTCCATCCAATCCGCGTGACCACAATTCTCACTCTTTGCACAGTTTATCCACGTTAACATCAAAGCCTCCACTCCAGCCGCTCAGTTTTGTCGTGGATAGACCATTTGGTATGATTTCCATTTCGCTTTCGAGATCAAAAGCTAAAGGTGTTAGCAGAAAGGTCGTGCAACTTAACTAAAACCAAGATGCATGGTGCTGTTTATGCGATTCAAGCAAGCGACAGTTCACTCTGGGAACATTTAAATCAAGGAAGAGAGAGAACGGGAGTGGACATTCACTCTGGGCGATAAATAGTGCTTTTAGTGACGTTATGTTCGACCCTCAATATTATATTCTGTCCACTCTGTGCGCAGGAGTTTAATGTTCATCAAGAGAGACGTCAACTTATATCATGTTTAACGTTGATGACGATAAGGGGACCCTGTTGGTTCCTTAGTTAAAAAATTATGATTCTAGCTTTCGTTATGATTAATAGATGTAATAACCCAATTCTCTCTTTTCTCTGCTCTATAAAAAGCCCAAGAGTCGAGTACCCAGACATAACAATCACTTCTAGCAAACCCCTCCCTTCGCCATGGTCTCCAAAACTAGTGAAATCACGGTCCTCTTGTTACTTACCGTTCTCTCTGTCGCTGAAGTGTCTGCGCAACGAGCAGTAGGTTTCCGTTTCCGCTTTCCTCGCCACCACCACCCTCATCCGCCGCACTTTCATCCACGACCCTTTTGCCCCATCCCTCTTCAGAAATTTGAAGCGTGCGAGCCTTTGATCTCCAACGTTAGACCTGGGTTTCGACCGTCCCGTTCCCCATGCTGTTCTGTGATCAACATTCTCTCCGACCAGCACGCTATAACCTGCCTCTGCCTCGCTGCGAGGAGAGGGTTCCTTGGGCTTAGAGTCAGGATTCCAGGAGACGTCGAACTGCTTCTATCTATCTGTGGCAAGCCCGCTCCGTTCGCCTTGACCTGCCAGTAAAAGCACTTTCAGGAACTTTGCAGGAGCGATACGTCTTCTGACGACGTAATGTGTGTTTATGTACGTACTTTCTGCGTTATCTTGTCTGAATAATGTGCACGCACGCGGCGTTCGAGCGTTGTTTCTATGAAGATCTGTACTTTGTGATGCGTTAAACCTTGTGGGATCATTACTATGATTGGCAAGTGTGCTTGGTTTCGTGCCTTGGTCTCTTATTCACTCCCTGTGAACTTTATATAAAGGACCCAACTGTGTGTTGATAAAATGTCTTTTATGCTCTTGTTTCCGTAGTATTTTGTGTGATTAATAGTCACCGACTTAGGTATTGGGTGTCGTTTTGATGAAGATGCATTCTACGGGATGACTTAAACCTGGTGGGATCAGTGTTAAGATAATAAAAGCAGAAAGTGGGCTCGACTGTCTTGCCTAGAGCTCCTGTTCTCATTATGTTGGGGTTTTGTCAGCCCCCACACTGCGCGGGGCAGGTGGAAGGAGGGCAGGGGGGGGAGGGGGCGGCGCGGCGGGGCAGGGGGGGAGGAGGGGGGCGGCGCGGCGGGGCAGGGGGCGGAGGAGCGGGCCGGCGCGGCGGGGCAGGGGGCGGGGACGGCCGGAGGGGGAGGCAGAGGGGCGCCCGGAGGGGGCGCAGGCTAGAGGGGGGCGGCCGGCGGGGGACAACCCAACCGCACTAGCGCGATCCGCTCACACGGTTTGGCGCATGTCTACCGACATATTTATCTTGTCTTGTCTGAGTTGATGTATTCCGTATTTCTATCACAACATCTTGGGTTTGGATTTCTTCAACATCAAGATGTTTCCCTCAACATGTGGTATCAGAGCTATTTGGTTGTGGACCACTCCATGTTGCACATTTGGTCTTGATGGACTAGAAAACCTGTGGACGATTCCATGTTGCGTGTATTTGGATGTCCAGGTTATGTTCTTACACATGCTGATGAGAGATCAAAGCTGGATCCAAAGTCTAAAAAGTGCATCTTCTTGGTTTATAATATAATATTTTTAGATTTATGAATAATTTTTTAGATTTACAAATCGTTCGGTAAATAAAATGCGCTATTTGTTATCATGATTAACCTATGACAGCTGCAGGGTCAACCTCTTTCCAATACTACAGAAAACAGATTTACATTATGTTTAGTGAGTTTAATATGAGTTGGAAGCTCTGAATAATAAATGCACATATCACCTATAAGGCCAATGGGTCAGAGAGGCTCATGTTAACTTTAAAATCAGTAGTAAAACTCATCCTTAATTTGTGTGAGTAAATAACAATTTTTACATTGGTTCCAACTCATTTGTGCAGTCAAAAATATTGACTAATGTGTAGCTTCTTTTTTGACTCAAGTATGATTCTTTACATTAAATACTTTTAACATAACATTTTCAGTGAAATTTATAATTAAAATTAAAATAATCATTTTTATTACATCATTGGAGAATTTAAACTCTCTATTTGAGAATTTTATTAAGACTTTTTTGATAGGTACAGATGCCTTAATTATAACTTGATTTATGTATGCTGATTTTGGGTCAGATGAGTATTATCTGGTCTTCAAGTCAATCAATCCACCATGTTTTTATTCAAATTCATATTAAAGATATATTTGTTAACTATCATTTCAAGATGATGTTTATAATGATGTTGATGAATACATGCAATGACCTAGTGAATTGTTGTGAAATTATAATACGATGATCACTAGTGTTTAAACATGTATTCTATTATTATTGAATGGATAGTCAATGGGACATTAAATTATTGGTCCATAATGGCACTACTTAATCCTAGTATGATAAATATGGCTGATGTCATGGCCATTAGTGTTGGGACAATAGGGATAGACATTAAGTTCTCTTTAGAGAAGTGGTTTATTTAATTGATCAGGTTGATTTATGCCATAGTTGTATAAATTATCCATTGACATAAGACATCAAGTCTGATCATGGATGGAAACCTGTTTCTGATTATAGCTTAGGATTGTCTAAATATTGGATTCAAATAAGTTTTAGCTCCTATATTGTATGATACACATGAGGTTGAATGATTGGTCAAGAGGGGAATACCCACCCCTTCTATGCGAGTAGATTGACATAAGGAAGATAATGCACCTAAATCCCAGTCCATGGTAGTGATAGTATTAAAAAAGGTGTTATCCAATGATCCACGTTTCACATTTGCACTGATCAACTGGTAGCTTAGGGTTTGATGATTAATAATACCCTAAGAAATAACCTATCGATTGGGCGAACTAGATCTTTCGCTAATTAATCCACAAATTATACATTTAATTAATAAGCTTGGCAAACATTATAGGGCATAGATGGTTTCACACGTAAGATTACAGGATTAGTCTGGATATACTTTTGCTTGGTGAATTTTTATGAAACTTCTTAAAGTTAAACCATTTCAAGTACCCAAGCGAGCAAAAGCTGCGCAACCCATCTCTCCCTCTTCACATTCTTCATCAACTAGGAAGAGTTTTTTCATGATGAGAAGGTCTAAAACAGCTTCACGAAGACTTGGAGAGGAGACAATGAAGATCCACGAGCACCTTGATCACATATACTTCTAAATGCTGGATAACTGAATGGTTTTAAAATAACCTATAGGGGGCCAAGTTGAGGGTGGCACTAGTTCCCCAAAAATACACTTTGTATGTTGTGTTTTGGAAATTGGTTTGGCATCGATCATTGCTATTGTGACATAGGAAATTATTCTATAGGCTTCAACCAAACTATCAAATTCCAACAGGATCAACATTCCATGAAATAGTTGCAATTTAAGTTTTGATGGATATGCATCAAGTAAAAAAAATAATATTCAATTTAAGGTTTAGAAATTTAAGTAAACATTTTGAAAATATTTAGTACATATTTTTGGACAGGTTAGAACAAGTAGGTCTTCCCAAATAAGCAAAGGTATAAAGCCAAGCGATGTTTGATTATCTTCATGATTTATTTTTTCATATCTGTTTTATACTCAGCTGGATGGTCTAACATGACCATGAGGACATTAAACACTTTCCCGGCCCATGATTGTCCTTGCAATTTTTGTGAACTATAAGAAAAGAACTGGGTCAAGATTAGGGTCTTACTACCCTTATCTCTAACTTACATTTGTTATCAGATATCATGATATTCATTATCAAGAGAAATAATTATGTGTCCGATAATAATATTAAAAAATATGATGTGATTGCTAACCAGATTATGACATCATATATCAGTGCACATATAATGATAACAGATATTGATGCCTTTCAGCATGTGTAACAACACATTTATGACATAAAAATTTTTGAATTATTTTTTGGGGCCCACATATAACAACACATTTAAGAAAAATAAAATTATACAAGATGACTAAGAAGGAAAAAATAAGGAAGTCGAATAATGGTAGGTATCTTAGAGTCTAAGATCCAAGCAAGGCGGGAGTAAGCCCTGATAGTGCATTATTCATAGACTCATCATTGGACTCTTTTTTATGTCTTATTGAATGGGAAACTATTCAGCCAGACAATGCTGTGAACTTGACCTCTGACCCATTTAACCATCACTAAAGAGCATTTTCAAGGGCTCTATATGATGATATCAAACCCACTTTACATAATATGTGCCAATTCCATGGGGGAAGCAAGCTGACTGGGATGTGCGGCTTGATCCTGGAGTCTTCCAAAGTGAGGTCAAGGAGGTCTGGGAGGAATACTCGCCCTGAAAAAGTGCCTTTAGTTGAAAGGAGAATGGCTTGAATTTGTCCACACATGGTTTCTTAATCATTGTTTTATTGATGTCATTGTTGACGCTTTGTTTTTCAGAATCTGAGCTGACCATGACTACACTAGATTTCTGGGGTTGCTTTGCCAATTGCTGTTGGAGGAGTACATTTGATATAGTATGCATCGAGGTTGGACTAATTATTCCTTTGGTGGCTTCATGATGCCTTCAACATCATGGGGTGAGCCGTAAGATTGTCTACTACATAAATTCTATCTACTAAAATACAATTTTCATGTTTAAACGCTGATAATGTGCACAAAAGTTCAACATATACCAATCATAATTTGCTGGTCAGGCCCTGATTATCTTAGGCTTGGGATGGTGGTTCTTAATGGCTGAAAAAATTCATATCGCTTATGTATGTGGCCAAAGGTCCAACTACATAGATATCTCGGATACAGGCCACAGCCTTTGTGAAGTTCACATCATTAAATGTTGTGCCATTGCAAACGGGTCAAGAAGGATGGCCTGGTCTTTTCAAATCATGGTGTCAAGGAGGACAAGTTTTGGTTAGATGCTCGTAGATTTTCTCATCAAATTTTGGCTGTCCTGGGGAAACCATGTCCTGCTGGATAATCTGAAGTTAGATACCCCCTTCATGACCACATTAACATGTTGTGATAATGCCATCCCTAGTCAAGGATGTCTCTAATGACAGACTCTATTAACCACCTCACATGAACTGATGTGTAAACAAACAACCGAACAGGAATGCAAACTCCTTTAGCAGCTCCCACTCATCCTGTGAGATATTTGTTTGCTTCTCTCTTTATGCAAAGAAGGAAGCACCTAGATTGAATATGTCTCACTTTGCAACAGCCTTCTAAAGCATATCTTGATTGCTAAGCTACTGCTTTGGGCAATGAAGTATAGGTAATTTTGACTTCAATTTTTGGGTCCTGCAAAGCTCTTTATAATAAATTTATCGCTTTGTCATCTGACGAATAACTCAAACTAGTATTGTAACCGTCATCGCTGCCCTACTCAAAAAACTAATGTGCCAACGTGATGAGTTATTCTTGTCTGTCCCATTCCCCAATTCAGAGTAATGATCATACAAATTGGTCGTCTTTATCACAATTGCCCTCCAACTCAACTATGCTTGTTGTATAAGTGATATCAAAACTCCTAAGGGCAGACAAAACAATGAGATTCAATATGTGTTCAATGTATGGAATGTGTCATCTGGGACTAAAACTAGCATTTCCATCACATAGTTTTGTCCAAGTATGGCCATCATTCTTTTTTTTCATGATACAGAACTTTATTGTGACTGATGACGAAATTATTTAGTAATTATCCTTGTTTCCAATCCAAATTCCTCCAACACCTCCAGGAGGATTGCAGCTAGAGACACCCCATCATGTTTGCGATGTGACTCTCAAGCAAGAGGTCATGTAGCTTTCAAACATGACCACGGATACAATGAATAGTGATGCCTAATAGGCGACTGATATAGGAAAATTAAGTATTTATTTTTAGTGATTTAAACTTACCTGAATCAATAAATCTGAAAAAAAATAAAACTCACTCAACTGTATAGTAGGAGTGAGGTCATTTATCAGGGACTATCATTTAGATGTGACTTTAATAATTGAGTTATAGTCAAAGACAAATAATAATGTAATTAGTAGGTGCGGGTTGGTATTTAATGGATCAGATAATTAAGATAATATTTAGTAGTAATGAATAGTAAATGGTGTGAGAGAGAAGTAGAGAAAGAAAAATAATATAATATATTATTTATATCTTTTTTAGATACTAGAGATAACAAAAAAGTAAGATTTTTAAAATTGATTAATGGTAGTATAGTTATGGGTGATGTTAATGTAGGTAGTATAAGAAGTATAGAAGATTAGTTAGATAGATAGAACAATAAGGTACTATTAATAGGAGACAGGGGGTTACATATTTAGTTAATTTTAAGTTATATATGAAATTGGAGATGGATATAATGATGATACATGTTAATTTTAGTGTCAGATAGTGAATAAAAATTTATTCTAATACAATGTAAGAAGTTAATTAATATAAATATTTAGTTTGTTAAGAGGTAAAAATAAGAGCGAAGGAGAGATAAAATATTAATTATTACAGGAGAAGAGGTGTTTATCTTTTTAGTAAAATCCAGATTAATGCAATGAGGATATCAAATTAGATTAGTAAAATTATTATTTTAACCCTTTTTTACAACATATTTTTAGATTTGCACTAGCATTAGTCAGCATTTAAAGATCAAATGAGAAAATTATGATTTATTTTTTAAGATCTATTTTTAGATATTTTATTAATGTTTTAGACTAACCCCATTTGACTCTTTAAAGTAAACTTGATTTCTCACATCTTATTGAAATGTTATTCGGTAAACTGGACTTAGGTAAATAAAATGGTGAATTTGAGATACAAATAGGTTGAAAGTATAAATCTAATAGATAATAAGAGTAAGCCCAGTACCCAAGAAGCCCATTCTAAAAGCCTGTTCAAACCTCCTTTAAGCCCGGGTCAACTAAAGGTAAGAATTATGGAACAAACCAAAAATTTTAATGAGAATGTTCTATTATCAAATCTGAGAAGGAAGGCACATGGGTCAGACTGGAAATCAAGAAATCCTAGCCCTCCATCCCTTGGCATTAAATCCAATGGCTGGGAGAGTTAGGCACTTTTACTTATTCTCTTTTACCCTCTGTTTGTCTCTCATCTTGGATTTTGGCTCTCAACTTGTTGGAGGCCTAGAGCATCAGATTTATTTGATCTATGTTTGTTCTACATGAGTATGGGAGAAAGAGTTCAAGGTGGATCAAGATTCTTGGAAGAAGAGCACCACTTGACCCTTGGGGGAAGTGACAACAAGGTTTGTGTGCTATTGAATCTTAATTTGAATTTTCTCACCATTCTTTATAGGTAAACATTCCAGAGAATATCCAAGACTTGAAGTGTTCAACGCACCAAATGACACCGAAAAATGCCTACTCGGTATTTACAGTGTTTTCAATTAAACTTAATAGTGTTTTCAGTCTATTTCCCACCCGGTAGAGCGTCACTATCTATAAATTGAGGTAGAAGGTTTTCTTAAACGATTAACCTTATTTATTACCCGAAAACTTTCCAAAAATCATATTTTATTGCTATAGCTTATCTGAAACAAAATAAATATGTTTTTAATTTAATTTAAAAGTTTTGACTAGTTTTCATTTATTTTATTGATTTTAAGATTAATAAAATACATTAAAATCCAGCATATATAAATCACCTGAAATAATTATTTCAATTATTTCAAATAAGTAATGTAATTTGCTCCCTCATTTATTTTGCCTTGTGGATTTGAGCCTTGTTTACCCTGTTCTACGGTAAAATTTAGAAATATTTTCACATAAATCAGATCCTTAAAATGAATTATTTAACCCAAATTTTGGTTTATCAGGCATCGAGAAATAAATTTTATATCCATAGGTATTAAGATTAAGAGAGATAGGGGAAGAAGAATGGATTATGTAAATTATAAGAATGTACTTAATAAGAGATAAAGGGGAATCTAAGGAGGTATTTTCATTATTTTATATATGTAGTTATCTTAGGATAATAGAAATATGATATATATAGGTAGTTACATTTAACTGGTATTTTCAATATTTCTGTTTTAATGTAAATTTGAGATAACATAAGCTAAATCTAGAAAAGTTCCTCAGTATTTGGCAAATATTTCTGAAAATGCCTCTATGACATAAATCATTCAACTGAACTTCAGAATCAGGCTATTGATGACATGGTGATCAATAATAGGATTGAGACAATGATTTTTTAAAAAAGTTCCACCATATGAGTTTCACAACATCACCTTAACGACCTGATTTGAGCAATGGAGGAGGGGGGTGTTGTTTGCTGCATCTAACGTTGACATGTGTCTACATCGGTCTCCTCCATGCTGACACATTTTTAATGTATCCTGGAGTTCTTATGGAACTGTCCCGCATGTTCCGAGCTGTAGAAAATGGGTCATTCCTCTCCCTTGCTCATGTCGTCACCATGGCTCACACGGCACTAATTGATCAATGTATCAGAAGATGCCTAATAGAGAGGCTTTCCATGCTTTTTAGACCATTTTGAGGGCCTCTCATAGCAGTGAAGGAAGTATTCCTGCCATGGGGACCCTCTAGGGGCTGTGAGATTGTATCTACTAGTCTCTTCTGGCCAGAAACTGTCGTCCAAGTGACGATGTTGATGGCCACAAGCAGAAATGGATGGATCTGCCTTTGGCTGTCTAATATCGAGGTAAATGGTCCAACGACTGCAATTAATTTTCAGCCGTGAACCCATTTTATTTTAAATCCCCCACATCGGCTACATCAGCATCGTTGTCAGGAGCTCCATTAGTTGCCTTGTCAAGAGTTCATGATTTTATTCGTTCATCATTTTATCCCCCCACCCAGGTCATCAGCCATAGCAAATCATAACTCTAAACTGAAAAACAAAGAAAAATTAATAGGAATAAAAATATCTCACCATGTGATGTTCCTCAAAAAGATTGTATGTTCGATATTATATCACTATACATTAATCGTCTGGTTAGGATACGGGCTTGAAGCCAGTCTGGTACAAAACTCAGCCATAAATCCTTTTTGGTTTCTAAATATCGTGACCTGTTGAGCTGCGATCCCTTTGTTGCTTCTTGGCGTGGCCCTATGTAGAGTTGATCAAAACTGGCAAATCTTATACCAAAGGGGAAAGTTTTAGAAAAGCGATATCTATATAAATTCAACTAGAGAATGGTGATTGAAAACACTACTCTATTCCATATCAGTATGCTCAAATATTGTGGGCCTCCACGGGGGCTCCATGGTGGGCTCCTTCAGAATGTTGGCACTTGTGTCATGTGTCATCGCTTGACAACTATGGGTACACTTGAGCAACCTACACTTGCCCGCGTGGTGCTTGCTTGAGTGCTGCTGCATCCTGGATCTGCCCTTGCTGCCACCCTTATGAACAACTTTATTTTTTCATATATATACATATTATTTCTTTATTTATCTCGCTCTTTCTTATTTATTTCTTCAACTTTAATTACATCCCCGAAAAAAATTAACCGAGATACTCGAAGAAAAATTAAACTCATTAAATTTAACAATGTTGTAAAAACATATTTACTACAAAATAATTGGACTTTTACTTATGTAAAAACTATATTAAAATCTATTGCTTTACCAACTTGATGGAGCACACCAGCCCACTCCATCGGAAACTTCTTTGGAACCACCATCATCGTTATCGACAGCTTTGCCGGTTCACCTCCGGCCCGACCGACACGCCAAGGTGCAAGTTCAGACACCCGGGTTCAAATACCCCGGGTAAAGCATGTCTGTATTTTCACCATTTTGATTTTCATTGGCACGTGCTCGTTTGATTTATTGTTTTATCATGTTCATGTGTTTATTTTTGTCATGTGTTTATTTGTGTTCATCGTGTCATGTTTGTGCAATCATGCATCATATCATTTTCTGTTGCCTTGTCGTGCGTCATCGCCTAGTTTAGTTTAGTGTTTATTTTGGTTTTAAAGGGGGTCCTTATATATATGAACCCCCTTATTGGACCCCCCCTAGGGGGCACATCTTGATCCACTATATAAGGGAGAAGAGGGCGCCCTAGGTCAGTTACCCCAGATTATCGAAGTGAATTTGCATTGTTCGGTTATTGGTCTCAATGTGAGAAGAAAGTAGGAGAGGAGGAGAAAGGATGAAGAGGACGTAGGAAGGTGTCACCGAACCACCGGTCGCCCCCCCCATGCGTCTCCCTCCTCTGGCTCCTCGCGCCAATCACTGGTTGCCCGTACTTGCGCCCTCACTGTTGGGTTTCCGTCCGGGTCGCCGAGCCGGCTACCAGCCACCTGCATCATTTCGTTAGCTCACCATTAGCCCTATCGGTCGCGCTGATTGTCGGCTACTTGGCGACACTGCTGACCGCTCGGTTGCTCACCAAACGCATGGACCTCTCGATGGCTTGACTATGACGCTGCTTGTTTGGGTGGGTGACAAACTGTGCAGATTGTGGAACTGCTGGCCTGGCAGCCGATAGAGCTGACCTCCCAGTTGCTCACTGAATGCGTGGAGTGCTTGACGACTTGACCATCCTCGTTTGGGTGGGGGATGAATTGTCCAGACCGCGGAACTACTTTTATGGAGTTTGCTGCCACGTCATCGAAGCCATCATCATCATCATCGACAACCTTCCGGCTCGCGCATCGCACGACCGGCAGACCAAAGCGTCCGTGAAGACACCCGGGTTTAAATACCCCGGGTAAAGCACTTCCGCGCACGTGCTCGTGTTTTAATTCTTTATTTTCATTCATCCAATTCAAGTTTTGTGTTCATCACGATGAGTTCACCACACTCATCATCACACATTTGTTTTAGTTTTAGTGCTGTAAAAAAGAAGGGGTCCCTTTTTGTGCCCCTTCTCTAAAGGTCTGTAACGGGCCCATCATGGCCCTATATAATGCCATGATGGGGCATGTATAAAGACAGATCTAGATTGTATTGGCAGTTATTTTTTTCTCCAAGTCTCACCCGAAGAAGAAGAGGAGAAGCAGAAGAGGAAGGAGAAGAAGAAAGGAAGAAGAAGAGAGAAAGGGGGGGGGAGGAAGTGGTTCTGATGCCATTTCTTTCCACTTTTCTACTCGATTGCGTCCACAGCGACCGTCCGCTAGCAACAAGCCCAGGGACTGCCCGACGTGAATCCGAAGGCCCAATTGACAGTTACACGATGCACCGTCCAGTCTCCCACGTGCCACGATCAAGAATACGACTATGCCGATCGCTGCCTTTGCCACTTGTCGGTCAGCCGTATCTCACTGTCGTGTGCTTTCCCCCATGCAACTTGAGGATGCATGCGTACCGTGACGCTATCTTGTGGCTCCTAGTACGTGCTATGGCACTCAACAACAGTGGACACACATGACACCACGCACATACCGTATGCGTTCGCGACCGACTATGGGTCGACGAACGACCTGTTGCCACCAAGAGTGCTTCGTGACCTTGCACCTGTCGACAAAATTGTGTTGACCCTCCCCCGACTTCGACTTGTCATGCGTTGAGTCACCCCGCATGACTCGCGATGCACTCGGATGGGGAGCCTTTGGTGCAAACGTTGACTGGTTGTGTTGCTTGGAGGATGTGGAACTTGTGCACGCCAAATGACCTGCTTCTCTGAGAAACTTTTTAACACCATTTGGTTGCATCTGCCAGTCATCGTCACTCTAGAACGTCTCAACCGTGTATTCACCACTCACCGTGCCATCGTAGTGGCAACCGCCCTTTGGAATGTTTTCTGCCACGTGTCAACGCATTCTGCTTGCATCAGTTGATCAAAATCCACCGGCGGTTATTCACTCTAGGATTGTGCCCGTTGGCTCAAATGAACGTTCGACGCACGTGGAAGACACCTGCCTTTCTCCTCCTTGCCTCCACTCTTTGTTATTACACTCCTGCACTGAGTCATCGCAGCCACTCGAACCAGTTGTACCTCTCTATGACACGTCGATCCCTGCATTAGCCCGCTGGCACTTGCACCGACGGAGATCACAATGACGAGTGACACGACCGACAAGAAACACTGTCCCTTGCTTGTCCGTTACATTACTTTCTATAGTATATTTTTGGCTTCACTCCACCTCGCTCACGTTAGATTAGGGGAGAGATTATTTTAAAAAACTACGAACTCAATGTTTCCTAGGCACGACCAAACTCGCCTGGTACCGTGGTAACTCTGAAATTATTCTGTTTGGCACCGTAGTCATAGTGGTCACTCCGAAGAGGGTCAAAAGGTCACCGCCATTGTCATCAGTCACCCACCCTAGAGCTTAGAATTTAGTGAATTCCCTGCTCATACACTCATCTAGGGTTTCAACGCATCAAGTAGTTACAAATCTCTTAGTGAATTACCTGTCAGATGATGACATCGATGATGTCCAACATCATGCTTGCTTGGTAGTAGATAGAGTTGACCACTCGGCCACTTGCTGAACGCGTGGATTGATTGTCGGCTCAAACATCATGCTGCTCTTATTGGTGGGCAGCGAACTGCCTAGATTACGAAACTGCTTGCCTGGTGGCCAATAGAGCTGACCACTTGGTTGCTCATCGAACGTGTGGACCACTCGTTGGCTCGACTATCATGCTGCTCATCTGGGTGGGTGACATCCTGCGACCTCGTCTAGGTGGCCCATTTGGGAGCTAGCGCAACCAGGCTATTGGATCTTCTGTGACCTCCGTCACACGGCCTACATCGGTTGAGCCATTGCCCGCGACTATACTATTGCAGCCACACAATTAGTGTCGTGCCCACACACGCAGCATCCACTGTCATCGCACACACCCGCGCCCACACTGTGGCGCCATTCGCGACCCCGACTATGCAGCACCCGCACCTTTCATAGCTGTTGTTTTTGCCGGACCGGCCCGCACCACGGCTCTACCGCGCAGCGTCATCACCGCTTCGCCACACTATTGTCGCATGCCGCTATGGTCCATGCTGTCATCGCCGCGCCCTGCACGTCCCTCATCCTCCCATCTACTCTTTGACATCACACTCCAGTGCCATGTCATTGTCGCCTGTCGAGCCATACCGTGCCATCTCCAGTACTCCTCGATAGCACCTGCCCGTACCAGCTCGTGCATTGACAAAGACACTGACGACGATCAACTCCAAAAATGAGGTATGTCGTTCGCCCTCTGCTCGTTAGGTAACTTACCATCTTTAGTATATTGTGGATTGTGCTCCACCTTGCTCGGGTTTAAATTAGGTGAGAGGTTATATCTTATGAACTATGAATTGAGTGAATTCTCAGGTAGGGGTCAAGCCCCTCTGTTACATACGAATGCCAGCAGACTTATTTCGTTCAACATGGTAGCCACCGTCATCACTTTGACGAGTGTCAGAAGGTCACCATCATAGTCACTAATCGCCCACCCCAGAGCTCGAAGCTTGGTGAAACCCCACGAGTCGGGGCCTACACATACATCTGCTTTGGGCATGACATTCACCTAGTTACATTACCCATAGGAAATTACCCATCGGGCGATGTCATCGATGACATATCAATACAGCTCATCCATATTGATAGATCGGTGCAGCTAGACCAGGACAAAGGGCTCAGCGAGGTAGATGTTATGGGGAAGTATCAATCGGCTCAGCGAGTGACAACATCTCCTAGCAACCTAGTGTCATTTTGGGCGCATGCAGGATCAAGGTTGCACCAAAAAGTGCAAGGCGTTGTCAAGCGGCAATGCCC
Source organism: Wolffia australiana (assembly GCF_029677425.1). Taxonomy (NCBI): domain Eukaryota; kingdom Viridiplantae; phylum Streptophyta; class Magnoliopsida; order Alismatales; family Araceae; genus Wolffia; species Wolffia australiana. The sequence goes on from NC_135847.1 coordinate 10,726,363, forward strand.
TTGAGGCACTGTATGTACCACACAAGGGAGAAGAGCAAGGTTGAAAAGTGTGCATGGCCATACGTTAGACTGGTGCAATGAGGGCCGTGGAACAATCGTGTGGTATTGACTGCTTGATGAGATGCACCGACGCAGCCGTAGTAAGACAGCAGACACCATGTGGGTGGACTCTTCTGCCCGATGAGGAGACTATGAGGGGCAATCATCCCTAGATGTCCAAGAATCGTAGCTGCGATATAGGAGGGGATCTCGAAGACCGTAGAATGATGGCTCTGATTAGACGAGGCCTGCCAGAAGATGCATGACCAGATGGTTCCAACTAGTAGATCCTGGTGTGTTCACGAGTGACAGAGTGATCGTGCGTACCAACCGTGGTCAAGAAGATATCCCGGCGTTGGCGAGACCAGCAATGGTCTGTGACGTATCACACATATGAATTGACTGCGCTTGTCTCGGTGTTGACCAACATGAGGATGGGGAACGATATTTGACCCTCTAAAAAAAAGGACTATGGGACCACCAGAGTTTGATCGGCGTGCGTTGGAGTGACGGCTCGATGCATATGTACAACACCGGTTACTCAACATGGGTGTGCCCTGGTAGTGCCCTCGAAAAAGGCTTGTCGGCGTCTCCACCCCTATTCTGGTTCCTCTCCTTTCTTCTCTTCATTCTCTTCTTCATCCTTCCTCTTCTATTCTCGTTTCCTCTTCCTCTCGTGAGATCTGAACGTGGATAAACTAACTTCAACAAACTGTAAAATTCCGGATCTGAGAACATGTGGCGCCCATCATGGCCTTATATAGGGCCATGAGGGGCCCTTACAAATACTTCAACAAGGAGGTATCCAATAAGAAATCCCTTTTTTAACATAATTAAAAGAACTACAGATATTAACGACGCAAAAGTAAAATGATACAGACAAATACGACGATACGTATATGAAAACACAACGATACGGATGATGAAAATCAATATATGACAAATTAGCAAATGAAATGAGCACGAGCCGGTGAGGAGTTTGAGTCACTCATTGGCACGGTCATGCTTCTCTTCTGGGGTGTTAAACCCGTGTTTCTTCACTATAGCCTTGGCGTGCTAGTCGGCCGGGATGTGAGCTGACTAGAGTCGATGAAGACGATGATGATGGGCTTCAAAGATGCGACGGTGATCTTCAGCGGGCATTGTCCATCAATCCGTTTGGGGTCGGAAGAACTTGGCTTCGACGAGTTGGGGAGGTAGTGGCGGCAACTAGAAAAGATCTGGCCGCAGACGTCGTAATTCATCCTTCATGATCCACGAGGTGTATGCCCCTGTACTTCCATGCCACCGCACCAAAAACCTCCGCGATACCTCGTCCCCGGCATAGTTAATTACCTCTTGCAATATATAATCGACTGACTCGTGCCAATTGGGTAAAAATATTGGGGAAGTGGTTGTGGCAAACTCACTCATGCTGAAGAGGTCTAGAAAGGCTAGGTCAGAGGGGAGAGAAGGGGCTTGGTACGAAGCTAGATCCCCACATTAAACGTGGAGCTGATTCTCCATGAGGGAGGAATTTTAATGACGTAGGAGTAATCGCCCACTCGTTGGAGGCTCTACAACAAACCGATGCTACGAACATGTAGAAATGTAGTCAGCCTGGGAGAGTAATGCTCAGGTCTAAGTCCCACCATCCCACAGTCTCCCACGTCAAACACTAAAAAATGGCGATGCAAGTCGACAACCTGCTTGTACGGTGCATATAGACTCATGGTTCTACCATGCTGATGTTGATGCAAGGGTAAAACATGCTGGACGAATGCAAGATAATGACGATCTACGGGTGTTAGGGTGGGGGGTTGATGATGAATTTGGTCATCGGCGATCTCAGAAAGATGTAACCCGGTGGTGCGTTCCTCCGAGGAGTTGCGTGCGTACTTGACAAAAGGATGGGGACAATGGTACTTGACTGTTGTCTTAGGGATGGCACATCGTTCACAACACATGTGCCCCATACCATCCTTTTATGGGGTGAAGAGTGCAGGATTCTCACAAGGAATGTAGCATGCCTGGATGAAGCCTGTAGGGACAACGCGCTCTTGCTCTAGCTAGACGGTGCGAGTAGCTAAGGGGGGGCGAGAGTGGCTAGGCGGATGGCATAAGTAGTTGGCTGCGTGGCACTAGTTACTGAGCAAGCAGTGAGGCATGCGGCGCGAGTAGCCTGGTGGCGAGCACGGGAGGCCTAGCAAGTAGCATGGTTGGCTGTGCATGGCGGCATGTCTTCGACGGTGTGTCCCAGCTCTAGGTTGTGCATGGGGTGTTGAACGACCACTAACCCAACCTGGTTGGTCATGGCACTATCCTTGGCCAGCTTTTGGGCATATGGGTACCGTATAACCTTTCGCCCCTGGTATATTAATGAACATGTGTTCGTTCTGCCGGCAATGGTTACATCGTTAACATATATCTAGGGACGACCTAGGATGATGCTTCCTACTTTCATATGAAGGACATAACAAAGGTTGCTCTCGTCGTAAGTACTCACCTTTAGCAGAATGTGGCATTGGCGTCACTAGCAACGATGAAGCGTCAATCCACAACACATTATAGGGAGTTGGATGGGGTATGGCTGCCAGTCCTAGTTGGGCAACCATCGTGTTAGGGGCAGCGTTGATACAACTTTTGCTGTCCGCGATCAACTTACTCACTTTGTTGTTGATATTGCCATAAGTGTAGAAGATCAAGGTTTGGAGAGCCGTATCGGCCATTGGGTCTGTCCTTTGTGGGACAGGCGCGGGACAGATGGCCCACTAGTGCTAGGGCAATCAACAGCTATACTAGTAAGTCGTTGACCAGCAGAGTGTAGGGAACATCACACATCACCGTGACACAAACGTGATGGATGATGAAATGATGATGGTGACAGGATGGAGGGGTCGTGACCGTGACGGTGATGCGTGACGAGGTGTACGTGACGGTGACAGGATACCCCAGATGTGTGACGTGATGAAATGTCCGTCACAAATGATGGCCGTAACGGATTTTTAATGCATTTTAATAATGAATTTATTGACAGAAAAGTTAAGAAATTTTATTTTTTTATTAAATACATTTTAGTAATTAATTTTTTGCCGGAAAATGTGTATAAAAAATTTATTTCTTAATTTCTTGATGAGGAAATTAAGGATTTATTGATGCATTCTTTAATCGAATTGAACGATTTGTTTACGGATTAAAAATTCATAATTACATTTTAATAATGAAAATTATGAATTTAATAATTTAATAAATTAATATATTGCTGGACAAATTAAGGATTCACTGACTTATGTTTTATTGAGGGTTTTCTGGATAACAATATAATAATAATTATTTTAAATGTCAAATGATGAATATAATAATTAATTTCTTGACATAAAACCTAAGAAAGTTATTTGTTTTTTTAAATACATTGATTTGTTACCAGGAAATGCAATAAATTATTTGTTACCGGGAAATGCAATAAATTATTTTAGCAATTAATTTCTTGACGAAGAAATTAAGGATTTAGTGACACATTTTAAAAAATAGAATTGAATAATTAGTTTATGGATAAATAGTTCATAATTACATTTTAATAATGAAAATTATATTGATGGATAAAAACAATAAACGCTCACGTTGACAAAGCAAAATGAAGATTTATTTTCTAACAAAAATAAAAAAATGTCCACCAACTTTGCCGTGAGACATCATCTCGTGGATAGTGCGTCTTCATGTTACAAAGTCAATTCAGATTCAGATTTTTGTTATAACCATGGCGCTGAAGATGGTTAATCCATCAAGAAAATTATAATAAATAGCATGAAATGTTTTTTTAGAAACGGTTACAACGTTTGAATTTGTGCAGCTTGGCCGTTAAAAAGTTCAAGAGCTAGTAAATGTACCTTCTTCCACATAGATTCCTGGGGACTTTGCAACATTGGGGAAGTAAAGAAATTAAAAAGGTTTGTAGGTCAACCTATGAACTGGTGAAATAAAACTCATCTCATACCCCATGCATGATCAGTCAATCAAAAATTAATCAGTTGAATTTTTTTGCACACTCCGAGAAATACTTCACTGAAATTGGCCCATACTGATAACAATCCATTCAAGAAATGACACAATTAGAAATTTTAACAGATGAATGAGTGCATTTATTACCACAAGTATCACAGCACAACGAATGCTATGATCAGTAAATCCAAATTTGATCAGATCCAAATTTTGCTACACTTAACTGAAAGTGGCCCATCCTGTTAACAATCCATTCTAAGCAGATAGATCGGAGACTAGTTTTCTCTTTCAGTGCTCTTCGTCTCTCCCGAACAGCAGAGAGATTGAGAGAAAGAGCGAGAATTTGAAGGCAACATTTAACGAGGGGAAGTCTTGACAACGGGTTTGTGGGGTAGAAGGTACGGCTTGCCATCCTAGAAGAAAAGATCTAGCGTCCAATAAGCAATTAGGAAGCAAATAGTCAGACGCATTCATCCAATAGGCAATCTCAAGCCATTACTCACCAAATGACTTACATTTCGTTCACTAAAAATGGGATACAAGCGATTGAAAACCAAATAATTAGACCAATTAACCCAAAATGGAAACCATCGTTAAGAAAAAAATCTATTTCCTTGATTGAAAGTGCGACAGAAGCAATTAGGAACCAAAAAGCAAAATCCTTTCATCCCAAATGGAAAAGACACCATTAAAAACAAAATAATTAGTCGCGTTGAACCAAACTAGAACACAAGCCACTAAGAATAAAACAACTTTCAACGCCAAATCGGAACATACTTCATTAAAAAAACAATTTTTAATGCACAATATAATTAGATAAATGTTAATTTGTCACTACAGGTTTTATCTCATAGTAAACAGTCAATTTTTAACGTAAACAGTCGATTTTTTTAAGAAGAATAATATAAACATATTGATTGAGAACTCAAAAGGGATTGCGAGTTCGTTCAGTTCTCCAAAACATACCTGCGAATATAAACATACCTGCGCTCAGATCAGTACAGTAAACATCAGTTAGGGAAGAAGATGGAAGAGACAATTTTCCCAATGAAGTTTGCCTTTGCTTCTAAAAAATCGTCCAATAAAATTAAATTAGAAGATTGGACTGATATAAGTAAATTAAGAGTATCGACTTACACTAGTCTTCGTTGTTAGAAAAGTTGTTTGCACTATCTTCATCGCATAGCTGAGCATTCTCGGCACGTAACCTTCAATTGACTGTGACCAGGAGCTCGCTACTTTAAGTAGTAAGACATGCCCGCTTGAAAGTGATGACTGCACGTCCCGCGGAGAATAAACGTTATGCTAGGGCACTAGTTGCAGATACTAAGAGAAACTCTTGCACAAGGGTAGAAAGTCACGGGTAGGTTCGTGCGCCTATGCGTGCCCACCATCCAAATGTTGTCTCGTTGTCCTTCCTCTCTGTTGATTGTTAGATATGCCTCGAATTCCTCACCTGGAGTTGGTACTCGTCATTCCTTCTCCCTAGGTGGCGCTACGCCATCGATAAGTTCTATGAGCCAGTCCTCATCCTCAGGGTCACTACCTATTATGTCTTGCTCACCATGTTGGGGCATAAGTCATCGGACAAATGCCAATGGATCCTGAATGTAGCTAGGATCGAGTGATGCTCCCTTGTTGAAAGGGTCAAGAATTGATGAAGTTGTTGTGGCTCGGTTTGGGGTTCGCCCGTCCTGATATCCGTCCGATATCCGATATCGGACAACCGATATTGGATATCCGGAAAAAATGGGACGGTTCTGGATATCGGATGTTGGATATCGGTCGATATCCGTCTATCAGGGGTTAGATGGATATCGGTACCGGATATCGGGGGGGGGGGTGAGGACGAATACGATATCGGATATCGGATATCGGTTTTCCGATATCTGGATGTCGGAGACGGATACCGGATGCCGGATACCAGTTTTCGATATCCGGATATTGGAAAACCGATATTCGATATTGACCGATAAAATAATCAACCTTCAGACATTGTACTTGTTACTTTATATCGCATTATTTGATTTTGATATATATACAATGCTTGTTATTATATAGTGTGAATTTTTTTTTCTTCCATATGGGATAAAGGGATTCCGAATTTAACACAAAACCAGAATCCCTCTATCCCATATGGAACAAATAAAAAATAGTCGCTTGTATATAATAACTAGGTTGTATGACTAAGTAATAATATCTTGTGGTACCCCCTTGCCCACGTTATTTCTGCGATATGTGAGATCCCAGCTGATCAAAATTTTAGGAGAGAGAAACCTGGTTTAAATGTGCTTCTCAAATTTTAAGAGAGAGAGACATGAAAAGCTAGAGCAAGAGGGAGGGAGGGGAAGAGGGAGAGAAGAGAGAGAGATAGAGCGAGAACGAGAGAGAGAGAACGAGAGCGAGAACGAGAGCGAGAACGAGTGAAAGAGAGATAGAGATAAATAATTCAATGCGGATATCGAAAACCGATATCCGCATGCGATATCCAGTACCGTCATCTGTCCCCCTGAGACGGAGACGGATGCCGGTATCGGATAGATACCGGCATCGGATATCGGCACTATAGCAACCGATATCCAATACCAATATCCGGTATCCGGATATCGAAAAAAACGGATACTAAAAAATTCATTTCCGGTATCCGGTTCAGCATCCGTCCTGATACCGGCATCTGATACCGGCATCGGGACGGGCGAACCCTAGCTCGGGTTTTTGAAATCATCTTTTCATACTTCAACATCTTACACTTCATGCTCTCACAAGCTTTACGGATGGACACAATTTGAGCAACAGTCATCATTCTTCCCCATGTGAATACTTTAGACATATCAAACTTCAGCAAGATTGTGTTGATACGTCACATCAGCGCCTTCAAGATGCAAATCACTTCCACGACGTCACTGTCTTCGAGCCACTAACATAGCTTGTCGTACTATAAAAAGGCCCTAGAATGTCGCAGAAGTCTGGCAACATTTCCGATTCTTCAAGTGAGACTCTCATGTCCTTATTTGTCACATACATGATTTGTAAAGCCATAAAATCTACAACTTCTCCCTTCTCCGACGTGGCATGCAACATGTCATGCGCACTGTTCCACCACGTTGAACAATCTAATGTGATTTGGTTGTGATTCTTCTGCATGTCTTTGAACGCCTTTACGTAGTGCTGTCGTCGTTGTGTCGATGCTCGGATGCTTGTGACTAAGTGCCCAAGAGGGGCAATCACGTCCCCAAGGATGAGGCCACTATTTGAATGACCATCTTTGCATGACTTGCCACAGCCTCCTGCATGGTGTCCAAATCATCTATATCAGCATCATAATCAGGATCATATGCTGCGTCCGCTGCGCTGCTGTCAGCAGCCTTAGGAGAAGGTGTGTTCGCCGATACACATAATGATTGCAATGCAGCCTAGACAATGATGTTCAGCACGTGGGCAGCACTCGAGATATATCGGCCCTCTGGGAAATGATCATTAATCGGCTAGATTTCCTTTGGGTGCAGTGTTATCATCCCCTCGTTACTTGATGCATTGTCTATAGTGACAGATCTAACCTGCATGTTGAAAATGTTAGTTTTGCAATAAGGTAGTACGACGTAAAATGAAGCCAGACCGGATGTCGCCGACCTTCGTCTTCAACCTGAACTCTACCAATGCTTGGATCACTGTTGCGCTCATATTATCGCCGTTGTGTTCACACACTAGCTCGCGTATAGCAAGTACACGTTTGCATAGTTCCCACCGATTGTTCACCCAATGAACCGTGATGTCGAGAAGACCACACAAGTTCTCGGCGGTCCACGCATCCACTGTTAGTGCGACCCTGGGACATTTGCTAATAACTCTACGAGCCACCCCTTCATGGTCCCGTATAGTTTACGTGTGGCAGCCTTTATTGCCTTTGAACATGGTGGGTCAACTGTCATCTCTGCAGTGTACTTCCTCATAATCTTGAACCCCATGTTGTCCACTATGGCCCATGGGGAGTCTGTGAGGCAAACAAACTGCGCTATGATCTCCTTTGTCTTCTCCACTGTCTTCTTCACGGCACCACCCTGCCCGTACGCTTCAGCTATTGGCCGTTGATCGAGATTAGTGCCCTTCAGCTCGTGGTATAGTCTGCTATGACTGAACTCCAAGTGCCTCCAGAAAATGTTTGTAGACCCGTCTTTTAACCGCTTGAACTTATTACGCAATAGGTCAACTTTTTGGTCGCAGCATAATAGGCACGCCCATACGCCTGACCCAACCTCCATGAAGTATCACAATATTTCAGCCTTCCCTTTACGTTTGGGATGTGACGGCCCTACCATCGTTAGAGGGATCTCTCGAACATCCACCTCCGATGACTCTATTGCCAAGTCAATGCAACCGTCGCCAATTGGAGTTTCCATTGGCGTTTAAAAATCTCATTTAGTCAAATTTAAAAATCAACTCATTCAAATGCAAAAATCAAATATTCAATCATAAATTTATCATGGAAGAAAAGATGAAAAGGTTCATATTAAAATCCATGACGAATATCATCACCATTAATACTAAAATCAATAGGACAGAAGAACTAGACATATAAAAATGAAATAATTCCCTTCATAAACATATATATCGAAGCTAAGCACCATGGCTTTTGACAAAGCAATCACAAATTTTATCATGGAAGAAATGGGGAAAAAGCTTCACAGTAAGTTGTATGAAGAAGATCATCACCATGATCAATAGTGGCTTGGAGATCATTAATACTAGAATCCATAAAACACAAGAACATAGTTTATAAACAAAATGAAAAATGAACCCTCTTGAACATATGTACACAAGTTGAGGACCATCGCTTTCGACGATTCACTCATAAATTTTATCATGCAAGAAACGGGAAAAAAACTTCACGTTAAATTCTATGAAGAAGATCATCACCAATTATGGAGAGCAGAGAGTGATCAAGAAATAGAAATGATGGGTTGCCGGCGGGCGCCGCTAGAGATTTGAGCAATAGACATAATTATGGGGTTATCATCTGCAGAAAAAAACTAGATGATGGGCATATACATGCTTGGGATGAAAGCCAAGGAGTTTAGACAGGTGTAACATGAAGATCTCGATATCTGAAGTTGTATCATGATCCACAGAGTTTTTTAAACATTAAGATTACTAAATTGATGGGTGAATGAAGATCTTAAGAAATTGACAGATTTTTCAGAAAAATCTAGCGTACCAATGTTAGTTCTCGGTGAAAATTAGAAGACAAAAAATTGTGGCAAGTTTGGAAAGTTTATGCCAGTTTTGGACAAAGATCACACATTTCTCCGAACGATTTGATAATTGTTAACTAAAACACTATGGATTGTGATCTGAAAACAAGATTTGGATGAGTGCCATATAAATTAGGCAGGATTAGATCTAAGAACTGCTAATTCTAAAAAATGTGTTAAAAAATCTGCACATTTTTTGCTACTTTTGGATAAAGGAAATATTTTTAAAATTGCATATTCAAAAGTAGCTGCTTCCCAGCATAGAGTAATATTTCCATTCTAGTGCAAAGAGTGAAAGAGAAATTGGGTGATCAGAGATGGATCGAGAAATAGGGAGGTAGAGAATTTGAGATAGGGAGAAAGAGAAATAGGGATATTAGAGAGGGATGGAGAAATAGAAAGCTAGAGAATTGGAGATAGAAAGAAAGAGAAATAGGGAGATCACAAAGGGGTCGAGAAATAAAAAGATAGAGAATTGAAGATAGGGAGATAGAAAGATAGAGAACTGGAGATAGGGAGAAAGAGAAATAGGGAAATCAGAGGGGGAATCAAAAAATAGAAACATAGAGAATTGGAGATAAGGAGACAGAGAGATAGGGAGATAAGAAAGGGATTGAGAAATAGAAAGATGGAGAATTGGAGAGCGGGAGAAAGAGAAATAGGGAGATCAGAGAGGAATGGAGAAAGAGAAAGATAGAGAATTGGAGATATGGGGAATTGGGGATAGAGAAATTGGGAGATAGAGAATTTGGGATAGGGAGAAAGAGAAATAAGGATATCAGAGAGGGATGGAGAAATAGAATGATAGAGAATTGGAGATAGGGAGAAAGAGAAATAGGGAGATCAAAAAGGGATCGAGAAATAGAAAGATAGAGAGTTGGAGATAGGGAGATCAGAAAGAGATCGAGAAATATAAAGGTAGACAATTCGACATAGATAGATTGGAAGATTGATAATTGGAGATAGGGAGAAAGAAAGTGATGTAACACGATGGTCAGAATTAACACGTCATGCTACGTCTAGAAGATAGAGTCTAAATGCGGTGTTAATGATGTAGAATTGTGTATATGATTTGAGAAAATATTAACGAGAAGTACTTCGGACATCCGGTGAACCGAGTTGCAGATCAATTGGACGGCACGTGATGGGTCTTGTCACGATCAAGCTCCCAATGACCCACGTGATAGGCACGTGACGGGTCTTCGTCAAATAATGTCCACGTCATCAACGTGAACGAGAGTTTCTAGTACCATCAAAGAGAACTTTCTAACGCGATGGCGGTGGGTAAATCTTATACTAAATACTGAAAATCACTCGAGATAGCGGAGTACGCGAGGACGTCACTGAGGGAGATAATAATAATGAGAAAGTGGGGAGGATAATACGTGACCTACAGACTCCGAACAGGGTGCTTGTGGTGGGTACAACCGAGGTGGACATAGACAAAAAAAGCCCAAGTCGAGGTTGATGCCGGCTGGCCTATGTTACAGTCCGTTGGAGAGGATTAACACTAAAGATTTGTACCCAAGTGCCCAGAGTAATCCCCAAACACCAACACTAGAGGAGATAATACAGCAATGAAATGATCTCAGACGTAGTTTTCGATTAACAATAGCTTGATAGGTAGTCAGCGTTTGATGATGATGGAGTTCATGATTTGTGGGATATGCTGTGGGTCGGGATTCAAACGCCCGGGACGAGTGTCCACATGGCCGACGGTGAACTGGTAAACAATTATGGAAGGCGTCATTTATTTTTTGGAGTAGACATCCACACTACTGAGACAACTTCGAGCAGCGACCGGAGTACAGTGGTTGTTCAGAATAGAAGATTGTTTTGAATGCTCCAGACAGGTGATGACCGTTTCAGTGGTCAAAGTAAGCCAGAGGAAAAATTCCACAGATGGGAACACCAGTATTATTGATTTCAGCAACTCCATCGAGGATTAAAAAACACATTTCAGATCGTCCATATCAGTGGTCAGTTGCTACCATTAAGTCTGATCCGCATGAATTGATGTTGAAGTGATCAATGCCAACATTAGCGCCAGGACTGATGGGGGACCATATCGCCCCCGACACGGGAAGACAGCAGCAACCACATCGAGCAGCACGAGTCAATGCCCGCAACCTGTTGTTCAAGTATTCTGCTTAACGACATGTCTTTTATTTTCTCATACCTTGAATGTAATTTCTTCTTGAATTATGGACAGGCCTATCTATATTTTTTTCCTCATCCTTTTGACTCATTTGTAATTTCGTTGTTTTGGGAAGGCCGCTCGTCAAGAGATGGTTCCTTCCAGTTATGGCCCGATAGGGCATGCCCTCGACCCTATATAAAGGCTGTCCATACCCAAGAGGAAATTTTGGAGTTAAATTTGAATCTGAATGGTTTCTTCATTTTTGGCTCCCACCTATCCCCTCCCTTTGGGAGATTTTACCGTTTTCTTAGAGTAGATCGTGGGAGTATCTCCGCTGAGCATCCAAGCCACGTCGAATCTCCGTGGAGGAACCATCGCCGATGCCTCGTCGTCAATCTTGAAGCTGTTCTTAAATATATCCATTCTTGGGTTGTTTGGGTTCAACAAAGCTCCAAGAATCCTCTTCTTGGAGTCATTCCTGTGACTCAAGCATCGCTGCCGCAACCGTCGCCGCCGCTGCCCCCCCTTTCTTGAAGCCGATTTTCAAGAAACCCTCTTCTTGGGTTATTGAGTCCAAGAACGCGCCAAGAGAGCAATTTCTTTGTCGGATCTTGTGAGTTCCATCTTTGCCTTCATCACCGCTGTCGCCGCCTTTATGGCCACCGCCGTCACCGGCGTCGTCGCAGCCACTGCTGCTGTAGTCGCTTTCTTGAAGCCGATCTTGAAGACACCCTCTTCTTGGGTTGTTTGAGTCTAAGAATGCACCAAGAAAGCAACTTCTTGGCCATATCTTGTGAGTTCCCTCGTTGCTGCTGCCACCGCCGCTGCTGCCATTGACGCTGCCGCGGTCATCGCCACTGCTGTGCTTTCTTGAAGCTGATCTTCAAGAAACCCTCTTGGGTTGTTGAGTCAAGAACGTGCCCAGAGAGCAAGTTCTTTGCCGGATCTTGTGAGTTCCATCGTTGCTGTCATCACCGCCGCCCCCACCGTCACCGCCGTCATCGCTTTCTTGAAGCCGATCTTCAAGAAACCCTCTTCTTGGATTGGTTGAGTCCAAGAACGCACCAAGAAAGTAACTTCTTGGCCAGATCTTGTGAGTTCCCTCGTTGCCGCCGCCACCGCCGCCCCCGTCATCACGGCTGCCGCTGCTTTCTTGAAGCCAATCTTCAGTAAACCCTCTTCTTGGGTTGTTTGAGTCCAATAACGTGCCAAGAAAGCAACTTCTTGGCCAGATCTTGTGAGTTCCATCATTGCCGCCGCCACCACCGCCGCCGCCATTACCACCACAAACTGGTCACCACCGACCTGCCAAGTATTCCCTAGACGGCTGCACTTCACGCGCCCGTCACGTGCGCAAGTGGCGCATTGACTGTTGGAACGACGGGCTCCGCCCTAAGGTTCTAGCTCTTTCCCTATGTTTGCAGCTTGCTTGTTTTCTTCAGTATAGTTGAAGTGTTTTTCCATTGCCTCTGAGAGCATCGTCGTCATTTAGAATATAGCCTTCACTTGTGAGATACATGACTCTTCTTCTTGGTAAATTGCTGGTCAATTACTGAAAAGGATGGGACGTCATTGGGTAATTAACTTTGCCCCTCATTTTTGCAACATCTAGTTGGTCGAAAGGGACGTCAAGAAGTCTGATTGTGATCCAATTGAACTTTGTCGACTTAACTGATCATATGAATTGAACAGTTTTCGCTCGTACTTGTCATTGAATTTAAAAAATTGCAACACATTATTCTCGCATCATCGTGCACACTCATTCTCTCATGTGTTGTAACATGTGTCGTTCGATCTCGGCTGTTACGTGTTACATCATATTGGTATCAGAGCCGGTCGTGTTAGCTTTTGCTCAATAGGGTCGGTAGAATATCAAATCATTTCTGCATCTCTTATTTGGCATACCACGTCATATTTTGAAATTCATTCTGCACAACATATCATGGCATTATATCGTCATTTCATCATATATGAATTCATTCAATTTATGAGATAATTGACCATAGGATGTCTCGAACACATGGTCAGATGCGGTCTACTATAGGTGACAGATATTTTTTTGAGGATCATGAATATGATTCTGAATTTTCTGATCCTCCACCGGAGGATTTGTTTAGCCAGCATTATCAAAATACACAATCTGATCTTGCCACGGTTGAGTTATCTACTCGACCAGTTAGGGATTCTTCGACGAGAATCCATGCTCCACCTAGCGCGACTCGACAACATGACCATTCGGCACAATGACGTCAACAATGTCAACAACCATGGGAGCCAAGAGACACTAATCTCCACTGCCTGACTGATATAGCCAACCGTGAGGCCATGATGATAGATACTATCCTAAGGATAGTCCTTCATACTATTCCGAGGCGAGTTACCCGCCCTGAAAGGAGGCACCCTCTCCAATAGGTTACTATGGAAATGAACCCCATTATGACTATCATGGATGACCATACGAGTCAGTCCATTCTAAGTACCCATTCCAAGCCCAATACACTGTTACGCACAAACTTATCCACACGTAGACGGGGAACATTATTTCCCCCCACCCCCTCAAACGACATCGGTCGCGTATGGCCTGACACCAACCCACCCCCTATTGTACTCCCGTCATGCTCCATCGGTATCTTACCACTATGTGCCACCTCATACACCCCAGGCATCCCACCTACGGTATGCGCTCGTATCAACTTATGCACCATGTGCGCCCCCGGCGTACCATCCGGGCCAACCCGACCATGCCGGCGCCGCATGCTTCATACAACTCACCGTCCCACTATGGACAGCCCACCCCACCAGCGCCTCATGCTTCGTATGCACCCGCGATACAATATGGACCCTAAGCCCCACCAGCACCACCCGTGCCAACAACTGCAAACGTGCCCTACAGATCACATGTTTATCAGGGCTATTATGCACAGCTGCCTGTGCCAGCTGTACCTGCGCCAAAACTCTGAGAACAATTCAGACCGTAGGATGTCATTGAATTTAAAAAATTGCAACACATTATTCTCGCATCATTGTGCACACTCTTTCTCTCTTGTGTTGTAACACGTGCTATTCGATCACGGCCATTACGTGTTACATCAAGAACACTTCTGAAGAGAGCACATCCATCCATGTTACTTCCAGTTTTCACACAGGGGAATGGCTGTATGCGTTAGAGAAAGGCCGGACGGTGTTGAAGGTCCAATAAGTCTATTGGTGCAAATTGATTTTTTTCTTCTCTGATTCAGAATAGTATCGCACTAATCACAGGAGTGTCGATTGGGCATGCGTTTTCCATATTCAACATCCCAGTTGACAGCGCACGAGGCTCAACCAGCAATAGAGATTGTCGTCGAGGAATTTACTCCGTCGTGACAATACTTGGTAGAGAAAGAAAAAAGGGGCGTTGACATAAATATGATTCCATACTTGTCGTCGGGTACTCTGGTGAAACAGAAAAAAGGGGCAGGATCCAATCTCGGTGAGTACTCCCAAATGCAGGTCATCGGCGATGGATCAGGATAATCAGGGGCATCGATCTGTTGTCTCTTCCTCCGTAAATATGATTCCATATCTGATCTGCTGATGAGAAACAAAAAAGCGATGGAGCGAGTCTGATAAATCCAAAGCTTTGTGCAAGTATTCTTTCTTCTTGTTTGATCGGCACAACAACAAATCTCCTTCTACTGGCACTTCTGAACTCTTGGCACTCGCTGGCAAATCGAGAGTAGACAATAAACCCTTCAACGGGAAGGGAAAAAACAAGGAGATCGATAGCTTGCAAACAACTACGAAGGAAACCATCCCTTTTCTTCAATATACAAGAAACAACTTGAATGTCTTCTACCCATCGATAACTGCAACAACGAAAATGAGATCTGGTTCTCTTCAACAACAGGCATGCCTCCACGGTCACCCTTCTCCCACTAATAACCAAGTAGTAGCAGTTGGAGGGAAAGGCTAATGGGCCCCCCCTTTTAAAAGGGAGCTTATTGGAGATAGGGAGATCAGACAGGGATCAAGAAATTGAAAGATAGAGAATTGGAGATAGGGAGACTGAAAGATGTAGAATTGGAGATAGGGAGAAAGAAAAATAGGGAGATGAGAGGGGGAATCGAGAAATAGAAAGATATAGAATTGGATATAGGGAGAAAGAGAATTAGGGAGACAAGAAAATGATCAAGAAATAGAAAGATGGAGAATTGGAGGTAGGGAGAAAGAGAAATAGGGAGAGTAGAGAGGGGTGGAGAAATATAAAGATAGAGAATTGGAGATATAGGGAATTGGGGATAGAGAAATATTGAGGTCATAGAGGGATCGTGAAGTAGGGAGAATGAGAATTTGAGATAGGGAGAAAGAGAAATAGGGACATCAAAAAGGGAGATCATAGAGCAATGATCCTTTCTTTAGTGAAGGCTGAAGCGTACGATCAGATATGGCATGGAAAAAGATCAACATGAAGGAAGAAGATCGGATATAGCATGGAAAAAAAAATGCAGAACTCACCGCAAGAGAGCAAAGAAGAACATCAATGTAAAAGGGAACTTTCCACAGTTCTCCTTCAAAGAAGAACATTTTTTCAGAATCCACAGTTCCCGTCTACGTGTGCGAATAGGTGTGGAATGGGTGACGGGGTCGCACGAGTATCCACGATCTGGATGTACCTGATTTGGGTGATAGGTTCTTCATACTCGTTTGTGAGCTCCTCTTCTGCATGGTAGTCATCATCAGGCAGCTGCTACATCTCTCCTGTTTGGTCATGTTCGACTATTCTCGTATTGACCATGAGAGCCAAAGACGGATACTGACTAGTTCCGTGCCCTTTCCCATGGCACTTGAAGCACGTAATTTGTGGTTGATTCACAGTCGTGCTCGGGGCTCTAGTGTCAGTAGTGATAGCCCGAGCTGGTGGGGCGGAGCCTACGAAAGTGGCCGGGGCGTTCCATTGCCCTCCGGCAATTTGCGAGGTCCGTTCGGTCACAAACGGGGTAGTTCGAGCAGGTGTGGCTTGAGGAGCAACTAAGGTAGTGTGAGTGAGGAGCTTCTCGCTCAGATGCTTCATGTGCTCTATTATGTGGTAGGCTTCGTTGACCTCGGTCGGGTTGCATTAGGCACCTCGTTGCATCGGGTAGGTTGAAGCCTGTGGGCAAACAAGCTGATGAAGATTCGTGGGTCCTCCACGAACTGGCACTGCGTTCGACACTTTTTGAAGGCCTTGATGTATTCCGTCACCGATTCTCGACCCTGTCATAGATTGATCCAGGAAAGGAATACATCGTATGGTACTGTCATGCCATGTACTTGCTCCTCAGCTTCTGAGCCATCTTGGTCCACGACGTGATGGGTTGTGGTGGTCGCTCTATTGTGATGGAGGACCATCCAGCGGACACCAAGCCGGCACGTCTCCAACCACGACGAGCGGCTCACACCGATGCTCGCGGCCGGGAGTTTAAGTACTCCGCGTAAAGCATCTTATCTTCCCTTTTATTTGTTTGTTTTGTCTTTTTCGTTCTTGGATTTCATGAACTGGGCCAGTGTTGGGCCTTGTCCTTGTCCTGTTTCTTTATTTTCATTTTATTTTCAATTGTAAGGAGAGGCCGAACCACATCTCGCGATGGTTCGTCCTCCCCCACGTTCTCACTTGGCACCTTCCTCATTATATAAGGGGATAGCATGCCCAAGTGAAGGTTTGAGTCATTTGTTGGAGAAAGTTTCCAACTCTTGTCTCCACCATACCGTAGTTAGTGTGTAGAGAGGGTTGGCTAGCCTCGCCCACGTCGAGATTACTCCGTGGGTAGAGCCCGCGTTGTCACGTTGAGATCACTCCGTGGCGTCGTGTTTCAACGAGCCGTCGAGATCACTCGAGGTTGCTTAAAGATTCAAGAAGCCGTTCTTTTCTTGAAGCCAAGAAGCCCTCCGTCGAGATCACTCCGAGGGGTCTCAAGGATTCAAGAAAGCGTCATCAAGGGAGAAGCGTCGTCAACCGCCACCGTCGAGATCACTCCGGGTATGCGTCGCCGTCGTTCCTCCCCAAGATTCCACCAACCGCCTCCAAGAACCACCCCTCTGCAGACCAATAACGCCCTCTCCTTGGGAATCTTGGGTTGTTAGGCCCCAAGAAACGTCCAAGAAACCTCTTCTTGGAGGCTATCGTCCTCGCCGCCACCGTCGTTTGCAGCTGCCATCGCCCTCCACCAAGATCCAGCCAAGGTTCGCCCAGAACTCTCCAAGATCCCTCCAAGAAGATCAAGAAACGCCCCTCTATCACAGTCTTCTTGGGTGGTTGTTTTCAAGAAACCTCTTCTTGGAGGCTATCGTCCCCGCCGCCGCCGTCGTCCGCCACCGCCATCGCCCTCCACCAAGATCCATCCAAGATTCGTCCAGCACTCTCCAAGAGACCTCCAAGAAGATCAAGAAACGCCCCTCTATCACAGCCTTCTTGGGTGGTTATTTTCAAGAAACCTTCCACTCGGAGGTCTCGCACCGTCCGCCGTCGCCACTGTCATCCATCGCGATCCTGCTATCGACTCACTTTCATCCACCGGTCAACTACACTGCTTCCCACGCCGTGGACTATCGTCAAATCAAGTACCTCTCTGTCTCCCCTCCATTACTTCCAGTATTATTACCTGTCTCCAGTGCCGTCTTCCGCTATCTCTTCCTTTCCCCTGCTTTATTCCAATAATCATTATAGGATAGCCACCATCGTCGAGAGATAGGTTTCTTCTTTGTGGTTGAAGATTAATCGTTGCTCCTTAGGCATCGAACATCTTCGGGCCGTCAAACGCCCCTCGCTCCTTAGACGTCTTAGTTGGTCCAACGAGTCATTGGGAGTTTAATCTGGATCAATATCTCATTTAGTGATTGGTATGGACTTCCATCCTTGTCCGTGTTGTCCGAATATTGCTCATTTAACGGGAAATCTCTCAACTCGACATTCATTCATTTAACTACAAAACCACTCATCGTCTTTTTTTTTTCCTGTGATGTAATACGAGCCGATCGATCCTGGCCGTCATCGTATTACATCATATAACAACACGCTCGTTCTCCCAAAAAATATTGCCTTGTCTACCAAGTCTTGTTTCCGCATACTCAACACAGAAGTCGTCGTCCATGGGATACGATCAGAAATATGAATTCATGTTTGACTCCCAATTGATGAACTCCTTCAGTTTCCTCGACGCTTCGAAGACGGCGACTTCGGCTTGTACACTCTTATGGATCCTGGCATGACGCTCCTCATGTCGGTGCTCTTAGTCGTTTGGGTGCCGTCTGGGCAGCGGGTATCCTCCATGTCGCGGTCCAACAAATCCTCAAGGTGGGGTCAGGTAGTGTCCCTGATCAACCCATCATCGGAGTTGCTCATCATCCAAGGCACGTATATCAGGTATTACGCACGGCGGGTGTCGAGGAACCTTGTGAGGTTCGCCGTATTGGCGGTCGTAGGGCCTGACGTAGTTATTTCGGCGAGCTGCTAAGTCCACCTGGTACCCACAGTCATAGTCACCTTATGGGTATTGACTATCCTGGAAACGAACAACCAGTGTGTCACGTGTGGGATATTGGTCGGGGCGTGGTTCTCTACGCTCCTCGTCTTGCCATCTGTTGTTCTATACGTACTCGTTGGCATCGAATGGGCTTCTAGGACGCTCTATGTGTCGCGCGGTCCGGGGTAGGTCACGTGCTCACTTTAGAGCCACGTGTATGGGTACGGCGGCTGGTATCGGAGGTACTGCGAGACGTGTGAGAAACTACTCCACGCGTTTGGCGGCAGCGGTCAGGGTTGGAAGATACATGCTTCATTCTTCGGTCGGTTCCTCTCGGGGTTGGTGCTGCTGGTGCATTCTCCCTTGTCCACCTCCTGCTCCTCAAGCGCTACGGAGGGAGCCCGAGGTTTAGGCTCATCCACGGGATCCTTCCTGCGTGAACAACGACTCGTCGTCGCTATCTCCTCGCCGTCACTAGGGTAGGTAGCACCTATTGACTGTGCGGCGCTATGGTGGGATTGAGCTTGTCCATGTCGGCCATGGATGTGTTCTCATGGACCGAGTGATCCATCAACACCCCTATTGACGGGTGCAGTTTGTCCAAGCTCAGAAGGAGGTGGTGATGCACCACCTTCACGCGTCATTAGACGGTGCTCTAAGAGTCCTACAAAACTGACCCTTTTGAGCGATGACAAGTTGTTTTGTCGCAAGGAAGTCAAACCTTCTGGATGCATCTTCTACTCGATTATGTCTTGACGACCATGGCTAGTTTCTTGAAGGGTACCTAGATGGGGTTTCAAAAATGAATGAAAGCAGATGTTATTATGCGAGGGTACAGAGACTTACTGTGGGTGTCCACAACCTGTCTCGGATACCAAAATGATGTCGCACGTTGTTGATGGCGTTGTCCGATGTGTAATTTACTAGGGCATTGTAACTACGCGATGCGATGAAACCCCAGATGAGTGTACATGCAGGTCCAACTTGTAGGAATTTGTCGAGTTCCAAGCTCTGGGGCGGGTGACTGATGATGGTGACGGTGACCTTCTTATCCACGTCGGAGCGATGACGGCGACTATGGTGCCAAATGAAATAATTCTGTTGAGGCTTGAACGTAATGGACGTGCTCGGCCTGTGCCTAGGGAAACACTCAGTTCGTAGTTTTCTTGAAGTAATCTCTCACCTAAACTAGCTCGAGCGTGGTGGAGTAGAATAAAAAATATACTAAAAGACGTAATGTTACGAATGAGCAGGTGATAAGCTCAATTTTACTGTGTATTTTACTGGTTATTTATCAGTAACATGTGTGAGGATTAAGCTTATTCAACGAATTTATAAACCTCACAAGTTAGGGCGAGTGAGGGTCGATCCACAGGGAGCAAAAGAAAACAGCAGGAAATTCCTTTTCAGTACGTTAAAGTGCAACTTAATCAAGCCGTCTACAGAGAATTTCTCTGTAGACAGATCCTTTGCCCTTTGGGGCAAAGGATCGAACACCTTGCGTGCAGGGATAACCTGAGCGCAAGGTGTTGCGTGCTTGGCGGCCTCCTACGCGCTGACTATGCAGCGCGCGGCGGCTGCCTATGCACGGAATGCCTGCACGCAACAGCGTGCTACGCGCGCGCTGCGTGCCGCGCGGCTGCGTGCGCTGTGGCGGCTGCGTGCTGCGCGTGCGCGTGCGCGGCGCGCAGCGCGCGCTGCGTGCTGCGCTGCGCTGCGTGCTGCCGCCGCGCTGCGCTGCGTCGCGGCTGTCGCGCGGCTGCGCGCGCAGCGTGGCTGCACGCGGCTGCGCGCGCGCTGGCGCGCTGCACGCGGCTGCACGCTGCCGCTGCGCGCTGCCGCGCTGCGTGCTGCGCACGCTGCTGCGCGCGCGCCTGCCTTGCGCGGCGCGCAGGCGCGCGCTGTGCTGGCGGCGCTGTGCGCAGGTGCGCACGCGCCGCTGCGTGCTGCGTCGCGCTGTGCACGGCTGAGCGGCGGCTTTGCTGCACACGGCGTGGTGGATATGCGGAGGAGTTCTGTTCTTTTGGAAGATTTGGGAAGACGATTTGAACAACAAAGGAACAAAGTTTAAACTGAAATCAAATCTAAATGAAACAATCCTCGGTTGGGAAACATTGGAAGATCTTGTGACTCTTCCAACCCAACCAAAATTGTCTGAGAAGAGGGATTACAGGGCTGAAGCTTGCATTTCCCCACGTCGGGTGTCACGTCCTTGCGGCGGCGTGGTTCTTCAATCCAAGCTATCTTGATCTGTTCTTCCTCTCCAACTCCAAAAGCTCATCAGCTCCTGGAGGGTGCAGAAATCCTCTTCTCCAAGCCCTAGTTTCCTTAGAGAAAATTCTGAACACCTAAACTCCTCTCTCAAGAGAGTATTTATAGGTTTTCTCTTAAGTCATGCCCAGGGGCATTTTCGTAATTTTTGCCACTTCGAATTTTTGCCCACTTCTGTTGATCCTCCTCTCTTCCTTGATCTTCTTAACCTGTTTCTGAATGTTCACTAGCCATAAACGTTAAATATATTCCACTTGATTCAAAGAATCAAGTGGGGTTAGTGATTTCATAAAACAATACATATGCATGAACTTAGCATGAATTCACAAGATAATTGTAATGAATTTAAACTTGAGAACTTGATTATTTGATGACATATTTTAGAGTCATCAAACACCCCCCAACTTAGATCATTACTAGTCCCTTAGTAATGACATGCAGGTGAGAATAAAAGATGATCTCAAGGTGAATTTTGACTTCCGATAACTTTGATTCATGCTCTTCTCAAGGAGTATTTTCAGCAATTAAAATTGACCAGCGTAGAAGAAATTTAAGATCTATCTCAGCCTTAAACCTCAACTAAGTGCACATGATCTATGGAGTACATATAGTAAGTAC
The DNA here is from genome assembly GCF_029677425.1 of Wolffia australiana. Classification (NCBI taxonomy): domain Eukaryota; kingdom Viridiplantae; phylum Streptophyta; class Magnoliopsida; order Alismatales; family Araceae; genus Wolffia; species Wolffia australiana. The sequence continues at coordinate 10,748,139 of NC_135847.1, forward strand.
ATAGTATATGGAATAAGATCGAGTTAACACCCCAAGCGCACTACTGAACGAGGCGTAGAGAGTGGCATTAATGCTAGCTCAATACTATGGCTATAGTAGCATCGGCTCAAACACACGGGATACAGCTTTTCCACCTTTATTTTATTTGGCATTTGCTGCTTGTTGGTCATTTTTGATGACAATCAACTTTAGTACTATGATGCAAGCTTTTGCTTGTTTATGCGCAGTGCAGCTTTCACTTGATAGTTTGGTGGCGCTTATCCACTACCCATGTGCCGTCCTTAGTAGACCGGCAGCTTATTCCCCCGACGAAGTTATGTATCCTTCATGGGTCAGGAGCTTCACTCACGTCATAATAATGCTGCCAATGAGCTAACACTAACCCTACTCCACTAAAGCTAAAACTTTTCGTGCATGTAAGTGCTAACTCAACCCGAGGTGGATGGTGAGGTGAGAGAAGTATAATGGTAATAAATACGACTGTCGTGGTATGGATCGTAGTGCACCTAGCTAGGCTTACTTCACCTAGGATTCCCTAGCTGGCCACTCTTGCATTTCTACCCTTTTGAAAAGAATCGAATTATCATGCATATCATTGGACAATCATCTCCTAAGATCATCAAATATCCATGGTTTGTGAATGCAAAAACGAAAAAAATTCATGGATAATGCATGTAAATGTACTCCCTCCCCTCAATAAAAGGCATGTTCCTACATGACAAATCATAAATGAGAGAAAGGAGAAAGGAATACCAAACCATGGAAGGAAGGGCAGCGATCAGCATGCGTGTTGTCCAGTGGACGTGTTAGGTGGGCGTGGATCGGAGTGGCTGCACACGAGAACAGAAACAAAAACGCAGAAACAAAAACAAAACAAGGAAAGTAATCAAGCAGAGAATATGAAACGTGGTAAAACAAAACTAATCGGATCATGAGCTATCATGCGATGGCTTTTCTAACGTAATATTCATGGGGCTGTGAAGATCTTCTTCTTCTAAGTAGGGTTTGAGCCGCGTTGCTCACAGTGAATCGCCTTTGAGACGTAGGATCTAAAATTATGGCTCCATTCTCAAAAACCTGTTGAGCAAGGAAGGACCATCCCATCGCGTTTTCAATTTACCTGGAAAGAGTTTTAGTCTAGAGTTGTAAAGCCATACTTTTGATTCTCCACAAAAATTCTTCTCCTCAAGCTCTTGTCATGAAACATCTTCATCTTGGCTTTATAAATCTTTGAATTCTCATAAGCCTCATTTCTTAACTCTTCCAACTCATTCAATTGAAGAAGTCTATGCTTGCTCTATCCAAATCTAGGTTGAGTTTTCTAATAGCCCAAAGGGCCTTGTGTTCTAACTCAAGTGGTAGGTGACAAGCTTTGCCAAAGATAAGGCGGAAGGAGACATGCCGAGAGGGTTTTGTAAGCTGTCCTATAAGCCCATAACGCCTCGCCTAGCTTCCTGGACCAATCTTTCCCATCTGGGCACTATTTTCCTCAAAATTTTCTTCACCTCTCTATTGCACAATTCAACTTGTCCATTGGCTTGAGGATGATATGGGGTAGTGACTCGATGATGAACACCAAACTTTTTGAGGAGATTCCTAAAGTTGTAATTTGTGAAGTGTGAACCTCCATCACTAATGATCGCTCGTGGGCATCCATATCTATAAAAAATGTGTTTTTCAATAAAATTGGTCACTACCTTACTGTCATTGGTTTTGGAGGGAATGGCTTCTACCCATTTGGAGACGTAGTCAACAGCCATCAAGATGTATTCATAACCGTTAGAACTAGGAAATGGACCCATAAAATCAATTCCCCATAAATCAAATATTTCCACTTCTAAGATGGGTTGTAGGCATTCTATCTTTCCTATTGATATTGATGGATGCTTGGCATGCTAAACAACTGTTATAAAATTTCTGCGCCATGAAATAATGTAGGCCAAAAGAAACCCGATTCAACAATCTTATGAGCTGTTACCTTGGCCGAGTAGTGACCTCCTGGTTTTGCGTGGCAGAATTCTAGGATGCTTCGTTGCTCGCTCTCGGGACGCATCGTCGGAGAATTTGATCTTGTCCTTGGTGAAACAGCTCCGGATCTTCCCAAAAATAAAATCGCGCATCCTTGAGTAGCTTTTCTCTCGTGGGAAGTCCAACCTGTAGGAATTTGTCCTGAAACTAAAAAGTTGACAATATGTGCATACCAAGGAACGAATGTTCCTTGTGCAGTTAGGACAAATTCATCAGGAAATGCATCATTAATTTGTTCAGGTGGGCGCCTATGATTCGTGAGAGATGGTCAGCTACTACATTTTCACACCCTTTCTTGTCTTTAATTTCCAAATCAAATTCCTGTAATAAAAGCACCCATCTAATCAATCTCGGTTTAGCCTCTTTCTTCGTTAACAAGTATCTAATAGCTGCATGATCAGAATAAACAGTTATTTTACTACCTAGTAAATAAGACCTAAACTTTTCTAAAGCGAAAATAATGGCCAGCAGCTCCTTTTCGTGGTGGTGTAATTCAGTTGTGCGCCCACTAAGGTCCTGCTGGCGTAGTAGATCACCACGGGTTTCTTATCAATTCTTTGGCCTAACACTGCACCTACTGCAAAATCAGAAGCGTCGCACATTAGTTCAAAAGGAAGGGTCCAATCGGGCCCTTGCAGGATAGCGCATTAACCAAAGCTTCTTTCAATTTATAAAATGCATCTTTAGCCTCTAGTGTTAGTTCAAAATCATTATTTTTAGACGATAAAAGGTTTGTAAGAGGTTTAGAAATTTTAGCAAAATCAAGGATAAAACGTCTATAGAAACCCGTGGCGAGGAAACCCCTAAGGGTTTTTAGGTTGGTTGGAGGTGGAAGGCCCTGGATGATTTCGATTTTGGCCTTGTCCACTTCCAATCCACGGTTGCTGACCGTGTGTCCCAGCACTACTCCCTCCTGCACCATGAAATGAGATTTTTCCCAACTTAGGACAAGGTTGGACTCAATGCACCTCTTCAATACTTTGGTGAGGCTTAGGAGGCAGTTCTCAAAGGTAGATCCAAATACTGAAAAATCATCCATAAATATTTCTAAACATTCGCCTACTAAATCAGAAAATAGGGCATTCATACATCGCTGAAATGTGGCGGGGCCATTGCATAACCCGAAGGGCATACGCCTGAAGGCATATGTCCCTACGGGACTCGTAAATGTTGTCTTCTCTTGATCATCAGGATGGATGTTTACTTGGTTGTATCCTGAATAACCATCAAGAAAACAAAAATATTGCTGCCCTGACAGTTTTTCTAGTATTTGATCTATGAAGGGTAGTGGGTAGTGATCCTTCTTTGTCGCCTTATTTAATTTCCTGTAATCAATGCACACCCTCCACCCTGTGGTCAATCTTTTCTGCACCTCTTCCCCTTTTTCGTTCACTTCTACGGTAATTCCAGATTTCTTTGGTACCATGTGTACAAGACTCACCCATCTACTGTCGGATATAGCATAAATTATTCATGCATTCAACCACTTAATCACTTCTTTCTCAAGAACTTCTCTCATGTAAGGGTTGAGTCTCCTTTGATGCTCTCTACAAGGTTTTGCTTCCTCTTCTAAAAATATCCTATGTTCACAGATCAACGATGGAATTCCTCTAATATCATCAAAGGTCCAACCTATGGCATTTCTATGCTCCCTAAGTACCTCTAGCAAGTCCTTTTCCTGTTCAGAGGATAGTGATGAAGATATGATTACCGGTAGGATTTTCTGCTCATCTAGATATGCATATTTGAGGGATGAGGGCAAAGGTTTCAATTCTGGCCCTACCTCTACCGAAGGGGGGTCTATGATCTCTCCCTCTAGCTCTCTACCCTCTACTTGTGACAAGTATTCTTTAACCACATCCTCTCCTTCATCTTCTGCACACAATTTTAACTCCTCATTGCTTCCTACAGGACATTTCATCATTTTCGATATATCCAGTTGAACTCTCTCCTTTCCAATTTTAAACTCAACCGTCCCCTTCTCCCAATCCATAATCGCTTTTGCCGTAACCAAGAATGGTCTACCTAAGATGACAGGAGCTAAACTCATGCCACCCGATATCTCTACATCTGTCACTATAAAGTCTACAGGGATTTCACAATCCTCTACAGCGATCATGACATCGGTCACACCCCCCTCGGGTTGCCTAACAGTGCCGTCAGCTAAGCGTAGGTCCATATGAATTTCCTCCAACTCTCCAAACCCACTCTCCTCATATAATGCGGTCGGAATGATACTTATGCTTGCTCCGTATCTAATAAAACTTTAGAGAAGGTGTTTCCTCCTATTTCGCATGTAATGAAAGGGGCTCCGGTCTCTCATTTTGATAGGGATGGCATTAAGAATGCTAGAGGCATTTTCAGATAATTTAACCACTTCCCTAGGCTTCTTAATGGTGCAAGAGTCCTTAAGGTACTTCTTTAGGGAAGGTGCACACCTAAGCATATCTTCGACAGTAACAGTCATGGTGGCTTTTCTAAAATTCTCTAGCAGTCGGTTTTCATAGTCAAATATCGGTTTTTTTCTATTTAAAGCGGAAGGGTAGGGAACATGCTGCCCACTCGTAGAAGGTAGAGGCTCCTCCACGTAGGGGTCCTCTCCTTCTTCCTCTTGTGGTTCGGTTCCCTTCTTAGAATTCTCTATAGAAGTCCGATAGGGATCCTGAAGTTCTTTCCCATTTCTCAATTTTGAGATGGCTAGAACCTCAGGATCATCTCTATTCGTCTCATCATGAATGGAATGCTGCACATGATGCAAGTTGCATGGATTGATGGACGGTTTCGTGGGAAGTTTATAAGACGTGCAAGGAGAATCTAACGGTATACCTTGGTGTTCAGATTGGACAGGTCTGAGGCTTTCTAGCATCTTCCTCATCTGCTCTTGAGCATCCAGCATTTGCTTCGTTTGAAACTCCATCATCACTTGCATCCGCATCTCCATTTCCGCCCGCAACTTTTGATTTTGCTTTTTGATCATATCTGAAATGACGGGAGTTAATGTGGAGAAATCAGGTTGAGTTTGAGATGAAACCTGATACTGTTGTGGAGGCCTGTGCTGGAATTGTTGTCTCTGCTGGAACGGGGGTTGAGCTGCCGGCTTGTTTCCTTGGTGGAAGGCCTCCGTTTGGAAATTTGACCGCTTTTGACCCGCCCACGGTTGTTGCGGCTGGTTGAAAGCCTTCACCTCTTCTTCCATGGCTTGGCAAGCTCCATCTTCATGTTCCCTGCTAAAACAGAGAGAGCAGATCTTAGCTTTAATGATGGGAGAGTTACCTAGGAAGACATTCTTCAAGGTAGAGGTGAGCTCCTCCAATTTCTGGTTGGTCTCCCTTAGGCCCGCTTGTAGCTCTCCCTCCTTGGCGTTGACCTGCAGAACTCCTGCTCTCTTGGGCTGCACATTCCTCCCATTCTGATTGGCTCCAATCTCCTGCAAATCAGTTTCTGCAACTCTCTCCAAAATATCAAAAACTTCATCCTCATATGCAGTATAAAACGTTCCACCCGTGGCGAGGTTTACCTTGTTTTTCATAAATCAGAGAGGGACTCATAAAATATCTGAGCTAGTTGACATTGTTCAATTCCATGGTGAGGGCACTTCCTCAACAGATCATTGAACCTCTCCCATGATTCACTAAACGCCTCACCATCATGAGGATGGAAGTTGTGAATTTCCCTTCTATAAAAGTTAGTTTTGGAGAGAGGGTAAAATTTCTGCAGAAATTTTCCCTGCATCTCTTCCCATGAATTAAAAGTGATTCCTAAATTGCGGTACCAGGAAAATGCTTTATCTTTTAAGGTTAGAGGAAAATATTTCATTTTTAAAATTTCTGTAGATATCCCTGGAACGTTTTGAGATGAACACCTAATGTGGAAATCATCAAGGAATTCTAATGGGTTTTGAGCAGGCAGTCCATTAAATTCAGGTAAGGAATGAATTAATGCATTGTCATATCGAAAGGAAATACCGTCACCGATGTTCAGATTTACATCGGTTTGACGCAAGCTTCCCGACGGTGTGGACCTATCCAGCATAGTCCTCCTCTCATTCTGCTGGTGCATCTCTTCAGCCATATTTCTCTGCTGAATTTCTGGTTCTGTCACTATAGAATCCGGAGTGGCGTCTCTAATGTCTTTCTCTACAGACTTTTCACCAGCTCCTGAGCGTGTTACTACCATAAATCTACAGCAAACGGTTAGAATAACAATGAGCTGAGGATTGTCAAGTCCTGCAGCTCTAGAAAAATCAACAAAAATGACTGTAGATTCACCAAAATGACTGTAGGTTTAGAGAGATAACTGTAGATTCAGAGAAAATAGAATTTTCTACTGTAATACCGTGCTCCCCGGCAGCGGCGCCAGTTGATAAGCTCAATTTTACTGTGTTTTTTACTGGTTATTTATCAGTAACATGTGTGAGGATTAAGCTTATTCAACGAATTTATAAACCTCACAAGTTAGGGCGAGTGAGGGTCGATCCACAGGGAGCAAAAGAAAACAGCAGGAAATTCCTTTTCAGTACGTTAAAGTGCAACTTAATCAAGCCGTCTACAGAGAATTTCTCTGTAGACAGATCCTTTGCCCTTTGGGGCAAAGGATCGAACACCTGCGTGCAGGGATAACCTGCGCGCAAGGTGTTGGCGTGCTTGGCGCCTCCGCGCGCTGACTATGCAGACGCGGCGGCTGCCTATGCACGGAATGCCTGCACGCAACGCGCGTGCGCGCGGCGCGCGCTGTGCGTGCGTGCGCGGCCGCGTGCGCGTGCGCAGCGCTGCGCGCTGCGTGCGCGCGCGCGCTGCGCTGCGCGCGGCTGCGCGGCGCTGCGCGCGCGTGGCTGCACGCGGCTGCGCGCGCCACCGCGCGCCGCGATCGTCGCGGCTGTGCGCGGCCTGTGCTGCGTGCAGTTGCACGCTGGTGCACGCGCTGCGCGCTGCGCGCGCGGCCGCGGCTGAGCGGGCGGCTTTGCTGCACACGGCGTGGTGGATATGCGGAGGAGTTCTGTTCTTTTGGAAGATTTGGGGAAGACGATTTGAACAACAAAGGAACAAAGTTTAAACTGAAATCAAATCTAAATGAAACAATCCTCAATTGGGAAACATTGGAAGATCTTGTGACTCTTCCAACCCAACCAAAATTGTCTGAGAAGAGAGGGATTACAGGGCTGAAGCTTGCGATTTCCCCACGTCGGGTGTCACGTCCTTGCGGCGAGGCGTGGTTCTTCAATCCAAGCTATCTTCAGTCTGTTCTTCCTCTCCAACTCCAAAAGCTCATCAGCTCCTGGAGGGTGCAGAAATCCTCTTCTCCAAGCCCTAGTTTCCTTAGAGAAAATTCTGAACACCTAAACTCCTCTCTCAAGAGAGTATTTATAGGTTTTCTCTTAAGTCATGCCCAGGGGCATTTTCGTAATTTTTGCCACTTCGAATTTTTTGCCCACTTCTGTTGATCCTCCTCTCTTCCTTGATCTTCTTAACCTGTTTCTGAATGTTCACTAGCCATAAAACGTTAAATATATTCCACTTGATTCAAAGAATCAAGTGGGGTTAGTGATTTCATAAAACAATACATATGCATGAACTTAGCATGAATTCACAAGATAATTGTAATGAATTTAAACTTGAGAACTTGATTATTTGATGACATATTTTAGAGTCATCAGCAGGGAGACGACATACCTCATCAGTGATGGCATTCGTCGTCGGTATCTCTGTCTATGCACGGGACGATGCGTTAAGATAGGTAGATGCCTGCCAAGGAAGGACATGGCTTGGCTTCACTAGCGGCAACTTCGCTGCGTAGGAGCGGTAGTCGGAGCGGAGGCGAGGATGAAGAAGAGAGGTGCATCGCAGAAGTGGGACAAGCAAATGTCGGAAGCTCAACGAGATCGTCCATATTGATAGATTGGTGCTGCCTGAGTGGGACTAAGGGCGCAGCGAGGTAGATGCTGTGGGGAAGTATCAATCGGCTCGGCAGGCGACAACGTCTCCTAGCGACCTAGTGTCATTTTGGGCACATGTAGGGTCAAGGTTTCACCAAAGAGTGAAAGGCGTCGTCGAGCGGCACCGCCCCTGCAGCACTATAGGTACCACACAAAGGAGGAGAGCGAGGTTGAAAAGTGTGCACGGCCGTACGGTAGACTGGTGCAATGAGGGCTGTGAACAAACGTGCAGTATTGACTCATTGATGACATGCACGGACACAGTCGTAGTTAGACAACAGACACATGAGGGTGGATTTTTCTACACGATGAGGAGACCACGAGGGGCAGTCATCCCACTAGACGTCCGAGGATCGTAGCCACGATATAGGAGGGGATCTCGAAGACTGTAGATTGACGGCTCTGATTATACAAGGCTCGCCAGAAGATGCACGACCAGATGGTTCCGGCCGGTATATCCTGGTGTGTTCACAAGTGACATAGTGATCGTGCGTACCGACTGTGGTCAACAAGATATACTAGCATTGGCGAGACCAGCGATGGTCTTATGCATATCACGCATACGAATCGACTGCCCCTGTCTCGATGTTGAGGAATGCGAGGATGGGGAACGACATTTGACCCTCTGAACGAACGACCACAAGACCACCCGAGTTTGATCGTCATGTGATGGAGTGATGGCTTGGTGCAGATTTACAGCACTGGTGACTCAACATGGGAGTGTCCTGGTAGCGCCCTAGAAAAAGGTTTGTCGGTGTCTCCACCCCTCTTCTGGGTCCTCTCCTCTCTTCTATTCCTTATCTTCTTCTTCCTTCCTCTTCTCTTCTCATTTACACATCCTCTCGTGAGATCTGAACACATAGAAACTAACTTCCACAAACTGTAAAATTCCAGATTTGAGATCATGTGGCGCCCATCATGGCCTTATATAGGGCCATGATGGGCCCCTGCAAAGAGTTCAAACAAGGGGTTTCCAATAAGAGATCCCTTTACAACATAATTAAAAGAATTAGAGATATTAATGACGCGAAAGTAAAGCGATATGGATAGATATGGGGATACATATACAAAAATACAACGATACGGATGATGAAAACAAAAACATGACAAATTGGCGAATGAAACAAGCACAATCCGATGAGTCTGAGTCAGTTGTTGGCACGGTGGTGCTTTTCTGCTGGGGTGTTAAACCCGTGTTTCTTCACGTAGCCTTGGCGTGCTGGTCGGGGGGGACTGAGCTGGCAGAAGTTAATGAAGATGATGACGATGGGCTTCAAAGATACGATGATGATTTGGGAGGGCATTCTCCATTAGAGGCAACCTCAAAGTTTAATGTGATTGCTAAACATAGAATGCTATTAATAATCAGAGCTCTAAAAATTGTGTAAATCTAAAAAATACATACGAGTACAAGATGATACAAGGATGTTTTTAAGATAAAAAGAATATACACTTTTGAAGGAAATGCTTAACGTAAGAAAAATTAAGGTTTACCTCTTAGAATCAACAACCTATCTCACAATCTATTGTCCACACATGGTCATCACAAATACTTGCCAACATTATAGTGTTTGCACCTCTTCCTGCCTATTTGCCACCAATAATGCTCCCTTGCATTAGCCTCTTTCAAAGACCTGTTCATGGACCCTGTCCCTTATCTATGTCTCTTCCTATTGTGTGTCTATCACTACCTCTAATGACTGTCCACCACTGCCACTAATGGATGTTTATTCGTTCTTCAGTTGCTTCCCTCTCTCAACCACCTCTTCTACCTGGCTGCTTGCTGCCACAATCGCTGTTACTGCCACCACTGACACTACCATATGTTTGCCACCACTGCCACTAGTGCTCCCACCTATTCATCATCACTCTTGCCACTTGTTTGCCAATGACCTCCACATCTCCCTTCTCCCAAATCCCAATCGAGACTCAATGAGTAAGGCGAATAACTAAGGCATAGTTGTTCACCAAACAGCCATGCCCACTAAATATTTCAAATTGTTTTGATATCTGACATTCTAACACAAATATCCAAAATAGGAGGAATGTACCTGAGTTACAGATACAATAACAGATAACATAAGTATGAAAAAACCCATTATCTGATATTGTGATACAATAACAGAATGGATAACAGATAGCACCGACAAAACTAGTTGAGGAGTTGTTTAAAAGGAATATGATCCAAATTCAATCTAACCTCATTATCTCATTCATTGAGTTACCATTTAGGAGACTTCAAATAAATCCTAGAGAGTGGAAGCTCCTTTGATTAAAATTAAGGAAATAAGAATATATGCTCTAAACAGGATTTGATGAAATTATTATATTAGGTTCTATGCAATTTTTTAGGAATATCAGATATAATTATTGTAGGTGTATGGTATCAACAAAATGGACATCGTAAAGAGCTATTTACCAGGAGTAATATTTTCCCTTGTGTGAAGTAAAGCGGAACGTTTTAGAAAGGGAACTACGAAAAACTTGTCTCTCAATACTCCCAAAATATTCCTGACTATTCTATATTTTTTATTTTTCAGTATCCTTTCTCTTCTGATCATACTTACTGTACATTGATAAAACTTGTTAGCTAACTAAAGGATGATAAGAAGGATAATTAATACAGGACAGAAAGAAAGAGGATGGAAATTGATCACTTAAAGAAGAAACAATGAATATAATATCCATCACCAAACCAGTGAACTGATGCGATGAAAGGTAAAATGGATGAATTTGTTCCAACAGAACACACCTTATGATGCCACACGTAGTTGGGGACGTCGTCCAGTCGACACCGAGTATGATGGCTCGGTGATGATAAGAGATGGTGATATTGAACGTCGATGGTGTTGTCGTCCGACGGATGAACCCCAATGGGTCGATGTGACTATGATGCAATGAATGAATGTCCTACATGTCATACATGCAGGCTCTGACTTCAGGGAGGCACTGAGCTCCGAGCTTAGAGGGGATTGCCGAGTGACAACAACATTCGCCTCTCGAACCTCGTCGAAGCGACATAAGCATCTACGGCCGAACGGGTTTACCCGTTGGGCTCGCACGTAACGGACGGTCTTGTCCATAACGGTAAGACACTCAAATGTCATAGTTTTCTCTCAAACCTCTCTCACCTACCTAGCCCGAGTGGGGTGGAGTCAAGACGAAAGTCGACTGCAAGATATAATTAAATGAGCGACGGGAGAAGATGGTGTACCTCGTCGGTGGGCTCAAGTGCAGGATTTGTTGATGGTCGGCAATGTTCAGAGCGGGTGTAGCAGAGAGGCGCTAGAGAGCGGTGGCGGCTCGATGAGCAATGATGATGCTGGAGCTCTATGTAAAGGTCGGAGGAGGAGAGTGCGGAGGAGTCGCAGGGTCGGCTCAAGCGTCGGGCTGTTCCGGGGCATGCCCTTATGGTGAGCGGCGCGGGCGGGACCAGGCGAGGGACAGGAGTGTTGACACTCTGTCTATCAGCAATAGGCTGGCAGACTCACGGGCAGTCGGTCTAACCGGGGAGTGGGCAGACATCGTGGAAGCATGCGAACCATGGCTATACCAATCACCCAGCCAATGGCTGGACCCAATCCCTGAGCAAGCAAACAGCGGCTACCGAGCAGACGTGCACAACCAGCCTGATTCTAGTGTTGCATAGAGGTCCAATCCCATCGCATGGTGCATGCCATCATCTGGTGGTCAAGAATCACACGTCCACGGGTGAGGGAAGGTCAAACATTCATGCGGAGAGGGTGCGACGGTACCCCGGGGGGGGGGAGGAAGAAACCACGGTCGAAGTAGCCTCCCCTTCGGCATAGGAATCTTTGGCCAAAACTGGGCCCTACCCGCCGGTGGTAGGGGAAACCGCCACGGAGAGTTTGACATCACTTTGCGAGACCTAATTGACGGAAAGAAAAATCAGTCGAGGGTGGATCCCATAGTCGAGGGTGCAGGAGTGTCATCCTCCAAGCCACTGTATTGACCTGGTTGAGTTTCCTACGAATCTGCCAAAGCGGGAAAAGGAGAAAAGGACGACTTTGTGATCATTTGACGTAGTGGGGATTGCTTCAACCCGACATGAGAGATAATCTACTCCCATCAATATGTACTCATGTCCATCTGAATTTGGGAATGGTCCCATAAAGTCAATCCCCCATAGGTCAAAGATTTCCACTTCAATTAGGGGCTGTAGTGGCATTCTATCTTTCTTTTTAATATTTACCACAGCTTGACACTTTAAACAAATTGAGCAGAACTTAAAAGCATTTGACAACAAGCTTGGCCAAAAAAATCCACAATTTATAACTTTAAATGCAGTTATTTTTGGGGCATAATGTCCACCACATAAAGAAGAATGACAAGCATCTAGTATACTCCATTGTTCTTCCTCGGGTACACATCTTCTAAACACATGGTCAACACCTATTTTAAAAAGTTCAGGTTCATCATAATAATTGTTATTAATATCTTTATAAAACTTTTTCTATCATTAACATCCCAATCATTAGGTAATAATCCTGTGACAAGAAAATTTTCAATATGAGCATACATGGATGCTTTTTACCTTGAGTTTCTAAAATATATTCATCAGGAAATTCATCATGGATAGGCATGGATAACTTTGTAGATAATCTAGAAAGATGATCTGCTACTGTATTGTCTATTCCACGTTTATCCTTGATTTCTAAATCAAATTATTGTAAAAGCAAAATCCACCGTATTAATCTAGGCTTGGTTTCTTTTTTATTTAATAAAAACTTTAAAGCTGCATGATTTGAAAAAATAATTATTTTACTACCTAGCAGATAAAAATGAAATTTTTTTAAAGCAAAAATAATAGCAAGCAATTCCTCCTAAAGTTTTGCTTGCGTAGTAGAAGGCAACTGGCTTCTTGTCAATTCGTTGTCCTAAAATAGCTCTTGCTGCACTATCAGAGGTATCACACATGATTTCAAACGGTTTACTCCAATCTGGAGCTTGTAAGATTGGTGCTTGAATTAAAGCTTCTTTAATCTGCAAGAAGGATAGTTTAGAATTTTCATTAAAAACAACCAATGTATCTTTAGAAAGTAAATTAGTTAAAGATTTAGAGATTTTAGCAAAATCTTTAATAAATCTTTTATAGAAGCCAACATGCCCTAGAAATCCCCTAAGTTGTTTTAGGGTTGTGGGCTGGGGGAGGTTCTTGATGACCTCGACCTTGGCCCTATCCACCCTTAGTTCATCCTTGCTGATATGATGCCCTAGGACAATTCCCTCCTCCACCATGAAGAGGGAATTCTCACAACTTAACACCAGATTGTTCTGTACACATATCTGCAACACCTTGGTTAAATTAGATAAAAAGCTATCAAATGATGAACCGAAGACTGAAAAATCATCTATAAAAATTTCTAGGCAATCCCCTACTAAATCAGAAAACATAGCAGTCATACATCTTGAAAAGTAGCTGGTGCATTGCATAACCCAAAATGCATTCTTTTAAATGCAAAAGTACTTACTGGACATGTAAATGTTGTTTTGTCCTGATCACTTTTGTTAATTTCAATTTGGTTATACCCTGAATATCCATCTAGAAAATAATAAAAATCTTTCCCTGAAAGTCGTTCAAGAATCTGATCAATGAATGGTAATGGATAATGATCTTTCTTTGTTAGCAAGTTAAGCTTCTTGTAATCTATGCATACTCTCCAACTAGAAGCCACTTTAGTTTGAACTTCATTTCCATTTTTATCCTTTGTCACTGTTATTCTTGTTTTCTTAGGTACTACATGTATAGGACTTACCCATGGGCTATTTGAAATGGCATATATGAAATTAGCTTTTAGCCATTTCATGATTTCTTTCTTGACAACCTCTAACATCTGCGGGTTGAGTCGCCGTTGAGGTTGTCTTGTTGCTTTAGAACTTTCTTCTAAGAAAATTTTATGCTCACAAATTTTTGGACTAATGCCCTTATGATCATCTATTGTCCGTCCTATAGCAGATTTGTAAGTAGATAAAACATCTAACTCTAATTCTTGTTCAGAGGATAATAATTATGATATAATTATGGGAAAATAATTACATGGTCCTAAATAAGCGTACTTCAATGACGAAGGTAAATGTTTAAGCTAAATTTCAGAATGCAAAGAAATATTTGCTGGCATAGATGATTTTTCTCAAGCACTCATTAAGTTCACAAGAAAAAAAATCATAAGAGGACGGATCAAAACCAAATTGTCATCTTCTACAAACCCAGCAAAACAAACATCCTCACTAGTGTCTTTTGGATATTTAATTAATTTTGAGATTGATAATTCAATCTTTTCATCTCCTACTGTAAGTTACACTGTACCCATATCATAATCCGTCGTAGCTTTCGGCGTCGCTAGAAATGGTCTAACTAGAATTATAGATGCATGGCTAAGATTCCTGTTATTTTCATATCTGCAACTATGAAATCAACAGGAAATTTAAAGTCCTCAACTTTCCCAATAACATCTTCTAATTTTCCAAAAGGTTACCTAGTTGATCCATCGGCTAATTGTAATTCAAGAAAAATGGGTTCAAGTTCACCAAATCTAAATTTATCATTAAAAGCTTTAGGCATTATGTTAACACTAGCACCTGAATCAAGAAGTGATTTGCTAAAAACCATTCCCCCTATTTCACATTTAATTATCAGAGCCCTGGATCTCTTCTTTTTCTAGGGATATCATTCAATAGAATTGAACTGATATTTTCAGAAAGCTGTACTCTTTTCTTTTTCCTAGAAGGGGTACACAATTCCTTCACATATTTTGCACATGAAGGAATGTTTTGTATTGCCTCAGTAAGGGGAATTGTTATGGTTGCATTTTTAAATATTTCAAGCAAATGAGGATTTTCTGGTTTTCGCTTGGTCAAATTTAATGCACTAAGAAATGGAATGGGTGTCCTATAATCAACTGGATTATGGTCTACCATTTTCGGATGCCTTTCTTCATCGTGGTAACCCTCATTTTTTTGATCATTTTCCATTTCTCCATTTACTTTCTCTTTAGCTTCATGCCTTTCTAAACCTTTTCATGAGGATATAGTAGAACTTTTCCATTTCTAAGTTTTGAAATTGCATGCACTTGATCATCATCATTTTGTTTATTCATATCTTCTTTACAATTATACAAAAAATAATTCATAAAACTAGTTCTTGATGCAACATTATTATATTCACTAATGCAAGATCCATTTATATTTTCAGAAGATAAAAAGCATGATGATTCTAAATTCCTATCTGCACACAACATGATATTCCTCGGATTAATATTAGGCTGAGTAGGGAGTTGACTTTCATGATATTATAAAGTTTGCATCAACATCTTCCTTTCTTCATGCATGCTCTTCTTCTCTTCCTGCATTTCTCTGATAAAATATATTAAAGTTGAGTTAGTGTTTTCATTATTGTTATTAGGATTAGAGTAAAAAGGTTTAGAAAAATTAGAAAATTTTTGGATATTTCTGTCGTGCAAATTGCTTTGATGCGAAGTTGTTGTTTCTGTTGGGTTCTAGGGGCCTTGTCTTGGATGAATAAATCTAAAACGATGCGCAACGGAAGTCTTTTGGGAATCGAACGGCATCAAGCCAAACATTGAAATGAGTTACCTTTCCATGAATCTCATTAGTGATTTCTTCGATCCCGGAGCGAGACGAGTCGAGCTGCTCAAGTGTGCAGCCTCTAGACGTATCCACGCGGTCCTCGGCGCGTCGGATCTCCTCCTTCTCGTTGACGAGCCCCGTTCTTTCTCCGTTGGTGTCGTTACGTCGTCCTGATCACATCAGGGATGGAGAGGGGGTGTGGGGAGAGTGGAGAAGAAGGGGAAAGGCCCCTGAACAATTCTGGCCTGGGTGAATTTCGTTTAGGGCCTTCCCCTATTTATACTAAGTGGATATTTTTCATAAAACCCCAAAACATAAGTATATCTTCTAACGTCCAAAAGACCATTTGCGTGTGACCCTCTAGGCCCATGTATCAGTCTAGTTAACGACTCCAACGGACAATAACCTTTATTGGCCTTCCAAATTAATTAACTATATCATCATATAGATTAATTGACGTCGGATCGATTTAACCCAATCGATAGGTCGAGACTCCAACACGTGGGGTGCCAAGCTACACCTCGTGTCCGTGAAGATACAAAGGAGTGTGTATCGACTCACTCATGGAACCTGTTCATCATCGGTTACCGTGTATGTATAATCCCTCATCCACTTGACGCTCCTTGGACAACTTAGGGTATGGTCAACTGTCAAACCCTAATCGGTCATCCGAGTTAGTACTAATGCATTCGGAAATCATCGGAGAACTCTTCTCCGATATTTCACTACCTTGGCCAAGGACTTCATCACATCATCTTCCTTGAGCTGTCACCTCTTATACCGAGGGTGGACGATCCCATCTTGACCACTCAATCGTCTTCGTGTACTTCTTGATGCACCCGAACTAAGACCGTTTAGAATCCCATGATTAGAGACTCGTTGGCCATAGCCAAAGTACAACCGTCCGTCCACAAGACGTCTTTGGTGTCTCAGGTCTAAGGACCACTTACATAACAGTGACGTTAATCAACCTGATTGACATTTTGGTGTAATACCATTCAGGGATTCGTACGGATCAATTCAGTGAACCCTTTCCACTAAAGAGCACCCATTATCTATCCTTAGTGTCGCCACACTAATGGCTACAGGACCGGCCATACTCATCATATGAGTGAGGCTAGATAGTGCTATTCTATCCGAATACTTCGATGTCCTTCTCGCGTATCCTTCGAATAGGAATGTTTAGAACACATGCTTAAAGACTAGTGATCTCTGCATTATGATCTCATCATAATTCTCTAAGTCCGATCATGTATTCATGGACTTCATTATAACCATCACACGTGCACTATAATGAATATGTTGTATTAATGAACATGGAACGAGATGTGGAGTGTGTGATTGGCTTGCCGGCCACATATATTTCCATCAGTTTCCTCCTTTGCTTCAATTTTGATTAGCAAAATTAGGTCTTGCATTCCATTGAGAGTGTCCTGCATCTTGTATCCTAAATGCATTAACCTGTTCAACCATGGGACAAGATTCATCAGAATGTTCTTCACTAGAGCAAAAACAACAAGGGATGTTAAAAGGTTTGTTGCCATCATATGCATTTGCCTTTCCCTTAGTTTACTGCAAAAAAAATTAAAAGTATTATTCATATCTTCCATTGTTTTACCAATATTGCTCATGTCTCTTTCGAATTTATCCATTCTGATCTATGGCTCAACTGCCTTGATGTCAATGAGTCCTCCATGCTTTGGACCTGTATTTTGGTTAGTGTACGAAAAACTATGTCGATATGTCCAATCTTCCACTAACGGTTCCATAAGTTTCATGGATTCATCTACATAAGTATCAAGGAACATTCCTCCACTAGATATATCTATTAGGTCTCGTTCCTAATCAATCAATCCCCCAAAAAAAAGTTGAACTAATTCATGAGATGGAATTCCATGACGTGGACACTTCCTAGTAAGGGCCATGAATCTTTCTCATGCTTCTCCAAAGGTATCAGTTCCTTGATAGAAATATCTTATGGCCTTCCTAATTGAAGTGGTCTTTCCATAAGAATATAATTTCTTTAAAAAACTAGATTGCATCTTACTCCATGATTGAAATTCTTGACCTAGTCCTTTGAAACACTCTTTGGCCCTATATTTCAAAGCAAAGTGGAATAGCCTAAGTTTGAGAATTTCTTGAGGAACACCTGGATAGCAATAAGCAGAACATATCTGGTTATATTCTTCTAAAAACTCATAAGGTTCCTCATTGAATCGTCCATAAAATGTAGGTAGTTGATTGATCATATTTGGGTTAGTTCTAAAGTTAACATTTTCAGGTAGAGGAGCAGAAATTTTAATTTAAGTTTCACTCTCTCCAAGATCCGAATAATCTCTAAATCTCATTCTTATCATTCCTTGTTCAGCGCTACAATTTTGGTTATCCTCCATTCTCTCACTGATTTGTTGATTTTCCCCTTCGGAGCTCTCAAAAATATTATCAAAGCTAGGACTTCTACTGATCCTCTTAAGGTTCACTAAATAGGGATTTAAGGATGTCCTACCATTCATGCAATGTAAATCTCACAAATGGTAAAGACAATCAGTTTAGATGAACAACAAAAATCAAATATAAGATAGAGAAATATGAGAATTTGCATTTTCCACTCTGCATTTAAAATTCCTAAAATAAATGCAAAATAAATTCAATTCGAGAATGAATAAAAAATGGTTTATCACTCTAGAACATAATATTCCTGATGAATAATGGTTACTCTTTGTGCCTCCCCGGCAATGGTGCCAATTGATAAGCCTAAAAATGAGGTGTAAATACGCCATTGATTGGGCTTTTAGACTTATGCAATAAAATTTATAAATACCCTTAATCACTAAATACTGTGTATAGGGCAAGCAAGGGGTCAAACCATAGGGAGGTCCCAAGAAAGAATTTTATCCAATTTTAAAGAAATTAATTCAAGAATGAATTAATTTTGCAATTAATAAACCTTTTATATTTAATTATGTTTTAATTAATCAAAATTAAGTAAAAACTTAATTTTATTTTAAATGTTTTCGGTCAAAATACTCAAGATTGGATAACTTTAGTTATAAAATCATATTAATTCAGATCACTACTTTCCCAATTATTATAAAATTTTAAGACAATTTTGATGAATTAAAATTAGGAATTAATAATCAAGAAGGGGATTTTGAAATTGGACTTCAAGATGGACGAATATTTGGATGACATTTATATTTTTTCTTATAGATTGAGTTAAATTTCCAAATAATCAACTTTGAAATCTAGAGAGAGACAATGGACGAGTTAACCTAGAAAGAGAAAGTGAAAAATTTGGGGGAAAAGTGAAATCTGAACCTAATTTAAAAATCTAAAATTGCAGAATTTTTCCAAATCTATTTAAAACTAAAGATTAAAAATCAGATCTTGAATCAAAATGAAATTGCAATGCGAATTTCATTCAAAACAACTTCTAGGGCATGTACATTTCGCCCATGCCAAGGCGTTTTAGAATCTCTCAAGAAGAAGTTCAAAATACAAATAAGAAACTTACAACATTGAATGCATAATTAAGATCTGTCGACTTCCAAAGCAACTCTTGTGTCCTTCTTGGCCAAATCCTTGGGGAGAGCTTCAAAAAGTAAATTTCTCTTTCTTCACAACCTTTATTCCAACCGTCTGGATTGTAGAGGGGGAAAAGACAAACATGCCCTCAAAATTTCAGCTCAATCAGAGGGCTAGATATCAAGATATCATCATTTTAATGAGGATTAATCCTAACCGTTGGATTAATTTCATCTCTCCTCCAAGAAGGTAGAAAATGGCATTTTCTGATTCGTTGAGGCATTTTTTCATTGTTTTTGCCGCCTTGGATCTTGTTGTGACACAGGTTTGAACGCTTCCATAGGCCACAATCATTGGAAAATTGATTCTTCATTTAAATGGCTAGCAAGGCACCGCGCCACCCACGTCAACGACCTTTTAAATAAAAAATTAATGCAGAAGAGGTGAGCTTACCTTTTTCTAAAATTTACGTGGAATCGTTTACTGAATGCATTTAATGCATGCGGCTACTCGATTCCGCGTACGAGAATATATATGATGTGATACGACGACGGCCGGGATCGATCGGCGCGTTTCACGTCACAGGGTTATGATGCGAATGTATGGGATGTAAGCCGAATGATGAGAAAATATGAATGAGCAGATAAGGACTTGATGGATAGCGACGTCGGCCGTACCGATCAATGAGAGATGAGTGAACCTAAGATCAAACTCCCAATGACCCGCTGGACCTACTAGACGTCTACTAAGTGAGGGGCATCTAACAGCCCTGGAGCGTTCGGCGTCCAAGTCGGATGACAGTCCGTCTACCACAAGAATCCCTATGCTCGACAAGGTGGTTAGTCCTATCCGATGATGTTCGAGAATATCACAGTAGCGGACGCGATAGGGGAAGACGAGACTGTCGAAGATAATAATACTGGAGTTTATAGAGGGGAGACGAGACTGACCTTTGTATCGCTTAGTCCAAGGCGTCCAAGTCGTCGAGCGGATGCTTAGTGTCGGGTCGTGCGGACGAGTGTCGTTGGCGAGACAAAACCGGTGCGGACGGTGCGGTCGTAACTACCAGCAGAGAGCTGAGTCCACGGGTGGCGTGCAACAAAAGTCGGAGCAGAGGGCGCACAAGGCGCGCGCTTGGCTGGCGCACGGCGTAGTCGTGTGGGCGGGCAAGACAGCGAACCAAGTATCATGGGAATAGTCGTGGGGGTGGGGGCAGAAAACCAAGTAATCGGTTATGGCGTAGAGGGTGGGAATCAAGAAATCAAGAAAGATGAGGGCGAAGGGGAGAATGAAGGGGAATCAAGGAGATATGGTGAGATCAAGAAATCAAGAAATCATGAAATCAAGAATTCAAGAAATCAAGAAATCAAGAAATCAAGGGGAAAGAAAGTGGGCGATCAAGAAAGACAAGAGGATGCGGTTGGGGATCAAGAAACGATGGGGAAAGGAGGGTGGGCGATCAAGAAAGGCAAGACGAGGCGGTTGGGAATCAAGAAACGATGGGAGAAAGGAGGGGGGGCGATCAAGAAAGGCAAGACGAGGCGGTTGGGAATCAAGAAACGATGAGGAGGGGGGGTATGGATCAGGAATGGTGGAAGGGTGGAAAAAAGGTACCAAGAAATGGCTTTCTTGAACTGTAACAACCAAGAACCCTCCAAGAAAGAGGAGTTCTTGATGGATCTGGGGTGTGCTCCCTCGGCGGAGCAGATTTCCCAGGTTGATGATGTGTCGGCGACGCTTCTTGAATCTCCCAAGACCCCCGGAGTAATCTCGACGAAGGCCTCTTTCGATTCTTGATGGCTGCGACTTCTTAAACTATTTCCTCGCACCGGAGTGATCTCGACGGCGCGCTTTAACACGTCTCCCTCGGAGTGATCTCGACGGGAGAGACGTGGGCTCTACCCACGGAGTGATCTCGACGTGGGGTGGGGCTAGCCAAACCCCCTACACTACTCTCTAGGGGGGGAGACGAATTGTGAATAAACTTTTCAACAATGACTCCAAGGTGTTCCTTGGGCATGCCATCCCCTTATATAGTGAGGATGGGTGCCAAGTGAACGTGGGAGAGGACGAAACGTCGCGAGACGTGGTTCGGCCTCCCTTACAAATTCAAAATGCAAACATAAAAGTAAAATGATAGGACGGGCCCAACAACATTGGCCCAGTCCACGAATCCAAAAATACAAACACACATGTAAATGAGCATAAGTAAAAAGATAAAAGTTCTTACGCGGGGTACTTAAACCCCGGGTGGCGAGCGTCGGCGCGAGCTGCTCGGCGTGGCTGACGACATCCTGTCGCGTCATCCTCGAGATGGTTCTTTGTCATCGTGGCGTCGTCCTCGAGATGGTCCTCCATCATCCTCCCGAGGTGGGAGGAGCTCGACTCCGGCGAGCAAAGCTCAGCAAGGTCTTCAAGTGGAGGCAGCTGGTCCGGTCGGTCGCGAAGGTCGCCTCAGAGATCCACGTGTCATCGGATGATGGTCGCCTGCCAATGGACTAGGAAAGAACGCCAACTCGCCCCTCAGCGTGAATTACCTCCTGCAGTATCGTTTCTATCGCGGCTTGCCGTACAAGGAGGGGAAACGGAGAAGGAGTGGGTTTGCTCTCACTTTCACTACTATTAAGGCTCAATTGGTTGTGAGGCTCGATGATGGGTGGCGAAGGCTGGTATCGGGATAAGTCACTGACGTTAAACATTGAACTAATCCCCCAATTTGGCGGGATGCTCACGACATAGGCGTTGTCGTTGATCTGTTGGGCAATCGGGAAGGCCCGCGCCACGAGCATGGAGCTCAGAGCGACCCCAGGAGAGAACCTCTCGGGCCTCAATCTGACCAGGACCAGTTCTCCCTCAGAGAACGACATGGACCTACGACCCTTACACGCTGATGCCTTATACTGCTCATTCATGGATGCAATGTAAAAAAAACAAATGGATGCAATGATGCATGTTCTACTACTTAATGCATGTACGAAGAACGGAATCCAAACAGTTAGTATGATTACCTACATGAATGATATCTAGTGTCCATGAAGTAATTGACCATAGTTTAGTTTTAAACAATGCCAAACTAGTACGGTTCACCATTGGGCAAACAGTGAACTCGATCCATGCGAGGTAAACATCCTAGTATGTGGGGGGTATAGACCCACGGTGGACTGCAGTACATTCCTTGGAATGTAATATAAATCCAGTGCAAATTTAAAAATACTAGAAATCGCGTTGAGGGGTGAGTTGTTTGGACGCGTGTGAAGAAGAGCCCTAGAGGCTGCGGGATAGCGAAAGGACGAAGGAATGGTGAAGGCGGTGGTGGATCTGGCAACGGGGCGGGTCGGTGGGCTCCCGATAGTACCTCTAGAATGAGTCTCCTTTCATTATATTGTGATGTTCGACGGTCGGATGACATATCGACGGATAACCGTGAAGGTGCATCATGTGTTGGGCTAAGGTAATGAATGGAGTCACTAGATGTATCTTTCTAGTGGGTGCATTGTCTCGACATCTCCTATCAATGTCATCATGCTGATGATGGGCACACTTGGTTTGCCTAACATGTTGTGAGCTAAGTGGTTCCTCAGATTCTTTTGCACTTGACACTAGTGGAGGGCTGTCCATAGTGAGCAGGTGACATGTAAGAATTACATGATGCCAGCTTGGTCGGTTGTCTTGAATGGTGTGCAAGGCTCGTGTGCCGCACAACTCAATGAGGGCGCAAACGGTAAGTAGGATGACTGTGGTATATGAGGTGGGTAGGGTTCGGCCTCCTTGGTGGCGCCGAGATGGTGCTAGAGGCTCCTGGTATTGGCCTGGCGCGGTATGCGTCGTCGACCCGTAATAGTGCGGGTGGGCAGAACTACCACCATATGTGGCTGCCTCCGGGCGACGAGTAGTGCGGTGATACCGTGGAGAGTTCGGCACGGTATCTGATTAGGGTTGTTGGCCATCTCGTGAGGATGCCCCGGTCATCATGATGCCGAGAACTCTGGTTCTCATGCGGGCAGTAGTTCCTATCCGTGGATAGGAACGGTCGTCGAGTAATAGTGTGCAGGATACTCATTCCGAGGGTGGGAGTTTTTGCCGTTCTCCGTAGTAGTGCTCCCAGTCTTCTCGTAGGTGGTAGCAAGGTGGAGGCGCCTCAGATCCCGGGTCGTCCATGGTAGTAATGAGGATGTACATCCCCATGATAACCTACATGAGAGAGTACCTCCTCTCGGAGTGGATAACTCGCATCGTGATAGTACGGAGGACTATCTCGGGATTGACATCTATAGCTTTCAGGTTGGCTGTATTGGTCTGATCGATCCTCGTAGTAAACATCTCGGTGAGGTGCCGATTGATAGGGTGGCCACTCCTCTGGGTATCCGTTGGGATGAGGTCGTCTCGGTGGCAACGGGGAGTGTGCTGGATAAGCACGCACCCGGTGAGGGGAGTATGCCGTGGGCCTCCTTGGTCGAGACAAATTGTCGGGGGTATAATCCCAACTGGGGGGGCGGTCATAATCCACTGTGTATCTCGGCGCCACTCGAGGTGGTGCCGGGGCCTCCTCGTATGGGTCCCGGGCATGAGTGGGTGCAGCCCGATAGTGTGGCCGGTAAGCGGAACTGTCGCCATAAGTGGCGACGTCCGATCGACGTGCGACAGGTGGTGACCGTGGGCTACCCGGGCGGGAAGAATAGTGCGATGCATCTCGCACCGGTATGCGGTTGGGGTTGAGCACCCCGCCTCTGGGTAGTCGTGGACGCCAAGAACCTCTAGTCTCGGTGGATAGTAGTTCCTATCCGGACGATAGGAACGGCCGCCATAGTAGCGGGTGCTGGCCTATCCTCCCGTGGTGGGGATCTCTGCCTGTCTTTGCGGTCGTACTCCCGTGGCGGGATCCTCATCGGTCGTCGCGTGATACTCCCGGGAGGATCGCCGGCGGTCATCACGGTCATACTCCCATTCGCCAGCTCGTTGGTATCGAGGAGGTGGGACCTCGGGCCTCGAGGTCGGTACTCCGGGGCAGAATGCTTCTGCATGGGAGCTTTTCCCGGTCGTCGGGAAACATCTCGAGCCAAGGGCTCGTCATAGGCCTCGTCTATCGGTGCCCTACGAGTAGGGATGGCGGTAGAAGATCTCCGGTATTCGGATGCTTGAGGTGATCGTGTATGAACCATCCTATGGTCAACCATTCATGGCCTAAAAAATGCCTAGGGGTATGCGCGTGATGGATGAAATGTTATGACGTGTGAAATGCCGATGAACCAATAGGATGTGCACAATATGATGTAAATGATTTTCAAAATAATGACGTGCACAATCCAATAAAATTTCTTTAGTGATATGCTACTGACCGTGTTGCTTAAAGCTAACACGACCGGCTCTGATACCAATATGATGTGATACGACGACGGCCGGGATCGATCGGCGCGTTTCACGTCACAGGGTTATGATGCGAATGTATGGGATGTAAGCCGAATGATGAGAAAATATGAATGAGCAGATAAGGACTTGATGGATAGCGACGTCGGCCGTACCGATCAATGAGAGATGAGTGAACCTAAGATCAAACTCCCAATGACCCGCTGGACCTACTAGACGCCTACTAAGTGAGGGGCATCTAACAGCCCTGGAGCGCTCGCGCCCAAGTCGGATGACAGTCCGTCTACCACAAGAATCCCTATGCTCGACAAGGTGGTTAGTCCTATCCGATGATGTTCGAGAATATCACAGTAGCGGACGCGATAGGGAAGACGAGACTGTCAAGATAATAATACTGGAGTTTATAGAGGGGAGACGAGACTGACCTTTGTATCGCTTAGTCCAAGGCGCCCAAGTCGCCGAGCGGATGCTTAGTGTCGGGTCGTGCGGACGAGTGTCGTTGGCGAGACAAACCGGTGCGGACGGTGCGGTCGTAACTACCAGCAGAGAGCTGAGTCCACGGGTGGCGTGCAACAAAAGTCGGAGCAGAGGGCGCACAAGGCGCGCGCGCTGGCTGGCGACGGCGAGTCGTGTGGGCGGGCAAGACAGCGAACCAAGTATCATGGGAATAGTCGTGGGGGTGGGGGCAGAAAACCAAGTAATCGGTTATGGCGTAGAGGGTGGGAATCAAGAAATCAAGAAAGATGAGGGCGAAGGGGAGAACGAAGGGGAATCAAGGAGATATGGTGAGATCAAGAAATCAAGAAATCATGAAATCAAGAATTCAAGAAATCAAGAAATCAAGAAATCAAGGGAAAGAAAGTGGGCGAGCAAGAAAGACAGGAGGAAGCGGTTGGGGAACAAGAAACGATGGGGGAAGGGGGGGGGGCGAACAAGAAAGGCAAGACGAGGCGGTTGGGAAACAAAAAACGATGGGGGAAAGGAGGGGGGGCGATCAAGAAAGGCAAGACGAGGCGGTTGGGAATCAAGAAACGGTGAGGAGGGGGGGTATGGATCAGGAATGGTGGAAGGGTGGAAAAAAGGTACCAAGAAATGGCTTTCTTGAACTGTAAAAACCAAGATCCCTCCAAGAAAGAGGAGTTCTTGATGGATCTGGGGTGTGCTCCTCATGGAGCAGATTTCCCAGGTTGATGATGTGTCGGCGACGCTTCTTGAATCTCCCAAGACCCCGGAGTAATCTCGACGAAGGCCTCTTTCGATTCTTGATGGCTGCGACTTCTTAAACTATTTCCTCGCACCGGAGTGATCTCGACGGCGCGCTTTAACACGTCTCCCTCAGAGTGATCTCGACGGGAGAGACGTGGGCTCTACCCACGGAGTGATCTCGACGTGGGGTGGGGCTAGCCAAACCCCCTACACTACTCTCTAGGGGGGGAGACGAATTGTGAATAAACTTTTCAACAATGACTCCAAGGTGTTCCTTGGGCATGCCATCCCCTTATATAGTGAGGATGGGTGCCAAGTGAACGTGGGAGAGGACGAAACGTCGCGAGACGTGGTTCGGCCTCCCTTACAAATTCAAAATGCAAACATAAAAGTAAATGATTTAGGACGGGGCCCAACAACATTGGCCCAGTCCACGAATCCAAAAATACAAACACACATGAAAATGAGCATAAGTAAAAAGATAAAAGTTCTTACGCGGGGTACTTAAACCCCGGGTGGCGAGCGTCGGCGCGAGCTGCTCGGCGTGGCTGACGACATCCTGTCGCGTCATCCTCGAGATGGTTCTTCGTCATCGTGGCGTCGTCCTCGAGATGGTCCTCCATCGATATATAAATGCGGAATCGATTCCCGTGTGCAATGAATGCATGCGGCTATTGATTCCCTAGTCATTGATTATGCAAAAGAAAAGACAAATTTACCTTTTTACTTTTATCGCCGACCACGCCATTTACTTCTCTCTAGCTAATGATTGCTCATTATGGCATTGCGCATTGCGATGCCATAATGAGCTAATAATGCTCTTTTTTTCCTCTCTTATTATTATTTAAAGAAAACGCATCCACTTATTGGCCCAAATTTCAGGTGAATGACGTGGATGCCACGTGATATATTTATAAATATATTAGAAATGCTTTTTAAAATGCCAAATAAATAATGTTTGTATTCTTTAAAATTTTAAAATCATTTCTTGGCTAAAGATTGGTCAGAAAATTTTAAACTAATATGGAACAATTCCAAAAAAAGGAAAACCCTTACCAACCTTTAGCCAAGTATTCTAAGCCCTATAAAAAAAATTATTCAATGCAAAAAGGTCAATTACCATGTAAAAATATACTATTAATTCAAATTAATAATAAAATCAAAGTGTAAGTTAATTATATCCATTTATAAATGATAACATGCAAATATGGCCATTAAAACACATAAATGTAATGTAATATTCATCAATTAAACATGTTAATTTGCAAGTTATCAGATAGTGAGTATCTGAATACCTGCTTTATTATCACAAAATAAACAGATGTCTGGGATAAAAAATTCTAAAACTTACCACACCTAGAAAATTTTCAGAAATTTTATTCAAAAGAGGGTAAAGATATGCTACTTTTTAAAATCCCTGGTTATATTCAAAGATCTGTTTTTATAATTTTCCTTCCGTAGAATATTTATGAAATTCTATTTAAAAATACATCATTAAATTTCATTTCTTCAAAAAAAATTAATTAATAAATTATTTATAAACATTTTCCGTCAAAAATTAATTACTAAAAAGAATTTTGGAAAATCAATAAATTCTTTATTTTTCCATCACAAAAGTAATTATTATATTCATAATTTCCTCTTTAATACAATAATTATTAATTTTTTCAATAAAACCTCCCTAAACCCTTAATGTTTTTCCATCAAGAAATTAATTATTAAATTAACCACATTCTCAATTTTATGTCAATAATTTGATTGTATCGATATATTTAAACAGAAGACACTAGTTCCTTAATTTTTCAATTAATATATTAATTTCTTTAATTCATTATATTCATAATTTTCAGTCTCTAAATTTATAATTAAAATGTATTAAATAAAATTCGTCATCCGTGACGGTCATTTTGCCAGGTCACACGTCCATGGCACCCTATCACCGTCACGTCACCATCACGTAAAACTTGTCACGCTTAACTGTCACTACCCCTGAATTCCGTGAGCGTCACCGTCACGTCATCCATCATGTTTCTGTGACGGTTATGTGTGGCGTGAGAGATGAAGAATGCCATTCCATATTGCACAATTTTAAACTAAGTTTTGCTATTAAAATAGTCTACGCCTTTATAGTTCAAATTAAATAAAAGAATTCCATCTTGCACACATGCATGGGTCCTTTGTGGGACCTCCTTGGGTCTTATGTTGGGCCTCTGTAGACTCCTTGGTGGGTTTGGTGGGGCTTGTGCTGGTGCCGCTACCCCTTGCGAGCTGCGGGTGGGTTTGAGAGCCATGTGTTCGCCTGCCTCTGGCTGATTGGGTGATGCCTTATAAAATAAATTGTTTTACTCTTAAATATATCTCTTTTCTTCTTCCATATTCATTCTTTTATTTACGGCTTCAACTTTGACTTCTATCCTCCAAAACCATTGATAGACATACTAGAGGGACCATCAATTTCATCAATATAAAAAATGTTTTTAAACACATTTTTACTGAGAAATACTTGGACTTTAAAAAAATGTAAAAATGACATTCAAATGTAATAGAAATATGTGTACAGCTGAAGATAATGCACGTAAAATGATCCCAAAATGGCTTTAAAATCTGTATGATTTCATGATTTCATTAGGATTTATCAATGCCCTAAAACTATCCCAACAACGTAATTAAATGAGATTCTACCAACTTAGTTCTAGATTTTTTCAATAACTACTTTAGCCATCTTAGATTCGTTTGCTGGAAAAATATGTAAAGGAGTTTTGAAATACTGAAAAATGGCTGATGATTATCTCACTCAAATTTTCATCCAAAACTCAAAATGTTATAATCAAGAATCTTTGGTATGTGTCAGGAGCATTCGAGAAACAAAAGGCATTTTTGAAAAAGCACACGTTCTCACAGGTACTACCTTCTTTACAATGGTACTACCTTCAAACACATGAGACAAAATTCTTCTAGTATCATTAAAGGTTCAAACGGTAGCTTCTTCATGATTTCTTAAATCTAAGCGTTCCCATTTTTGGTCAGAGGTTAGATCAATGGAGATGATACTAGGATGTCTTTGAGTAGTGTCTACGAAGGCATATTTCATAAGGGAAGGTAAAGTGGTTTAGTGAAAAGATTCTGTCAGGTGTCTCTTTCAAGAGTTTAGGGAGACGAACTAGTTCTTCACCGTGGTTGAAATATTGAACCTCCACACATTATCAATTTAATTTGTGTTCATTTGCCTCAATCCAAACAGGTCTGCAATAGAGTGAAAACTCTCAATGTGCATGGTTTCTAAGCTTAAGGCAGGCGATGACAAACCTAAACTATCATTAGTGTGATAGTGATAATAATCTATCAATTGACATACCTTTTGAAGAAAGATTGGTTGTATCATTCTCTATTGATGTATAAAATAGTAGTTGCTAAATGACATACTTGAGTGAACTGATTAATGACTATAAATATTTAAATATATCATTTAAACATCATTTAGCACTTAATTCATGAAGTTGGCCTAAATAAGTATTTGAGTATTTATGAGTATTTTTGTATACTAACCCCACTTCACTCTATGAGTCAAGTGGAATGAAGCTCACATTTCTTTTAGAGTTTTTGCATTTTCAGGTTTAGGTCTCATTTGAGGGTTAGTGGGCTAAGGAAAAGATGTTCAAGAAGGCCTAAACACGTTCAGAGCTTCGGGAGTGCCCCAAAGTTACAGCTTGCATAACTTTAATAAGCCTTTAATGAGCCGTTAATGAGCCTTTGATCTCATTAAGGCCAAATCTTAAAAGAAATCAAGCCAAGTGAGCGACCATAATGAGGAGGAACTAGAGGATTCAAACCTAATTGGAGGACATCTGTTCAATAGGATTGAGGCTGCAGAAAATATCTGGACTATTCAAGACATTGGGAAATCCAAGGGTCATCATTTCTCTCTCTTCCCTACATAAACCCCTCACAATCAAATGTAATACTCACTCTTGTTTCAATCTAAATCCAAAATTAGTGGCATGTGTGCAATTCTTCTTGAGTCCTCTTACCTTTAGTGAGAGTTGGGTAGTGCTAGGCATTCTAGAGCAAGAGCTGCTAGAGAAGTGGAAGAGTCTTGATCACACTAGGCCCTGGCGGGTGATAACTTGCAAATTAACATGATTAATTAATAAATTTTATATTATATTTATGAGTTTTAATGACTATATTTGCATGTTATCATATTAAAATAAAGATAGATCATTTAACCTTTCATTTTATTATTAATTCTGATTTTTTATCATTTTTTATGGAATTTAACTTCATTTCAGTGAAGAAATATTTTTTACAGGGCTTTAAATACTTGGCTAAAGGTTGGTAAGTGTTTCCATGATTTTTCTGTAATTTGTCCATATTTTTATATAATTTTTTGACTATTATATAGCCAAGAAATGATTTTTACATATTTAAATAACACATATATTATTTATTTGGCATTTATAATATATTTAAATATTTACTAAGGAGTATCCACGTCATTCGCCCGAAATTCGGGGAATAAATGGATATATTTATTTAAATAAGAATAAAGAGAGAGAGAATGAGTGGTTATGATTATATAATAAATAGAGAGAAGAGAGAGAGAAGAATAGTCAACATAAGCGGCTATGATTTAAAATATATAAAAGAGAGAAGAGAGAGAGAAGAATACTCAACATAAGTGGCTATGATTTAAAATATTTAAAGAGAGAAGAGAGAGAAGAATAGCCGGTTATGATTTAAAATAAAAGAGAGAAGAGAGAGAGAAGAATGGTCAAAGATTGCGGCTAAGAGAATAAAAAAATATATATTTTTTAAAAAAGACCTTTTGTCCTTTTCTTTTGTTTTTATTATTTCAGGGTGACGTGGAGCATTCCTAGCCGTGCAAATGACGAAATCACTTGCCAAACAACGCGCACAACAACGTGTCAGGGCGTGATCCGAGAAAGCGGAAAACGAGAAATAATCATGCTAGCCAACCAAAACGCGCCATTTCCAAGCTTATTGGAGGAGAGATAAATAAATCCAACGGCTCAGATTGTTTCTCACTAAAACCTTGATATCTTGAGATCTACATGTCCGATTGGGCTGAAATTTTGAGGGTAGGTTCGTCTTTTCCCCCTCTACAATCCAGACGGTTGGATCTTTAAATGGAGGTCAGGAAAAGGGCGAAAATCACTTTTAGATGCTCTCCCCCAAGCAATTGGCCAGGAAGGACACATGAGGGGTTCTTGAAGTCGACAGATCTTGCTTCTGCACTCAAAACTGTAAGTTTCTGATTCGTATTTCAATCGTCTTCTTGAACGATTCTAAAACGCCGAGGCATGGGCGGAATGTACATGCCCTAGAAGTGTGTTTTGAATGAAATTAGCACTTTGTTTTGATCCTTATCCAAGATCTGATTTTTTATCCTTAATTCTAGATCAATTTAAAACATTTCTGCTTC
Source organism: Wolffia australiana (assembly GCF_029677425.1). Lineage (NCBI taxonomy): Eukaryota > Viridiplantae > Streptophyta > Magnoliopsida > Alismatales > Araceae > Wolffia > Wolffia australiana. Next base: position 10,779,245 of record NC_135847.1, read on the forward strand.
ATTAGATTTTTGATTCAGGGTCGGATTTCATCTTTTCCCCAATTTTTTCACTTTCTCTCTCTAGGTTGATTTGTTTAGTTTCTCTCTCTAGATTTCGATTTTTATTGTTTAGGAATTTAATTTAATATATAAAAAACCTAAAAAAAAATTTGAATAAAAAATTCATCTATCTTGAACTCCAATATAAAAATTCCTTTCTTGATTATTTAATTCCCAATTTTAATTCATAAAATTGTTTTAAAATTTATAATAATTGGGAAATTAATAATCTGAATTAATCTGAGCTTAAAATTATAATATTCCTATCTTGAATTTTCTGACCAAAATATTAAATTCAAAATTAAGTTTTACTTAATTTTGATTAATTAAAGAATATTATTAAGGATAATTAAGATTTATTAAGTGCGAAATTAATTCATTCTTGAATTAATTTATTCAAATTGGATAAAAATTCTCATTTTTTGCCTCCCTGTGGTTCGACCCCTTGCTCTATATCCATATTTAGTGATTAAGGGAAATTATAAATTTTATTGCATAAGTCTAAAACCCCCAAACAACGACATATTTTACGTTAATTTTTAGGCTTATCAGCGGGTTCAACAAAGAGGTTTGATCACTGTTTTTTCTCTTTATCCCTATCTGTTTGCCATTGTCTGCAGGTCAGTCTCGGAGCAGCTAGCCAACATAGAGACAATTCCAATACCTCCAACATCTAGGCGATTAAATTTATTTTACTTTCTTTTAGGTTATTTATTTATATTTAAAATCTAAAATAATTCTGTAAAAATCTTTAAAATTCCCAAAAAGCATACTCTGTCAAATATTTCCTATTTGGATCAGTTATCATGTAGATAAAGTTTATTAATTATGTATTTTGTAAATCTATTTACTTTGATTTATAGGTAAAAATTATAAGTATAAAACAAATTTATACAAATCTACCAAAAAATATTTTAAATTGAAAATTTATGAACTATTACTTGCTCTCTAGTAAGCTTTATAAATATTATTGTTTTAATTCAGATTACCTAAATGACTTTAATTAGTGATAACTTTATTACTAATACACTTTTCAATCTGAGTTATCATCTATGTTATGAGATCATAAAAATACAAAAACGATTGTCATAATGTTATGAGTTTGAGCCTGCATCTCAAAATCAATTTTGACACCAAGAGCTTCGGTCATGTCAGATGTTTTTAGGCCTCTATTTGGCTCTACATAAGGACATTTACAGTCTACTCGATGAGACTATGATATCATAAAATTGGGTTAATAGAATTATGCTTTTGTGCTTCTTTTTAACTTTCACATTTACATTTTCACTTTAATTATGAACCATTTAAGGATACAATAAGGTTTTTATAACTTAGTCTCTTAAGCTTTATTTGTTTGTACTTTAGTGTTTATGGAGACTAACCCCATCACATGTTATTGGAGTTTTATTTGAAATAAAGTACATAGGTAAATAAAACAATGAATTTAGGATAAACATGGGAAGAAATGAGAAAGCCAACCCCTTTCCTAAATAGTAATGATAGACCCAATACACAAGAATCTTGCTCTAGGAGCCCATTCTACTCTCCTAAAGAGTTGGGTCAGCTAAAAGCAAAAACTGTGTAGCTTACCCACCATTTGAGTTTGAAAGGCGTATTTTTTCGGTTAGCAAAAGGATAGAATGTGTTCCCATGCTGGACATCGAGGAATCATAGCCCCCAAACTCTTCGAAGTAAAGCCAATGGCAGTGAGAGTTAGGGCACTTTATTTCATCTCTTCTCCCTTCTATTTGTACCTTATATTGGATTTCATCTCCCAACTTGTAATTGGAGACCTAGTACAAGAGTGTTGGAGAAAGATTTCAAGGATGATCCAGATTCTTAAAGAAAAACACCTTTTGGCCCATGAGAGAAGTGACAACAAGGTTTGTGAGATCTCCAAATATTTTATTTGAATTTCAACATCTTTTTCTCAAGGTAAAAAATGTAGTGGAAAAGCATGCATCAAACTCCATGCATCAAACGTTTCCCATGCATTAAACTCCATTAAAAAATTATCCTGTAGCAAAAGTTACATGTTTTATCCATTGCCCATCGCCATTTAATTGTTCAGCCCAGTGGTGTCCCACAATCCACAAATTACATATCGGCCACTATAGTTGCCCATAGATTTTCCCATTAGCAAGGGGGTCAAGGGTACTCTTTAACCTTAAATTTAACGTTTCCCTGTATAAAAAAACCAAAATCATTATGGAAAATCACAATAACTTATTAGAAATAGAAACATTATTTACTTCTTTTTTTCCGGCCACTAGTTTTCGTTAATTTTATTGACCATGCTCTATATAAAATTGGTAAAACCATATAAAATAAAAAATGATGTTACACGATGGGCTTGGTTCATCTCGTTGCACCACTAGGGTAGCTACTTTGAACAAAATGCCAAGAAATAAAATGCTAGCAATTTTAAACAGGGAAATTAAATGAGAAATCACAGCAGCCAAGTGACACGGGTGAGAGTCAGGAGATGATACCGAAGTGTCGAGCCACGCCCGGGCTCCCAAATGACCCGAGGGACCAGCTTGAAGACCGACATAGTGGGGGGACATGTCACCGTCCGGTGGCGTCCGTACCGTCGTCACTACCAAACTAATCCAACACCGTCAAGAATTAATTTAACATAGTGGTGGCTAATCCTATGTCATTATTGTGGGGACTCGCACGTCAATGGAACAATCGAAGAAAACCAGATGTGCACGAACTAATAATACCACAACAAATTAATGGGAGAGAGGAGGAAGAAGGAAGCAACCTATGGGTTGAGGCGTCGTTTCAGGCTTCGTCCGATGAAGTGTTGGTCGGAGGACAGGAATAGAGGGGGCGGAGTGGCTCTCATAGAACCTTGAGAATTAGAATAGAATCCGCAACACTTTGATATATCACCGAGTTCATACCTGAACGACTCAGCAGTACCAGAAGTCAAGGAGTGTAGAAGAACTTTGGTCGAAGGAGCGATTCAACACTTTAGGGTCGATGAGTCCAGCGGAAGTCGGGAAACCAGGGAGCTAGAGGAGATTCGAATAGTTAGGCTTCGATTCGAATAGTCACTGAACCCACCCAACAATAGCTATGTTGCATCCAAGAAGACACGTGTTCGAGATTGTGTTGGTTGCCGCTGTCGAGACGGTGAAATCTGCAAGAGAGCAATCAGGATTCCTGGGTCATCGTACCAGCAATAATTCCATTTGCTGCGGCAAATTCGGTCAGTGGAATTCAGTATAAATGATGCTCGTAACCTGTAGGCTGGGCGGATGGAGAAGAAGACGATTCGACGAGTCAAACGCTAAGCACCGTCGTTCGAAGAGAACAGCGCCACCAAATGTTGCTGCCGCAGAATTAGCGTGGACCACCTGGTCCGCGAACAACCTAGGGACCTGCGGATCGTGGGAGACGGCGGAGCGACAATGACTCCCATGTTAGCAGCATGAACAACGGGCGACTACAGCCAGAGGGTCGGGGTCACAAGTCTCGTAGGGTGACTATTGGGCTTATTTCATTCGAGGGAATTATGCGTACACGCAGCCTACGGTCTGACCGGTGCAGCAGAATCATTGTTGGATAGGTTTGTTATGGCACCGAAAAGCTCCACCGTAGCATCTGGTAGCATTGGGTTCTCTCCTCCTTTGGGAAAGGAGGGTGTGGAGCCAAGGCAGTCGTAGGAGTGAACTGTAACCCTAACCCTTGAGAAGAACAACTCACAACAAGAGAAAAAAACAAATGACGCTCTGCTTTTTCACTTTTTAACAAAAAAGGTCCGATCCAAAATGATGTCCTCCCCCTTCCCTTTATAGTGAAAGAAGAGAAGCGGGGTGGGGTCAAAAGTGCCCTAATGGGCTCCTTTAGGGGAAAAGGCTTAACCCCCCCTTCTTTCACTATAAAGGGAAGGGGGAGGCAGCGCTTTGGATCCCCCCCCCTCTAAAGGGACCTTCAAGGGGGATAGAAGTCTTGCTTGGATTGTTCCTACCTCAAAGGTGTAACAAAACAAGGTAAAAGGAAATACACAAGCTCCATGGGGAAAGGTTGTACACACGCAAGTGTGGCCTCCCCCGTAGTCTAGGATGACGGAATTTTATTTTAAGCAAAAAACATGGTGCCGGTATGGCCAATCCTATGGTTGTGCCTGTAGTCCGATCCAGCCGTGTCCTGGACGCCACGGAATGGGAATTTTATATATAAAGTGGAGTGTTTATCATTGTTTATAGGCGTGGAGCGAGCATAAATATCCCAATTACACTCAGATCCCACTCGTCCACGCCAATGTGCAGGAAAGGAAAAGATACAGAAATGATACCTAGTAGGAGCTCGGAGAAGTTTGCGTGTGCTGGTGTCTCACTTGTCCGTGGTCCCTCCAAGTGAAAGTGGGGGCGGAGTGTGCGGTTGCCACGGAGCAGCTACGACGGTGGAAGTGTGCGCAATCTACCCACCGTTGTGATGTCAAAAGTTGTCCGATCAAGCGAGAGGTTGGGAGCGCCCACCTCGAGTGTTCCACGCAATCCGCCACTCCTATGGGCCATCCTTCAGTAGTATGCCATGCATACGGAGAGTCGACAAGCTGAGGCATTCCACGTGATAGCATCCCTGAGCTGAGGGAGGGAGGGCTTGACAAGAAAGAAAAAGAGAGGAGGGGTGTCGTGTGTGTACTACATGGTTGGCCAGGGCATCTACTATTTGATTGCCTTCTCGCAGCTGGTGACTTATACTAGTTGTGCGAGGGCGGCATCGCATGATGTCCTGCCATACGCGATGTAGGCGTCACTTGGAGCACGTACCTGCACGAAGCATGTCAACCAACTCTTGTGAGTCTGATTGTACGACGACGTGGTGAAGGTTTTTTTCCTTGTAGAGGAGTAAACCATCACGTATCGCTATAGACTCGGCTACTGTATTAGTTTGTATGCCATAGAAAGAGGAAAAGGAAGGAGAATACTCCCTGTATGATCATAGAGGATACCACCTCCCCTTCCTAGCCCCAGGTTCCCTTTGGCCGCACCATCTACATTAAGTTTGAGGATGTCGATTGGCGGTGGAAGCCAACAGACGATCTATAGTTGAATGCGGACAGGGGCAAGGGTCACCGAAATGCCCCAAGAGCGAAGGAAGCTGCACTTGAGGGCTGAGATGCGGTTGTGAGATGAGATGAGATGGTGGTGCACCGTATCCAGAGCTTGACTCGACGTGTGATATCTGCGGTGCACATGGGAGTCCCTACATAACGAGAAGAATTTTGCCCGTTCCATATCTCCCATATTAAGTAAGCTATGGTGATGTGTAGGATGGGGCTCCATTTAGAGCGTGTTGGCGAAAGAAACATCTTGCCAAAACACTCAAACGGGGTCAATGGGATGGGAAGGAGTGGACGCCAAGGGTGTGTGATGTGACGCCAACAGTCTAAGGCTGTCTCACTATGGAAGAAAAGTTGTTCCATAGTCTCAGCTTGTGGTGATGTGGGGCAGCAACGACAACGAGAACTGAGGGAGTGACCTATACGGATCACCCGATCATCTGTCGTAAGGCCATGATGTAAGAGTCTCTAGAGGAAAAAGGAGACATGTGTGAGGATCGCCATATGCCAGATGCGGCGACCCCAGTGCTGGTGGGGGGATTTCTCGCGGAAATGCTCCCAAGAAGATCTACATGAGAAGGTTCCATTGAGTGTGAGCATCCAAATCGTATGGTCGAGAGTAGTCCCTATAGGGGTACTCTGGATCTGGGAGAGTGTGTCTAAAGGGAGGCCATGCTGCTCCCATAGTTGTCCCCTGTTTCCCATGAGCAATTTGGCCAGTGTTTGTCTCAGTCGATGAGGTACAAAGCGTGGATGGTGAGCTAAGGGTTCGTCACCATGCCAAGTGTATAACCAGGCACTAATTGCACCTCGGCCAAATTGCCAACGTGTGACCTGGGCTATCTCAAGCTAGTGTTTCTTCTACGTCCACCATCGCCGATGGCCACGGATATCCATCTCTTGACGGGACCACTCGCCATACTTGGCAGAAACAAAACTTTCCAATAGGGAGTGTGTGATGGGCATACACCATACATTTTGAAGCATGTCTTGGACGTTCGGGAGGCGTCTGATCCCTAGACCCCCCTCGGTCATCGATCGACAAGCTTTTGCCCACGAGACCCAATGATGGCGACACCCCCCTCAAAGTGACCAGACCATAGGAAACGTGCGTATAGTCGTTCCACTAAGCGGAGGACTGTGAGAGATATTGAGCAGACCGCAAGAGTATGCAGCGGGATATTCATCGGGATATGTCGAATAAGTTGGATACGTCCTCCAAGGGATAGAAAATGAAGTTTCCAACCGTCTAGTTTCTTTCTCAGTTTAACCAGCAGTGCATCAAAGTAATGAAGCCTAGTAGGTCCTAGAAAGATAGGGCATCCAAGATAGTCGAAAGGAAGGTGTCCTTGTGAGTAGCCCATATAGTGCTGGGGTATCTGAGAGCGCTTTATAGTGATAGAAGGATCAACTATAAAGCTACTCTTCAAGGCATTGACAAGCTGCCCCGAAGCTTGCTCGTACGCTGTGAGGACACTCATAAATTCCTTAATGGATTTTTTGGATCCATTGAGAAAAAGGATGTCATCATCTGCAAATAGAGAGTGCAAGACGATCGTGCAGCCCATTTTTATAAAATACAGTTAGATGAGGCCGTGGTCGACCACACATGTGAGCGATCAGTTGAAGACCTCCTCCATCAATATAAAAAGGGTGGGTGAGATAGGATCACCTTGCCGTAGATCTCTCATGGCCGTGACGAAGCCAATGGAATTTCCATCCCTCAGGTGAGAGAAATGATTCTCTCTAATGCTGGCATCGACAAGATCGATGAACGCATCGGTGAACCCAAAGTGACGTAACCCAAAGTTACCTGACCGAGTGCTGTTGGGAGGGACATCCAGAGGAGGGGGTAGGGTTTGTGGGCGCTTGTCAGCCCCCTTCTTCACCCATTGTGAAGCTGAAGTTGTAGGCTTGGCCGAGACAAGGTTGGCCGGCATAGAGTCCCTAGGTAGGAGAGGGGTGGTAGTAGGCGCACCCTACGGAGCGGGGACACGGCATGTACTCAGAGTCGGTCTCTAGGTGGGCGGACGCCCTTTGGTAGTAGACTTTGCCTCTATTATCTAGTCGTTATGAGGCAAAGGTGGGAGGTATTCCTGTGACAGGCTGTAAACCGTGAGATCTGACGTGGTTGCTATGAGTGGCCCTAGGTGTAAAGGAGTTGTAAATGAACCGTCGGCATTAAATGCCAACGGCTAATCTTTTTTAATTATCTGAAGGGGTAGTTTGGGACCACCTTTTGGGCAAATAAGACCATGACGTGTGGCAAAGTCAGGGGTCTCTTTAGCCTTGCGAGACGATGTGTCATCAACATCATTTATTGCTGCCAATGACAGGGCATTGGCGCGTTTAATGTTTTTTGATTTTTTATTTTTTGTATATTTTTTTTGGTTTTCGATAAATGATGGCCGTCAGATATGTCCCGACTGTGTGATCCGGCGGTCGGGGCGTATGTAGATGACATGGCTAACTGCATGTCTTCGGACGTGTTATACACATCAGAACGCAAGCCCGTTGGCCTTTTTGAGGTGGTGACCTCTCCTAGTTGGCGCGCCGACATGTCATCCACGTCACGCGGCCAGCTAGGATGCCCCGATGAATCAGCGGCCGAGATTGGATTGTGGGCCAATTGATTTTTTTGCAGTAAATGAAGATTTTGAACGTTAAAATCTATCTAAAGCATGAAATTAGCATGAATAAATGGTGCCTTTCGATTTGTCTTGTCCAGACGAGCAATCCAAGCCCAAAATTGACGTGAGTCTTGCTTCTAGATGAGAAGATTTTGGCAAAATAAAAATAAAAAATAAAAAATTTACCTCAAACTTTAATCCACTCGATTCGGAGCTATACTGGTCCGTTTGGGGTGATTTTTGATTGATTCATATAGATTTGGCCCTTACGAATCCAACGGGACCAGTTTCAGCGTGATCCGATGTTACACGCAGAATTCATGAGCAAATCGCCGCTGACAGAGGAGAGAGAAGCTATTAGAGATAGAGATATGATGAATTTAAATAAATGACGTGAGAAAGACCCTGTAAAACCTTGAGGGGTCTTCATAAGACACTAAAACAACATAAACACAAGAAAAGAAACACGACACAAATGTGTTTTCAAACCTGGTAGTGAAAGGTCGGGTTCTTCACATTGGCTCGGGCTTTCCGACGAGGCTGACGATGAGTCAGGGCGTGTTTGACGGCATGGTCTTCCATCATCCTCTGGGGGTGAGAGGAACTCGGCTCCGACGAGTGAGGGCCGACGATGTCGTCGAGGGGTTAGACGAGGTGTGGCTGTAGTTGAAGGAGATCATCCTCTGAAATCCATGCTTCGTAGGACGACATCGACCTTGCCAATGCACAAGAAACTTCCGGTCCATCTACTCCCCTACAACATTAATTACCTCTTCTAGTACCAACTCGACATGCTCATGCCTCTCTAGGGACAAGCTGGGAGTGGGTAGATGGGAACGCTCGCTCACATTACTACGAAGGCTCGAGGGGCTGTGAGGCTCAACAATGGGTGGCATAGGATGGTATCGGACCAGATTGCTAATGTTGAAGGTAGAACAGATCCCCCAATTAGGCAGGATACCCACGACACCCAAACTATCAGGGAAGGCCTGGCACTACGAGCATGAAGCTTCGTAGCGACCCCATGAGAATATCTCTCGGGCCTCAAGCTGACAATGACTAGATCACCCTCCATGTAGCTTACTAACCTACGACCCACATCAGCGGCAACTTTGTATTTCTCGTTTTGCATGACGATGCGATTATGTCATGATGCATGTCCCTAATAAGTCATGCAATTGCGATGGCATCTTTGGATGCTCTTAACTACGGTTCTATTAGAATGAGATCTAAGGGTTTACGAGGTACCTGGCCATATACGATCTTGAATGGAGTGCAACTGGTGGTGCAGTTCACAGAGGAGTTGAAAGCGAACTCTGCACGAGGAAGGATACGATCCCAGGTGGTGAGGTTTTCATCCACAATGGAGCGAAGCAGATTTGCCAAACTCCGATTCATGACCTCTGTCTGTCCGTCCATCTACGGATGGTAGGGCATCAAGAATTTGAGTTTTGTTCCCATGAGGACCCATAAGGTCTTCCAAAATAACAAGTGAAGCGTACGTCGTGGTTTGACACAATTGACTGCGGTACTCCATACATGAGAACAATCACAATGAAGAACAAGCGAGCTACGCACGAGGCATTGAACATCTTTGAGCATAGTATAAAATGAGCCATCTTGGATAATCTATCGACGCATACCATGATAGAGTCATGTCACCAGGTGATCCTCGGTAATCCAAATACGAAATCAATGCTAACATCATCCCATGGGTGTGTCGGGATGGGTAATAGGGTATAAAGCCCCACATTCTACTTGGTCATCTTAGCCTTGGAGTAGGTTAAGCAACACGAGATGATCTTCGCCACATCCCTCTTCAAGGAAGGTCAGTATAATTGGTGTTCCAAAGATAAGATGGTCTTGTCGACACTAATGTGTCCACTTAGACCACCCGCATGCGTCTCCAAAATAAGAAAATCCCACAATGAGGTGCGGGGTACACAGAGCCTCTTCCCATAGAATAGGTAACCATCGGGGAAATAGTAATCTTGGTACTCAGATCTTGGTCCATCATGAATGGCACTAGAAATCTTTCCGAAGTCGAGACAGTCGGCATAATAATGTGGGAGTTGTTCAAACCCCAAAACGCGAGTCTTCATCGTGGTGAGGACAACTGGTCTTCGGCTAAGGGCATCAGTGTCAGCATTAGCCTTTCCCTTCTTGTGTCGGATGATGAATGTATAATCCTGGAGATATGCAATCTAACGTGCATGCCAGTCGCGAACCTTCCGCTGATCATGCAAGTGTCGTAGCGCGCTATGATCGGAGAAAAGGACGAATTCCTTGGGTAAGAGATAGTGGCGCCTGTGGCGCAGCGACTGCACTAGGGCATAGAACTCTCAACCGTATTTCTTGTAACGACGTGTCGTATCATTGAGTTTTTCACTAAAATACTCTACGGGGTGTGTGTCTTGGCTGAGGACGCCACCAATTCCTATGCCTGACGCGTCGTAGGCGACTTCAAATACTTTGTTGAAGTCAGGTAGTCGTAACACGGGAGCTTCGGTCATGCGTTGCTTGACTTCTTCAAAGGCCTTGATGGCCGCCTTCGTCCACTCAAACTTGTCGAGTCCGATGAGATCACTGATGGGGGCAGTGACACCGTTGAGTCCAGGGACGAATCTACTGTAAAAGGTTGCTAAACCCATGAAACTTCATACTTCATGAACGTCCTTGGGTTTTGGCCATGACGTAATGGCTTTGATCTTGGCGGCGTCGGGCGAGACTCCGTGAGCGGATACAATAAACTCGAGGAAGGAAACCTCGGTCATGAAGAAACTGTATTTCTTCGGGTGGGCGTAGAGTTTCTCCTGCTATAATGCCGCGCACATCTCTCAAAGGTGTCGCAAGTGGTCCCCGCAGGAGCCACTAAAGATGAGGATGTCATCAAAATAAACGATGATGAATCTGCCAATGAACAGATGTAAGACTTCATTCATCAATCATGGAACGTGCTCAGGGCATTGGATATCCCAAACGGCATAACAATCCACTCAAACAAACCATCCTTGATCTTGAAAGCTGTTTTCCACTCGTCTCCTGGTTCGATGCAAACCTGATGGTATCTACTACGCAAATTAATCTTTGAGAATATAGTCACCTCTTCCGTTTGATCGAATAAATCGTGCATTCGTGGTATCGGAAAATGGTACTTCACCGTAATCTTGCTGATGGCATGTGAGTCGCAATACATGCGCGAGGTACCATCTCTCTTTGGCGCGAGTAATGCCAGAATGGATCACGGGCTGAGGCTCTCTCAGATAAGGCCTTTGACCAAGACCTCCTTGACCTGTAGATCGGACTCCTCATATTTACTAGGTCCATCCAGTAGTGCTCCAAATTAGAGAGCGAAGCTCTAGGCACTAGGTCAATGGCATGCTGAATACTTTTCATAGGCGAGAGCTCATCTGGGAGCTCTTCAGAGATGACGTCTCCAAAATTGGACATGAGTTCTATCAACTCGGGCACGTCAGGCGCCTAGGGTGTACCTAGCACGTCAGGTGCTTCCACTAAAAGAACACTATGGGGTAGAGTAAAGTATACGGGTAGGCCATCACACTCCTGGTCAAGCTCTCGTTGGGAGATACATCCGTTGGTGAACAACAGCGTCTTCGACTGGGAAGCCCGGGTCGGGGAAATCGGTCCTGACTATGTCGGCGCTCGTACTGCTGAATACCAAATCAATTGGTGCCCTCCATACATAAAGGAGCACGTGTTCGATCTTCCCGAAAGTTGGACGTCGTAGTCATATAGCCATGGTCGTCCTAGTCTGATGCTATCGATCTTCATGGAAAGGATGTCACATAGCACGTGCCTGCCGTAGATGCTCATCTTCAGTGGCACGTGGCACCGGGATCGGAGAGTTAGGGTCGAGGCATCGATCCATGAGACATTGTATGGCGCCGGATGTTGCGTAAGAACAAGGCCCAATTTGGCTGGTGTGTCTTCGGAGACTGCATTGATGCAGCTCCCACCTGTCTATGATGAGTTTGCACGTACGTCCCCCAATCTTGACATAAACATAGAAGATTGAAGTGTGTTGTACTAGATCAGGTGGACTGGGTGGTTGTTGTGCCCTCGGGGGTAGTAGTATGACTGTTGGGGTGCGCGGTCGTGTCGAATGAGCTCCTGATACGATCATGGGCTGGCATGCTAGAGCTGCCGGAGACAGAGGGGTAGGGACCATCGGGGTCCTGACAGGTGCTGTGATCAGACTAGGCCGTTGGGCTCTCGGGCGTCAAGGTGGATGGCACCCTACTGAATGCCAAAGTTCACTATAGGCAAGACAAGTGTCAGTACATCCCGAGTAATGTGTATGTATCCTAAAGGCTCCTCATAGATATCATCTTTTGGGCACTCTCCCGGGTAAACGTCTACCTTGACGTCATCCTCTAGTGGCGGGTCGATCGGGTTCCCGCTGTAGTCCATCTAGAGGAGTGATGGGCAGTCGGACCACCTATGCACGTACCCTTTGCACTTGAAACACTGAAGTTGCTCGCGGGTCATATTTGGGGTGCGAGCCGTCGAGAGGACGGATGAGGCGACATGGACCACAGTGGTCTTCGTTGGTCGGGGGGTGGGGTTCCTCGGTGTAGCGGATACCCCTTTCATCCCATTCACGATTGGGGGCGGTCTGGCAGTGGTGTTCGCGGCGGTAGACATGGTACGGGCAGTTGGACCCGTCGCCGTACTCGTGTCCTCAAAGGAGTACCCACTACTCTCTACTATGCTGTAGGCCTGATCAACAATTGACAGGTTCTGTTCTAATACCCTAGAGCCTAATTTAGGATAGAGACCGTGCACGAATAGGGCGATCTGAATCTGTGGGCTATCGACAAAGCGGTAGCGCATGCTATATTACTCGAAATCCTCAATATAATTACCAACCTTGCGCCTGCCTTGTTTGAGATCCATCAACTTCAGGAGGAGTCGTGTCATATGGAGCTTCGGGATGTACTTATCCTTAAGCTTTCAAGATATCTCTTCCCAAATGATTGGTGGATCCCCTCGTTGCACCGCAACTTCCCTTTCGTTCTTCCAAAATATCTTGGCCTAACCTCCAAGTCGGGCCTCGGCGTATGAGACGCATAAGTCGCCGTCCATACCATACCATTGGAAGTAACTCTCTAAATTGGACTCCCAGTCTTTGTAATCCTTTGGATTTTGTTTGCCCTCGTAGATGGGAACCTCCATTCGAACGCTCTTCTGAATCATGGCTTGGTGCGCCTCCTATCGAGGATCCCTATCATCATCATCGCAATCACGACAAGGTGGCATATGTCACTGCACATCTTGGGGTTCATAGGGATCTCGGGCCTCTGATGTCGGTGCTGGAGTCGGGGCCTGAGGGGCTGAGTAGTAATCAGGTGGGGCCGGTGGTCCAGGCGGCACGTCTACGGCTCTTGGTGCGGGGGGCGCCGACTGATGATATGGCTTGTATTGAGTCGGGGGCGCATAGGACGCCACGACCACGGCCGCGGCTGCGGTCGACAGGAGGGCGGTAGATGCCAAGGTAGCACATGGGTCGCGTGATGCTTAAGTTGGTGCCGACGCATAGGTCGACGGTGTTGTGTAAGTCGGTGCCGGTGCGTATGTCGGTGCCAGCTCATAAGCCAACTAAGGTGGTGCCAGGGGGGGGCACCAGGCGCCCCGTAGAAGTCGGGTTGACCATAAGGTGGTGCATGAGTTGGCGCCGACCCATACGGTGCCGGGGTAGCCACGGGGGCCAATGGGTAGTACGAATCCTCATATGTCGATGGTTGGCCCAGCGCGTATGGCGGGACGTAGGTATCACAACTTGAATACGTGGCCGGGGCAGGCTCGTAAGGCCAGCCCTGGTAGTTGTGATGAGGTCCTCCCAACCGATATGTGACCGGGGTGGACGTCTCTTCGTGTGGCGGGAGCCTCGATTCCGGGTAGTGCTTTGGTCAGTCCTGGTAGTACTACCGGTCTTCATTTTATTGAGGCGGGTGATTCCAGTTGGTCGGTGGCGGCCATCTTGGCGGTTGTCCCCATGGCATCTGACGTGGCTGATAGGGGTGCGTCAGTGGCTCAAGTAGTCGAGGTGGCACGCCAAGGAGTGGCGGGGACTCCGAGCTATCTCGTGCTGGCGCCTTCCCAGGGCGTTGAATGAAGTCCTCCATTGGTGCTGGGATGGGGTGGGAGCCTAGTGCTGGCCTACGTATTGGTAGCTCTACATCCAGCCCCTGGGCTTGGTGTCGTACCGCTAACTAATTGGACTACGCCGAATGACGTCGTTCGATGGATGCGAGTGAACAGGTATAAATGACAAGATGAAAGAATGAAGGTCCTAATATCGTACGTGCGTGCGCCGACGAGCAGTGATTGCCGTTCCAGAGAAATGACGGGTCGCCTGAACCTCGCCCGAGGAGGTCGAGGGCGAGTACGTCGCTGAACGGGGAATCCCCGCTGAAGTGTCCACACGCGTCGGGGTTTCCCAACTCGTACCGGATGGGTAAAGACTCTTGAAAAATATTCATCATTTTCTCAACCTGTATCACACTCACCTATCTAACCCGAGCGCGGAGGAGGCAAACCGAAAGTGCACTGAAGAAAGTAAAGGACGTAAAAAGGAGGGCGAGAGAGGGTACCGATGTCGCGCTGGCGACAGATATGCGTAACCGGAGATGCGTAAGAATGTGGGATTCCTGAACAACGGGGCGATGTCGGCAAGAACGAGGTCGAGGGGGTGATTGTCGTCGGCGACAGGCCGACCTTGGACAGGAGGCGTGTGGTCGTTGCAATGCAGGTTGCCAAAGCCTGAACGCATTCACGGAGCCGTGCGCACTGAACGTCTACCAGTGTGGTAGAATCACTTGCGGGCGGCGAGGGGAATGGTAGCGGGATGCGTTGTTGCGGGCGGATGTGCGAGGCGTTTAGCGTGGTTAGGGAGAGGAAGAGGGCAGTGGGCAATTGGCGGGCGCGAGGATAGGGGAATGTGGGCGCTGGGTGGTCTTACGATGCTGGACGTCGTGCGGCAGAATAATGAGAAAAAAAAAATGACGGCGCGGCGCGGGCGAAGACGGGTGAGAGAGAGGGCACGGCAGGGAATTGCTATGGCGGAGTTGCGGGATGGAAAATGAAGGGCGGTAGGAGGCGCGGGGAGGTTGCAGGTGGGGACAGGAGATAGAGAAGTGGTGTGGCGACGGGAGGGTGAAAGAGGCAGCAAGGGCGGAGGCGGGAGGTGAGAAGGCGCGACCGGCGATGAACGGCGACCGCGCGGGGAGATGGGCGAAAGATGGTGGCAGGGGGCTGCGGGATGAGCGTGGGCGGTGGGAGGAGTAGGGGTGGCGGCGGCGGCAGAAAAGTGGTGCGGGCGACGGGAAGGTGAGGGAAATAGCGATGGCGGAGGCGGGAGGTGAAAAGGCGCGACCGGGCGATGTGCAACGGCCGCGCGGGGAGATGGGACGAAGGAGGGTGGCAGGGGCTGCGGGATGAGCGTGGGCGGCGAGAGAGAGGCGGGGCGAGGGCGTGGACGATGGTGGGAGGTGCGGGGACGGCACGAGCGGCGGCAGTAAACGGCGGAGGCAGCGCCGACGATGGCAATGACCGCGGGCGGCGGCCAGGCGGCAGACGGCGGCGGTCGAGCGTCAGGCGGCGGCTCTCTTTCTCCTTCTTTATTCTCTCCCTTATTCTCCTTCTTCTCCTTCCTATTCTTCTTCTCCTCCTTACTTCTTCTTCTTCTTCTTCTTCTTCCTTTCTTCTTCCTGCTCGCGCGGTCATGACTCTTCAAATTCTTATAACTTTATAACTTAAAATTCAAGAGTGGTTTGGACGCCCACCTCTCCCCCTTATATAATGGGTGAAAGTGGGCCCCCTTTTAACAACAAAGAAAAGATAAGAAATTAGAAGAGATAATGGGCTTGTCAGGCCCATGTGAGGGGAAGATGTCCTCATATGGGCTCTTCCCCTCACTACACGACGGCATGTAAGACGATGAAAAGTAACGAGACGAAAGATAAGGAAGTGAAAGTACGAAAAGAAAGCAACGGGGAATAGTGGCTGCTCCGATGAAGATGTGCGCGTGCGTCATGCCGAGTATTTGAACTCGGGGTCGCATGTCGCCGTGGCGGCTCGTCGTGTCGGTTGGATACGTGGCGGTGGCGGGCTCGATGACGACGATGGCTCCTCGCGTGCTGGCTCGATGACGTCCGGTGGCTCCTTGCGTGCTGGCTCGATGACGTCCGATGGCTCCTCGCGTGCTGTCTTGATGACAGTCCCGTGATGCTGCGCCATCAAGATGACATCGGAGTGTCGAGCCTTGCCCAGGCTCCCCAATGACCCAAGGGACAAGCTTGAAGACCGACAGAGTGGGGGGAGGTGACACCATGCGGTGGCGTTTGTACCGTCATTGCTAGCAAACTAATCCAACACCATCAAGAAGTAATTTAATAGAATGTTGGCTAATCCTATGTCGTTATTAAGGGGACTCACATGGTAGAGGAACAATCGAAGAAAACTGCACTGGACGAAGTAATAATACCAGAGAAATTAATGGGAGAGAGGAGGAAGAAGGACTCAACCTGTGGGGTGAGGCGTCATTTTAGTCTGCATCCGATAAAGTGTTGGTCGGAGGACAGGAATAGAGGGGCCAGGATGGCTCTCAAAAAACCCCCATAATTAAGATAGAATCCACAACATTTTGTCATATCACCGCGTTCATACCTGAACAACTCAATAGTACAACAAGCCAAGGAGTCCAGCAGAAGTTTGCTCGGAGGAACGATTAAACACTTTACGGTTGATGAGTCCAACATAAGTCGTGGAACCAAGGAGCTAGAAGAGATTCAAATAGTCGGGCTTCGATTCAAATAGTCGCTGAACCCACCCAACAACGACTGTGTTGCAGCCGGGAGGACGCATGTTCGAGATTGTCTTTGTTGCCACTATCGAGACGGTGAAATCCGTGGGAGAGCAATCAGGATTCCCCGGTAGTTGAACCAGCAATAATTCCATCCGCCGCGCGAAATTCAGTCAGTGGAATCCAGTATAAATGATTCTCGCCACCTGTAGGCTGGGCGGCTGGAGAAGAAGACGATTCGACGAGTCAAACGCTAAGCACCCTCGTTCGAAGAGAACAGCGCCACCAAATGTTGTTGCCGCAGAATTAGCGTGGACCACCTGGTCCGCGAACAACCTAGGGACCTGCGGATCGTGGGAGACGGCGGAGCGACAATGACTCCCATGTTAGCAGCATGAACAACGGGATACTACAGCCAGAGGGTCGGGGTCACAAGTCTCGTAGGGTGACTATTGGGCTTATTGCATCCGAGGGAATCATGCGTACACGCAGCCTACGGTCCGACCGGTGCAGCAGAATCATTGTCGGATAGGGTTGTTATGGCACCGAAAAGCTCCACCGTAGCATCTGGTAGCATTGGGTTCTCTCCTCCTTTGGGAAAGGAGGGTGTGGAGCCAAGGCAGTCGTAGGAGTGAACTGTAACCCTAACCCTTGAGAAGAACAACTCACAACAAGAGAAAAAAAAAATGACGCTCTGTTTTTTCACTTTTCAACAAAAAAGGTCCGATCCAAAATGGTGTCCTCCCCCTTCCCTTTATAGTGAAAGAAGAGAAGCGGGGTGGGGTCAAAAGTACCCTAAGGGGCTCCTTTAGGGAAGAGGGCTTACTGCCCCCCCCCCCCTAATTGGACCTTCAAGGTGGAGAGAAGTCCTGCTTGGCTTCTCCCTCCCTCAAAGGTGTAAGAAAACAAGGTAAAAGGAAAGACACAAGCTCCATGGGGAAAGGTTGTACACACGTAAGTCTGGCCTTTTCCCCAAGCTAGGATGACGGACTAAAATAAACGACGTGAGACAGACCTCGTAAAACCTTGAGGGGTCTTTGTTAGACAGTAAAACAACACGAGCACGAGAAAAAAACATGGCACAGATGTGATTTCAAGCCTGGTAGTGAAAACTTGGGTTCTTTACATTGGCTCTGGCTTCACGACGAGGCTGATTATGAGTCAGGGCTTGTTCAACGTCGTGGTTTTCAATAAAAAAATACTATCTGAATGCATTAAAATTCTGCATAGCCTCATCATATTTACTCTATTTGGGTTAGTGTTTGATACATTTATATTAGAATCTTTGAATTTCTCTATCATCCTGACTGTTTCTCTCTCCATCACTCACTCAATGTTTGCCTCACTTTCTATTTTCTTGTCTTATGCCACTTCTCTCCCCCTCATTTTTCGGCTGCCAACTTTTGTTTACACCCCCGTAGGAAGAGCTGCCATCACCACCTATAAAAATCTGGAGAGAGATTCATTAAGACATGGATGCAAAGAGAGATGGGTAGAGAGAGAATCAAATTGAGAGAGAAAGAGAGCCAAAAAGGCATGAATGAAGAGAGAAATCAAAATGGAGATAGATAAATTGTTAGAGAGATAGAGAGAGAGTCGTATAGAAAGAGAGAGATGTATATAAATAGGTAGTTATGGCAGCACAAAAAAAAGAGAGAGGTATAGTCAGATAACTAGCTAGAGAGAGAGAGAGATGCTAATGTAGCCCCGAAAAGGCTGTGTCAGATACGAAGACATCCATAGTGATATATAAAGATAGAAAGATAGAGAGAGGTAGAGGCATCTAAAAATAAAGAGAGACAGAAGGACATAGATAGAGAGAGATAGAAGACACATATAGATAGATGGATAAAGAGAGAGAGAAGGAGAGATACGATGAGAGATATAGGCACAAAGGGAGCAATAAAGAGCCAGAGGGAAGGATAATAATAGAGAGAGGGGTACAAGAAACATATAGAGAGAGACATAGAAAGATACAAAGAGAGAGAGACACACCAACAGAGGAAGAGAGAAAGAGATAGAGAGAAAGTGAGACAAAGACAGCGAGAGAGAGGAAGAGATACAAAGAGAGAGAGGAAGTGAGACAAAGAGGGAGGGAGAGTAAAAGAGACAAACAAAGAGAGATACAAAGGCAGAGAGAGAATGAGAGAGATATATATAGAGGCAAAGCGATAAATATAAAGGCAGAGAGAGAATGAGAGAGATATTTATAGAGGGAATGAGAGAGAATGAGAGAGAGATAGACAAAGAGAACTAAAAAGGCACACAGAGAGAGAAGGAGATAGATGGGGACGGAGAAAGAGTGAGAGAGATAAATGTGTTCTTTTTGTAAAAAAATGTCATCCCTCTCTCACTCTTTCTCTCTCTAGAGAATGAAGAAGGGAAAGGCCCCTTGAAAAATTCTGGCCTTGGTGAATTTCTTTCCCATCATAAGTATGGTCACCTTCACAGTAACATATGGTATTGTCATTGTCATCCATGCAACTTGCCACCTTTCCCTGTGAGGTATGGTCTCCGATACCCATTTTATTCCATATCACAAGGCTTTACTATTTAAATGTATTATAAATAAATTCCAAGGTGAGGTCTCACCCTCTGATCATTAACACGGTTCAACCACAACCTCTAGGATGACTAGATCCTCCAAGGACCCTCATTTTGGACAACTACGCAACAAGACAGGCTTACCGACGATGCAATCACGAGTAAATAATGGGTAGGAAATGAACGATTAGGCCATAACCTCGGTTCGGTTCTATTGGCCTTGATATAGATGAACAAATCAAAATATTCTACATCAAAATACTTGAATGGAATCGAACGACATCATTAAAATCGTGAAACGAAGTAGCTTTACACGGATTGCATCTGTGATTTCTTGGATTCTGGAGTGAGCCGAGTCGACCTACTCAAATGTGCAGCCTCTAGATGTATCCACATGATCCTCGGCATGTCAGATCTCCTCGTCCTTGTTGATGAGCCCCGTTCAACCGCCATCGTTGCCGGGTTACGCCGTCTCGAACACATCGGACATGGAGAGGGTGTGTTGGGATAATGAAGAAGGGGAAGGCCCCTTGAAAAATTCTGGCCTAGGTGAATTTATTCCATGGCTTGCCCTATTTATACTTTGTGGGTATCTTTCATAAAGACCCCTAAAACTTAAGTACATCTTCCGACGTCCAAAAGGACATTTGCGTGTGACCCTCTCGGCCCATGTATTAGTCTAGTTAATAACTCTAGTGACCCAATAACCATTATTGCCCCTCTGAATTAATTAAATATATCAACATATAGATTAACCAATGTTGGATTGATTCAACCCAAATGATAGGTTGAGTCTCCAACACGTCGAGTGCTAGGCTACACCTTGTGCTCTAGAAGATACAAAGGAGTGTGTATTGACTCTCATTATAATTCACTAAGTCATCCGTTATCGTGTAGTTATAATCCCTCATCCACTTGACACTCATTGTGCGACTTAGGGTATGGTCAATTGTCAAACCCTAATCGCTCATCCGAGTTAGTACTAATGCATTCATAAATCATTGGAGAGCTCTTCTCCGATATTTGTCTATCTTTGCCGAGGTCTTCATCACATCTTCTTCCTTGGGCTGTCACCTCTTATACCGAGGGTGGACGATCCCATCTTGACCACTAAATCTTCTTCGTGAACTTGTTGATGCACCCCAACTTAGAACCTTTAGAATCCCATGATTAGAGACTCCTTGGTCATATTCAAAGTACAACCGTCCGTCCACAAGACGTTTTTGATGGCTTAAATCTTAGGACCACTTACACAACCGTGACATGAATCCACCTGATAGACAGTTCGATATAATAGCATTCAGGGATTTGTAAGAATCAATTCAATGAACTCTTTCCGCTAAAAAATACGTACTATTTTTCTGTAGTGTTGCCACATTAATGGCTACGGGACATGCCATACTCATCATATGAGCGAGGCTAGATAGTGTTATTCTATCCAGATACTTCAATGCCCCTCTCGTGTATTCTTTGAATAGGAATATTTAGAACACATGCTTAATGACTAGTGATCTCTGTATTACGATCTAAGTATAATTTACTAAGTCCAATCATGTATTCATGGAGTTCATTATAATCATCACACATGCACTATAATGAATATATTGTAATAATGAACATTAAACGAGATGTGAAATGTGTGATTGACTTGCCGGCCACTTATAGTTCCATCAATCTCCTCCTGAAGACTTCTTTACTTTGACTATAAATATTACTCATCGAGGAGAGGAGAAGCAGCCCCATCTGATATCATTTTTTCTTTCTAAATTTTTCCTCTTGAATGACATTTACTATACATGTTTTTCTACTGCTCTGGTTACAACATTCTTATCCGTGACATTTTGGTATGTGAGGCAGGTTCCTCTGGCACAAAACCACAAATAAGTTCTATCGAAAGCTGAGAGCTAATTAATGCATCCTCGATGCACTGGAGAGAAGATTGCGAGAGGTGATGTCCACTTTAAATGAATTGTGCAAGATGATGGTGCACAAAATGCATGGAGAAGAAGAGTAGTGAACAACAGGGAGGGGATACAACTTAATGCCACCCGTAGATCGATGAGCTCAGATCATACTTGAGCTTGATCAAGTTGTCGTTGGCTAGAAGCCCAAGGACAATAGGACCAAGTTGTCCGAGTATGGCAGAAGCTAGACCTTATGGAGGTCAGCCTGATAAGCAGATACTGGAGAACTTCATCTCGGACCTGTCCTAGTATTTCAATAAATCCCAGACGCTAGAGTCTGAACGAGTTCACACTGCTTCAATGCTAGTGAATGGTGACGAAAAACTGAGATGGCGTTTGAGAGATGTCGCACGAGGAGTTATCACATCTTGGGATGAATTCAAGGATAAAAAAAGTCATCCCCACCTTCCTATACACGTCTGGTAACGTCATTATCATCCATGCAACTTGCCACCTCTCCCATTAGAATGACGGTCTCCGATTCCCATTTTTTTGCATATCACAAGCCTATCCTACTGAAAGTTATGCTATAATAAATGAGTTTAAAGGTCACGGACCAGGGCTGCGGACTCCTGATTTTAAGTACCCCACATATGAGAGAGATATTATCATAGCATATCATAGCGACCCACTTGCAATATGAAAGAGACTGATAGAAAGTGAAAGCGAAAGCATAACTTACTAGACCCAGCTCAGCGGAAACGAGCGGATAGCAGTGCGTCGAAACGGTTGCCGACAGGGTAACGCTATCTCCTCCGTGAGGTACCCTACCACTACCAGCAATAGATATAGCGGCCTATAGAGAGAGAGCGAGTGAGAAAGTGAGAGAGAGAGAGAGGAAGAGAAAGAGAGTGAGAGTCAGAAAGAGAGAGAGAGAGAGAGAGAGAGAGAGAGAGAGAGAAACAGAGACAGAGTGAGAGTCCGAGAGAGAGAGAGAGAGAGAAAGAGAGAGAGTGAGAGTCAGAAAGAGAGAGAGAGAAAGAGAGAGAGTGAGAGTCAGAAAGAGAGAGAGAGTGAGAGTCAGAAAGAGAGAGAGAGAGAGAGAGATAGCGACAGAAAGAGAGAGAGCGAGGGCGACATGGAGAGAGAAAGAGAGAGAGCGACAGAAAGAGATAGAGCGAGAGCGACAGGGAGAGAAAGAGAGAGAGAGAGAGCGACAGAAAGAGAGAGAGAGAGAGAGAGAGAGAGAGAGAGAGAAAGAGAGAGAGAGCATGCCGATAGCCACGCGTCGCATCGGTTGCCGACATCGGAACGTTATCCCCCCCCGTGCGACATTATAATGGACGGAGAGAGAGAGACAGAGAGAAAGAAAGAGAGGTAAATGTGCGATGTGACAAAGCATTTTTCCTCCATCAAACTTCCTCCACAAAGTTTCGCCGACAAGGATGTCGGCTTGACATTTAAAACTCGAGCAGTACGCAAATAATATGATATTCTCTTTCTCAGCCAAACGAGATCGGTGGTTGAATTTTATCAGTAATGCCGCCACAATCGGTGGTGAAAAGGTCACGGGGATATCTTAAAAAAAATAAAATATTTTAGGACCTGGAAAGAAGAAAGGTACATCGATTGATTTGTGCCATAGTCATGCGCAACAAGATCGTGTAAATTTCTCTTCTACGAAAGATACAGAGAGAAGGAATAATAATTTTATACGCTGTATCAGATTGTCCTCAAACGCCATCCGCTGCGTACATCCTGGACCAGCTACTGGCAATATAAAAGAAATCATCAAAGTGAGAGGGGAGATGAATCCGGAAAAATCATGCGCACTTAGAAATGAGGCCGAGATGCGTTGCTGTATTCAGTTGGGGGGGGGAGGCTTCGGTTTCATTACCGACATTGATTATTAGGTGCCTTGCTTATGAAGATTGCAGGTATGTTCTGCCACTCCCTTGTCTATAAATTGCCTCGAGCGTTTGGCCAAGTACTCAAGTGAGGCGTAGCCGTGAAAGATCAATTAGCGAGAGGAAAAGCTTAGCAAAAAAAGGAGAACAAAAATATAGCCATGAAGCGTAGAAGGTTTGACATACAGAGACAGAGAGATCCATAGATTGGTAGATAGAATAGTGGATAGATAGATAGAGTGCAATATACTCATTTGTTGGGCAAGGCACCTGGCCTGAAGCGGCAGAGAGTGGAGTGCAGCCAAGAATGACTTGCCGGCGTTATCCGTCGAAGTTATTCTTCTGGCGATTATTGTGTCGGCAGGTTGTTCTTGGCTACATTTGGCTCTCTTCCTCTCATGCGAGGGTCTTGCGTCTGACCGAACGCATCAGAAGGTTCTTTCCTCTCCTTTATGCGTCTAGTTCCGTGCTAATATATAGGCGCGCCCTGCGCATGTAGCACCTCTCCGTGTCTATTAATTATTTACTACTTTTACAACGTATTTCTTTATCAAATCAACTACGTACTGATCAACGCGGCGCAACCTCGACCGTTCTACATCATCGGATAGCTAAAAGATTATCCATACCATGTGCAGAGGTCGGTATCCTTTGACGCGGTACTTTTGGATTGGTTATACATCTCATGTGCTTTAAATCTTTCTTGGTAGCCACTCATGGGGCATTTTTAGTCGGTGCACTGTCTTATGTGTGATAAATGTTTTTTGGAATACATTCACGTTGGCATTTTATGATGCGGTGCAGTGGCTAACGTGTTATAATTTTTTGCTATCCCTTTATGGTGTACTTTTGGATTCATTGCAGCGTCTTACATCCTTTTTCTATCAACGCAGAAAGACGATTCAAAAGTAGAATATATGAGTTAGTCAATGTTATAAAAGGCTGTGTTTGACGTAGTCGAAACCTATTATATTTACATAATGCGTAAATCTTACTGTCACTGTGGTCTTAGTGTGGTGCGATGGTTCTCATCTTTTTCAGTTTTTGTGGCTCTTCTTTTTCTTTCTGCGTGATCTGTCGCCTGCTAGTTTGATGAGATATTAGGAATCTTAAGTCAGCTTGGTAGAATCCGGAAAAAAGGCCAAGAGCACGGTATATAAGGCTAAGGTGATCACAACGCAATCCAAATATCTGACAGAATAATAAAACAATGAAATAATTTCTCCGACGTAAAATTGAAACTAGATTTTATTTACCCATTGGAATGTCATTATTCGGACACGAGAGTTCCTTATACCAATCATTCATTCGCTGCGTTAATATCTCCCACTTTAAAGTTAACGGGAGGAGAGGTAGATATCGCACTTCTGGCAACGAGATACAACTACGTTTTCTTGAAGAACGAAAGCCACCGTTTTCTTCTTTCTTCGAATAATCTCGTTGTACCCTTCTTTCGTCGGACATCTGGTTCGGAGGCACTTATTGCCTTTCAGAGCCGCCAATCCTGCTACCCAACGATAGGTAGGTTGAAGGATGTAAGATTTGGCAGTGTCAAAACTAAGCCATCGTTTGTCTTTTAATTTCTCAGGGCTCCCGTTCAAGTCATGACCCACTTTTTTAGCTTTTTAACATGATCTATGGGGAAACTAAGAGATGCTCTGGTGGTCAGTATGCCGTCCTCTCCTGTCTCGAGTCTTCTTTTAGCCATCTATCTCTTTCCCTTTTTCCACAAATTGATTCTGTGGGACACCGAAGAGGTTTGGATACCGACCCAGTTTCCGTGATGATCAGCTAAGACGATTCTGTGGGTCACACACAACTACTGACAAAGATGAGCCTTCCCCTTGGATACGTCGATAAATACGACGGAAAGTCGTTTGATGAGTGGAATTGTCCAAATCAATAGCCGCGCCTGTGATATTCGAGAATTCGCATTAGGGATAGTTGATAAGAGGAGTTTTACTCGACTTTCGGATGCCACATCAGCAAAGCGGGACCCGGAAGAGCGGAGTCAGCAACACATGGACCAGTAGGGACTTTAATAAAAGATTAGCTAGTAAAAATCGAACACGTACCCTGTATACTCGTTAGAGAAATAGACGTAGGATTCAATATAGGTATAAATATAGTATCGGATGAAATATAGATAGAAATACATATAGATACGATTCATCTAGTTAGGAATAAACATGGAGATCCAACGGCTAACATCTGTTGGAAACTAGCCGTTATATCCAGTTATAACGGCTACGATTATAGTTACAACCATATACAATATAAATACGAACCAAGTCTGTGTAATAATTTTGCGGAATACAACGATCGTAACTGTTCTTGCTCTTGAGTTCTCTTCTCCACTCACTCACTCTCTCTCTCTCTCTCTCTATCTCTCTAAAAGCTTCTTCTTCTTTCAACTGTCCAAGAACATGGATCGTCTCAACATGGTATAAGAGCAATCGATTGCTAGGGCTGGAGAAGCACAAGTGTGAGTACTTACCACTGCCTCGCCCGCTGCCGTCACCGCAGGACAAGTTCCGGTGAATATTCCGCCTGGAGCAGCTGTTTTAGTCAGACTCAGCGATAGGAATTATCAAATCTGGAAGAGCTCCGTGATTCCCATCATGAATGGGTATGATTTGTTTCCGTTTGTTCAAGATGATCCTCCTTCTGTCTCAATTTTTTCAGAGTACAAGCTATGGTGGAAAAATGATCAGGAGGTCTTGGGATTTCTCTTGTCAACGCTATCTGAGTATGTTATTCCATGTATCAGTAGAGCAAAGACTACCAAAGAGGCCTGGAATCTTCTTGAAAGCACGTTCTCTAGTAGAGTCAAGGCCAGAATTATGGATTTACATAACCAGTTTCATACGATCTCCAAAGGTACATTGACCATTGATGAGTACGTTAAGCATTTCAGATTTATAGTTGAATCTTTAGAATCTGCTGGATCTACTATTGATGATGACACGAAAAACTATACATTTTTGAGAGGTTTAAGAACTAAGTATAGTCAACTTGTGATGTGCTTGAATGCAAATCTGCATAATTTGAAATTTGAGGATATAGTTGTCAATCTGAAGGGTCATGAAGTGTATTTAGCATATCAAGAAAGGGTATCTGCAAAGGTTTTTCAACCCATGGCTAATTCAGCAATCTGGCACAACTCCAACTCAACCTCCTTGAAGAGACAATTATAATTCTGGAGGATCTGGTCAAAATAGGGGGCAAGGACGGGGTAGGAACAACAGATTCCAACCTAGATGCCAGATTTTTACACTGTTTGGACACAGGGCTCATGAGTGTCAGGAATTTACAAGACTTCAAGGTTTGGATCGAGCCAGACAGAATTCACCAAGAGCTTACACTGCAAGTACAACCGAAACTGGTTTGTGGTATCCAGACAGTGGAGCTACACACCATGTGACTGCGGATCCCAGTCTTGTCCCAGGTGCAATCAACTATCAAGGGAATGAACAACTGCAAATAGGTATTGGAACAGGTTTAAAAATCTTATCCATTGGCTCCAAAATTTCAACGTTTGATAAAAATCTTTATATTAAAGATATTCTGCATGTTCCTGAAATTAAAAAGAATCTTTTATCTGTTCATAAGTTGACGGTAGACAATGATGTTTTTATCGAATTTCATCCTTCCTATTGTCTTGTGAAGGACGAGAAAAATAGACGCACACTGCTCAAGGGAGCAATCAGTAATGGACTGTATTGTTTGAAGCCTGAGGAGTTCCAACCAGAAGCACTGGTTGGGGAAAAAATGTCTTCAAGTACTTGGCACTCGCGTCTGGGACATCCTCAGCTGAAAATATTGAAAACAGTGATTGAAAACTTTGGTCTTCCTGTTTTACAAAAATTGGAACGTTATGTTTGTGATTCTTGTAGGAGTTCCAAAGCT
Source organism: Wolffia australiana (assembly GCF_029677425.1). Lineage (NCBI taxonomy): Eukaryota > Viridiplantae > Streptophyta > Magnoliopsida > Alismatales > Araceae > Wolffia > Wolffia australiana. Next base: position 10,806,082 of record NC_135847.1, read on the forward strand.
CATCGACTACCTTTCAATATTTCTCATAATACTTCCAATCAACCTCTTGAAATGATACATTCCAACTTGTGGGGACCTGCACCTATAATATCTAATCTGGGTTTTTCATACTATGTCGTGTTTATTGACGATTATAGTAAGTATACATGGCTCTATATTTTGAAAAAGAAAATGAAGTAGTTGAAAAGTTTATCGATTTCCAGTTAAGAGTAGAAAATCAATTCTCTACAAAAATTAAATATTTTCAGTCAGATTGGGGAGGAGAATTCCAATCACTCAACTCATATCCGACAACAAAAGGAATTGTTCATAGGGTATCTTGTCCTCATACTCCAGAACAAAATGGAACTGCTGAAAGGAAACATAGACACATCGTGGAAACAGCACTAGCCATGCTTCATCATGCCTCAATGCCCAAATTCTTTTGGGATGAAGCAGTGGCTACTGCTGCTTACTTAATTAACAGACTTCCTACACCTATTTTGGAAAATAAATCACCTTTTGAAAAACTGTATAATCGCCCTCCAGATTACTTGTTTTTGAAAACATTTGGCTGTCAGTGTTATCCGTTCTTACGACCATATTCCAGACAAAAGCTAGATGATAGATCAGAAAAATGTGTGATGCTTGGATACAGTGCGATGCATCTTGGATACAAATGCCTGTCACTCAAAACAGGTAAAATTTATATTTCTCGCCATGTTATTTTTGATGAAAATATTTTTCCTTTTGCTAGTAATACAGAGTCAAGTAAGGATGAAAATACTTCTTCTGTATCAAACGTTCCAGTTGTTGAACCAACAGGTCATTTATCATCATCTATATCCAATAGTGGAATAGATAATGATAATGGTAATTCAATTCACTTATTGTAGAACAATAATGAATTAGAATGTTTGCATCATGATGACAATCATGATGAAAATGAATCCTGTAAGACACCTGCAACTCCAGGATCGGATATTTCCAAAATTTTGAGTACTTTAGATCATACACTTGAACCAGGGGAACATTTGAAGGTTAGATCTCTTAAGGATGTGTATCAACAAACTGACTCACTAATTGATGTAAATTTTACATCAATTCGACATCCGATTCCAACTTGTTTAACAGCGAGTTTAAATATCATAGAACCAACGTCGTTTAGTGCAGCATCCAAGTATAGAAATTGGATGCAAGCTATGAAAGCAGAATATGATGCTCTCATACAAAATAAAACCTGGGAATTAGTACCCAGGAAAGACAATTTGCATGTGATTGGATGCAGATGGATCTACAAATTAAAATATAAATCTGATGGAAGTATTGATAGACACAAGTCTCGCTTAGTGGCTAAAGGATTTGGTCAGCAGGAAGGCTTTGACTTTACGGAAACTTTTTGTCCAGTAATAAAACATACTACAATTAGATTACTGTTGTCATTAACTATAAGTAAAAATTGGAAAATACATCAGCTTGATGTATCAAATGCATTTCTACATGGTGATTTACAAGAAACAGTTTTTATGGAACAACCTCAAGGATTTAAAAACTCATCACATCCTGATTTCATTTGTTCGATTAAAAAATCCATTTATGAACTGAAGCAATCACCACGTGCATGGTTTCAAAAGTTGTCATCTGCACTATCGCCACTTGGTTTTATAGGTTCGAAAACGGATTCATCTTTGTTCTTTAGAACCTCTGAAAATCCTGTTTTTCTTTTAGTATATGTGGACGATATATTAATAATGTCACCTGATATTTTTGAAATAAAGCATGTAGTAAATAAACTTAATGATCAATTTTCCATTCCAGATCTAGGAGCAGCAAATTTTTTTTCTTGGAATTGAATTGTTACCTCATCGACATGGTTTTATTTTATCACAATCGAGATATCTTCTTTCTATACTTAAAAAGTCAAACATGGAACACTCTAAACCAGTTTCAACTCCAGTTGTCATAGCCTCCAGTAAAAGGATGAATATTCTTGATACGACATCCACAGAAAAATTAGATGATCAAAATGATACAAATTACAGACAAATTGTTGGCGCACTTCAATATTTGACATTGACTAGACCAGATATAGCTTATGTTGTCAATAAGGCCTGCCAGAAGATGCATTCTCCCACAGCTGACGACTAGGGTGCACTGAAACATATTTTGCGTTATCTCAAAGGGAGTATTCTTCATGGCTTAATGATTTACAAAAACTCTAACACAAATATTATTGCTTTTAGTGACTCTGATTGGGCAGGTGATCAAGAGCATAAAAGGTCTACAGGAGTGTATCTTATTTATATTGGAAAAAATCTAGTGTCGTCGAGTTCAAAAAAACAGACGACAGTAGCGAGATCGAGCATAGAAGCTGAATATAAAGCAGTTGCAAATGCAGCTGCCGAAATTATGTGGATTCACTCTATGCTAAAAGAAATAAAAATCTCCACAGATGCTGTTCCAACATTAAATTGCGTTAATATTGGAGCAACATACTTAGCTGCCAATCCTGTGTTTCATGCAAGGATGAAACACATCCAGATTGACTATCATTTTGTAAGAGAACAAGTAGGGGCAAAATCACTAAAGATAAACTTCGTGGAAAGTCATAATCAACTAGCTGACTCACTAACGAAGCCTCTCGCAAAGTATCATTTTTATTTTCTCAGGGACAAGCTCAACGTCGTCCAAGCGCTGATGATCTTGAGGGGGGGGGGGGGATAAGAGGAGTTTTACTCGACTTTCGGATGCCACATCAGCAAAGCGGGACCTGGAAGAGCGGAGTCAGCAACACATGGACCAATAGGGACTTTAATAAAAGATTAGCTAGTAAAAATCAAACACGTACCCTGTATACTCGTTAGAGAAATAGACGTAGGATTCAATATAGGTATAAACATAGTATAGGATGAAATATAGATAGGAATACATATGGATAGGATTCATCTAGTTAGGAATAAATAAACATGGAGATCCAACGGCTAACATCTGTTGGAAACTAGCCATTATATGCAGTTATAACGGCTACGATTATAACAAACTAGTTATAGTTACAACCATATACAATATAAATACGAACCAACATCTGTGTAATGATTTTGCGGAATACAACGATCGTAACTGTTCTTGCTCTTGAGTTCTCTTCTCCACTCACTCACTCTCTCTCTCTCTCTCTCTATCTCTCTAAAAGCTTCTTCTTCTTTCAACTGTCCAAGAACATGGATCGTCTCAACAATAGTGATATTCATTTAATTGTTGTTTAGTTCTATTTCTATGCATTTATAAGTAAGTTGTCGCAGACTGAATCACTTTGCTATACTTGTCAATATCATTTAATTGTCATGATTATTTATCCGCCACTATCTGTGCAGTTTTCTCTGTAATTAATATGGCAGTGGAATAACGCTTTGGATAATTTATTAAAGTTAACCAGTTAAAGTGTGTGTTTCCCTGGTCAGTTTGTAAGTGTTATATAAATTGAAGCAAGCAACATGATGTAAGTGCGTGAAGTTATGGTCCATTGACGGGCTACCGCTGTGACCCATAAGGCGGTAATTTCTCAGGTATCTCTTCACATCACTTGAGGCCTCTGATATGTCAAACTTACCAATCGACGGTTTCACCTGATTTGTTTTAGCGACTTATGTTTTCGACGTTTTTACCCGCAGAAGTTGCTTTAGTTTATGTTTTTGTTTCTTTTGAAACCCTTACAAGTAGAAAAGAAGATGAAAGAGCATACTTAAAAGTAGAAATGAGAGGTTGTTTTATACCTGTTTCTGTTATATCTCCACGACGATTCCACGTGATCTTCCCAATTGTCATGCTCTTTATTTAAGAAACCTCCTGCAGTAGTATGATGGAAGTACATGAAGTAACATTATGCAGCACTGGCAGCCAACCCCTACAACATGGGAGTAGGAGAGATTTCTGAGTTATCCCTTCACATCAATTAATGCCTATGATATGATTTCGAAAAAAATTTCTTCCCGCTTGGACTAATAGGTCGCATCAACCCAGGATTTGCAAGATTAGGTGTTACAGACTTTTCTCCAAAAAAAAGTGTCTGCAGCTTTTTGTATGGAAATCAAGCAAGCGACAAATGAATACTCCAGTATGTGTCTCTTTCCGTGCTTATCTTGGTCCTGTTGGCTGTGGGAAGCTGAGAGTTTCTCAAGAACCTACTAATTCAGGCAAAGAATGTAGAGGAAGAAAGAAGAAGAAGACTCGTGAAAAAAAAAATCACCGTATCATTTCATCAAACACATACTGTCCTTTAAAGGAGTTTTACACGTGGAGAGAGAAAGAAAAGCGTTAACTAACTCCACGGCTTAGTTGGCATCTGTCTGACGTGGCCAAATCCTGGCCGTAATAACTTGTTCAAGTGGGTGGTCGAGATTAGTCTGTAACAAGCTCCGTAACGACCTGGAATAGAAAAGAGTTACCAGAAGAGGAAAAACACCGACGTTCTAGAAACGGGATTCAGCGGTCCTCCGGGCGAGCTTGAGCAATACCCATCATTCTCCTCCTTGCTCGAGCTCCTCCGTGCCGAGACGACGTACTCCAAGGTGTCCTCGCATTTCTTGAAATTTTAATCTTCCAAGTGCTTTGGTGAAAATATCCACTGGCTGATCCTCTATCGGAACGTAGCAAATTTCAACCTTCTTCTCTTCAACACACTGACGAATGAAATGGTATCTTGTATCAATGTGTTTCGTTCGGTTATGATGGACTGGATTCTTGCTTAGAATGATCGCAGATTGGTTGTCCACATTAGCTTTACTGTCATCTTCTCTTCACCCTTTATTTCACAAATCAAACGATTTAACCACACACCTTGACGAGCAGCTTCTGTAGCAGCTATGTATTCAGATTCACATGAGGACAGAGCCACTATTTTCTGCTTCTGAGATCCCCAGCTGATCGCTCTTCCACCCAGGAAGAAGATATACCCGGAGGTGCTCTTCCGATCATTTATGTCTCCTGCAAAATCACTGTCGCTGAAACCAATCAGTTCAGCATTTGTACCTCCTTTCTTGTAGATGAGTCCATAATCAGCTGTCTCTTTCACATATCTCAGAATCCTCTTGACTCCACAGTAGTGTTCTTGAGTTGGATTCTCCATGAATCTGCTCAATATTCCCACAGAATAGAGCAAATCCGGTCTTGTATGGGTCAGATATCTTAGGCTTCCAATCAAGCTTCTGTATTCTGTGGCATTCGCTCTTGTACTCTTCTCATCCTGAGTGAATTTTGCACGAGCTTCTAGTGGAGTAGAAACCCCATTACAATTTGCCAACCCTGCACCTTCCAGGATTTTCTGAGCATAGACCTTCTGTGTAAGATAGATCATGTCTTCTTCTTGTCTCACCTCAAGCCCAAGATAAGAGCTGAGGGATCCAAGATCACTCATGTCGAACTCTTTCTTCATCTGCATCTTGAATGTCACGATTTCTTTTGCACTGGAACCCGTGACAATCAAATCATCAACATAAACGCCAATAATCAAAGTTTTATAACCTGATCTCCTCAGGTATAGAGCTTGCTCATATTCACTCTTGGCGAATCCAAGTGACAACAAGCACTTATGGAGTTTGAAATACCAGGCCCGTGGTGCTTGTTTCAACCCATACAGAGCTTTCTTCAAGTGGAGCACATGGCTCTCCTTCCCTTCAACTGCAAAACCTTCAGGTTGCTGCACATGTATGACTTCCTCAATCTCTCCATTTAGGAATGCCGATTTCACATCTAAGGGGTGAATCACCCATCTCCTTTCTGCTGCCAGAGCAATGAGAGCTCTAATGGACTCGAATCTGACAACAGGGGCAAAGACTTCCTCTTAATCAACCCCCTTCTTCTACGAATAACCTTTCACCACAAGTCTTGCTTTATGTCTGATAATTTCACCTTGTGCGTTTCTCTTCAATTTGAATATCCATTTTAATCCAATTGGTCTGCACCCAATTAGAGGAACCACAAGCTCCCAAGTGCGATTCTTGTCAATGGCCATCATCTCTTCCTTCATAGCTCGTCGCCAGACCTCCTCTTGAGCTGCTTCTGAGTAAGTTAGAGTTTCCTCATCAGCAAGGAGACAGCTCTGCACCTCTTGCGCTACAGGGCTGGTCTCTGAGTATACATCAGTCAATGACCGATACCTCAGCGGTTGATTCTCAGTGGAATCACCTGGAGAGGTCTGAATTTCATTCTGTAACACTGTAGTTTCTTGATCTTCATCAGGAGCATCTTGGTCTTCCACACCTGATTCAAGCAAAAAATCTGGTGAGAAGGTGAGAGGAATTGGATCTTCACCTTGCTGCGACCAATTCCACTTCTGGTCTTCTTCAAAAACCACATCTCGACTAATGATGACCTTGCTAGTAGTTGGATCAAAACACCGATATGCCTTAGTTCCCAATTCATAGCCAATAAAGACCATGGGTTGACTGCAATCTTCCAACTTTCCCACATGTCTTCCTGTGAGCTTTGCGTGCACAATTGATCCAAAGACTCTTAGATGATCCACATTTGGCTTGCTCCCACTCCGAGCTTCATATGGAGTTTGGCCCTGCAAACTCTTAGTAGTAGATCTATTTAAAATGTAAATGGCTGTGCTTACAGCTTCTCCCCAAAGCTCCCTGGGAAGTTCTTTTTCTTTTAGCATAGCTCGAACCATGGACATAACAGTCCTGTTCTTCCTCTCCACGACCCCATTCTGCTGGGGAGAGTAGGGTGCAGTCAGCTGTCTCTTGATGCCGTGCTCCAAGCAGAAATCTGAAAAAACAATGGAAGTGAATTCTCCTCCTCTGTCCGTCTTGAGTGTCTTTATCTTCATCTCTTTCTCAGTTTGTGCCAAGTTCTTGAAACGCTTGAAAGCCTCAAAGGCATCTGATTTCTGTCTCAACATTGCCACCATGTTAGTCTTGAGTAATCATCAATGATCAAGAGAAAGTACCTGCTTCCCCCCAAGGTGGGTGGGGAAATAGGACCACACAGATCAGCATGAATGAGCTCAAGAGGCTTGGTAGCTCGAAAGTTTGATGCCTGAGGAAAAGGCACGCTATGCTGTTTTGCTGCTACACAGCTTCTGCAGACTTCAACAGGTAAATTGAGCTGGGGAAGACCTTCAACCACATTCTTCTTAGCCATTTCCTTCAAAGTATGAAGGCTGGTATGGCCAAACCGAGAGTGCCATATCCAGGTTTCTGAGTCGTCCTTGGTGGTGACCAGGCATTGATCGACCACACTCAGTTTCAGCATGTAGAGCCGCCCTTCTGACCTTTTTACTTCTGCAAACAACCGTCCATTAGAATCCAATATGCTCAATTTACCTTCTGCCATGGTCATTGCGCATCCTTCTTCATCCAGTCTGCCAAGACTGAGAATGTTAGCTGCCAAGTCAGGAACAAACAACACCTTCGGGAGCTGAAAAAATGCTGCCATTTCTCTGGGTTATCACAATATCACCAGTCCCTCTAATGGGAATCTTGGAGTTATCTCCAAATTTCACAAATCCAGATGCTGTCTCATCGAGATTGCAGAAAAAATCCCGCTGCCCAGACATGTGATTGGTTGCTCCCGTGTCAAGATACCAATAATCTGAAACTTCTGCACCATAGTCAGAACCAAGTAAGAGGGAATTTGATAGACTTGCCTCTTCTATGGCCATCAGGAGAGAGGATGATGCAGGTTGTGCAGGAGCGCCTCCGGTCGTCGGGGCTGCAGTTGTCTCAGCAACAAAAGCCCGATCTCCTCTCTCCTTCTTCTTGCTTCTGCACTCATATGCAAAATGCCCATATCTCTGACAGTTGTAACATTGAATTCCTGACTTGTCAAATGGTTTGCTTTCTCCATTTTCTTCATGAGATGAGGCTCTTCCTCGACTCCTTCCTTTGCCTCTTCCTCTGCCATGGTGATGACTTCGGCCTCCACCACGAGATGAGGATCCTTCTCCATTCTTCATCTTCAACTTATTCATGGACTTGACCAGCAAAGCTTGCTCTTCTTCACGAGCCTCCTGCTCCTTGAGTCGCAACTCGTGGACGGTGAGTGAGCCAATAACTTCATCGAGATTGATCTTGTCCAGGTCTCCATATTACTCCAAGGACAGGGTGAGTGCGTCGAATTTTGCTGGGGTTGCCCTCAAGAATCGCCGCACAGCTTCTCGCTCTTCTACCACCTCGCCCAAAGTCCGCAACTCGGAGAGAATTTGCATGAAATTCATCGCGAAATCCATGACTGAGTCATTCCTGGACATCGTTAGCATCTCAAAATCATGTTTCAAATCTTGTATGCGGGACTGAATCACTCTGTCCATGCCAAGATTCCTCTGCCGTAGGATCTCCCAGTTCTCCTTGGCCGTCTTCATCGCATCCAGCACGACCATGACGTCTTCCGACACTGCGCTCAAGATTACCGAGAGCGCCATTCTGTCCTTCTTCTTTGGGACATCATTGTCCACCATGACCGACCACAAATCATGGGATTCGAGTAGTACCTCCATTCGCATTGCCCAGACATGGTAGTTCGTCTTGGTGAGCATGAGGGGCGTCGTTGCCGGAACCACCATCTCCATTCCTCGTTCTCCCGCCTTCTTCGCCATCTTCAGGATCCCAACGACGTCAAGCCAAAGCTCTGATACCAATTGTTGGCTGTGGGAAGCTGAGAGTTTCTCAAGAACCTACTAATTCAGGCAAAGAATGTAGAGGAAGAAAGAAGAAGAAGACTCGTGAAAAAAAAAATCACCGTATCATTTCATCAAACACATATTGTCCTTTAAAGGAGTTTTACACGTAAAAAGAGAGAAAGAAAAGCGTTAACTAACTCCACGGCTTAGTTGGCATCTGTCTGACGTGGCCAAATCCTGGCCGTAATAACTCGTTCAAGTGGGTGGTCGAGATTAGTCTGTAACAAGCTCCGTAATGACCTGGAACAGAAAAGAGTTACCAGAAGAGGAAAAACCCCGGCATTCTAGAAATGGGATTCGGCGGTCCTCCGGGCGAGCTTGAGCAATACCCATCAGGTCCCCCGTACGCATCCAGCATTCTGCCGCATTTTTTAATTGTTGATTTTTCTTACAACGTTATTCTTTATCATATCAAGTACGTAATGGCCAACGCGGCGCAACCTCGAGCGTTCTATATTATCTAAAAACTAGAAGATCAATCTAACCATCTGTCGGATTGGTATCCTTTCATGCCGCATTTGTTGAATTGGGTAAAGCGGCTTACAAGCGATAAAAGTTTCTTTGCATCTATCCACGCTGCACTTATGGATCGGCTGCAACGTCTTAGGCGTTTAACTTTTTTCGTAATCATTCGCACGCCACTAATGGAATCGGTGCAGCGTCTTACGAGTAATAATATTTTTTGGTATCAACTCATGGGGGCCTTTTTGGATTCGGTGCAGCGTCTTACGAGTAGTAGATAGTTTCTGGTATCCAATCATGGGGGCATTTTTGGTATCTTTCTCATGAGCAACTCACACAAAGAATGGAAGATGAAGTTCTCGCTCTCTTGATCGCACACAAAGAAAGAAGAAGAAAGAGCAACAAAGAACACTTTGAGAGAGGACGTAACCAGATGCGCACAGCATGCTACAACAAAAAAAATTACACATATTTATAGGCATTCTCTCATAACTGCCTAAAGACTCAAACTAAGCATGGCTACGCACCTGTCCAAAGACTTTGGTCTTCCAAGACACCCAGTCATGTTCTCCTGAAACCCAGCTCCTGCCTCCACATCTCCCTATATACCAGTGATCCATGCTGACATGGTTTATTCCCTGACCTACTCAAGCCTAAAGCTCGCATGCTACGCATGTTAAATAACTCAGTCAAGATTATCTCTCTAACGGCAGCGTACTACGCTTGATACAGCTTTTTATGTTTCCATTGACTTTCGCATTTTTTGATTCACTAGAGTCTTACGTGTGATACAATTTTTTTAGGTATAAATTCACAAGGTACTTTTGGATTCAGCGCTGCATTTTGTAACTTCTTCTAGGAACGCTGAAAAAACAATACAAATAGAAAACATCTCGGTGTCTCGAGGTTATCAAAAGCTGCATTTGCTCTAGTCGAAATCCAGAGGTTTTACCTCTTGTGTAACTCTTACAAGAAAAGTACAGTCAGCGTTCTAAACTTTTCTGTTTTCCTGACCCTTCTTTTGCTTTCTGCCTGCTGTCCTCTCCAACTAATTTGATGAGAACGTAGGAATCTTAAATCAACTCAGTGAAAGCGAAAAGAAAAGCCAACAATATGGTATAAAAAGCAAACCTGATCATGACGCGATTTAAACATCTAACACGAAAACAACATAAGCGACTATCCCGAACTAAACTTCCAACTCTATTTTAGTTATCCTGGCCATCTCAATGGTCAACTCTATTTCAACTCTATTTTACTCCGTTACTCTCGTATCCATCTAGGGGTTAATAACACCCACTTCAAGCTTAAGGGAATAAGGCAGAGAAGGCACATAGCAGAGGACTTATCCCAATGAAACACAACAGTATTTTCTTCAAGAACGAAAGTAATCGTCTTCTTCTTTCTTCGATTATATCGTCATACTCTCCTTTCGTCGGACATCAGGCTGAAGGCCACTAATTGCGTGTGGGATCCGCAACCATAGGTAGGTTGAATAGGATGCAACAAATGTAGCTGTTAGCGTTGATAAGAGGAGTTTTACTCGACAATGTCGACTAGGATCGGCACGTGGAAGCCATGTCAGAAAAGCGGGCCCAGAAGAATGGAGTCAGCAATACATGGACCAATAGGGACTTTAATAAAAGATTAGTTAGTAAGAATTGAACACGTACCCCATATACTCGTTAGAGAAATAGATGTAGGATTAAATATAAGTTTAAACATAGCTTAGGATTAAATATAGATAGGATAAAATATAGATAGGACACAACGCCACGATCCAACGGCTACTATTTGTTATAAACTAGCCGTTATGACTAATTATAACGGCTATGATTATAACAACCTAACTACTATAGTTACAACTATACACATTATAAATACGAACCAACATTGATGTAATAAGTTTGCGGATAATAATACGATCTCAACTTTAGTCTTGTTCTCAAGTCTCTCCTCCTTCTCCCACACTTTCTTTCAAATTATTTTTCTTTTTTCTTCCGTCTGTTCGAGAACATGGATCGTCTTAGCATGGTATCAGAGCGAACGATTGCCAGGGCTGGAGAAACACAAGTGGGAGATCTTACCACTGCCTCACGCGCTGCCATCACCGCAGGACAAGTCCCGCTGAATATTCCGCCTGGAGCAGCTGTTTTAATGAAGCTCAATGACAGCAATTATCAGATCTGGAAGAGTTCGGTGAATCCCATCATGAACGGGTATGAGTTATTTCAGTATGTTTTAGATGATGCTCCTCCTTTGTCGATTGTTAATCCAGATGGAAGGGTAACTCAAAATCCCGAGTACAAGCTGTGGTGGAGAAACGACCAAAAGGTTTTAGGATTTCTTCATTCCACGTTATCTGAATCAGTCATTCCCTGCATTAGCAAAGCAAAGACCACCAAAGAAGCTTGGAATATTCTCGAAAGCACATTATCCAGTAGAATCAAAGCAAGAATCATGGACCTGCACAATCAATTTCATACGATTGCCAAAGGTACTATGAACATTGATGAATATGTTAAACATTTTAGATTTATAGTTGAATCATTGGAATCTGCTGGAGCTACTATTGATGAAGATACTAAGAACTACACGTTTTTGAGGGGTTTGGGAACCGAGTATAGCCAACTCGTGATGTGTTTTAATGCTAATCTGCACAACTTGAAATTCGAAGATATTATTGTCAATCTTAAGGGTCATGAAGTATATTTGGCTTACCAAGAAAGAACAAGTGTGAAAGTCTTTCAACCCATGGCCAATGCAGTCCAAGGCGAAGCCAGCTCATCCTCAACTCCAGCTCCTAGAAGAGATAACTACAACTCAAGAGGGTTCGGTCAAAATCGGGGACGAGGAAGGGGCAGGAACAATAAATACCAGCCGAGGTGCCAAATTTGTACATTATTTGGACATCGAGCTCGTGACTGTCAAGAATTTACTCGACTACAAGGACTGGATCAAGCACGACAGAATTTGCCAAGAGCTTATAATGTCAGCACAACAGAAAATGGCATATGGTATCCTGATAGTGGAGCTACACATCATGTGACTACAGATCCCAGCCTCGTCCCAGCTGCCATTAACTACCAAGGGAATGAGCAACTACAAATAGGTAACAGAACAGGTCTGTACATCTTGTCCATTGGCTCCTCTAAAATTTCAACAATTGATAAAAATATTTATCTTAAAGACATTCTTCATGTTCCAGATATTAAAAAGAACCTTTTATCTGTGCATAAACTAACCTTGAATAATGATGTTTTTGTTGAATTTCATCCCACTTATTGTCTTGTGAAGGACGAGAAAACCAGACAAATACTGCTCAAAGGAACAGTTAATAATGGGCTGTATTGTTTGAAGCCTCAAGAGTTCCAACCAGAAGCACTAGTTGGAGAAAGGACGACTTCAAACATTTGGCATTTGCGTCTAGGACATCCTCAGCTAAAGATCTTAACATCCGTAATTGAGAAGTTTGGACTTCCTGTTTCACAAAATTCCAAAAATTTTATATGTGATTCTTGTAGAAGTTCAAAATCACATCGTTTGCCATTCGACACTTCTCAAAATGTGTCAAATAAACCTCTTGAAGTTGTACACTCCAATTTGTGGGGACCTGCACCAGTATTATCAAAACTTGGCTTTTCATATTTCGTTATGTTTATTGACGACTATAGTAAATATACGTGGCTGTATCTTTTAAAAAGAAAAAATGAAGTACTCGAAAAGTTTATTGATTTCCAAGTAACAGTAGAAAATCAATTTTCTACTAAAATTAAATATTTCCAATCAGATTGTGGGGGAGAAGTTCAGTCTCTCAACTCATATCTGAAAACAAAAGGGATTGTTCATAGGGTATTGTGTCCACATACCCCTGAACAAAATGGACGTGCAGAAAGAAAACACAGACATATTATAGAAACAGCACTAGCTATGCTTCATCATTCATCAATGCCAAAGTTTTTTTGGGATGAAGCAGTAGCTACTGCTGCATATCTGATTAATCGACTTCCAACCCCTGTTTTAAATAATAAAGCTCCTTTTGAAAAATTATATAATTGCATGCCAGATTACTTGTTTTTAAAAACGTTTGGCTGTTAATGTTATCCATTCTTACGATCATATGCCAGTCACAAATTAGATAACAGATCAGAAAAGTGTGTAATGCTTGGATACAGCGCAATGCATCTCTGATATAGGTGTATGTCACTCAGGACAGGTAAAATTTACATTTCCCCCCATGTTATTTTTTATGAAGATGTTTTTCCTTATGTTGATGAAATCGAAAAATCAGATTCAAGAATATTTGGAAATGCTCAGTCTACAATGTCACATATTCCAAATATTGAATCATTAAATAGTTTATCATCATCAATATCCAATAATGGATCTGATAATGTAAATACTAGTTCAATTGAATCATTGTCAAACAGTAGTGATGATAATCATGATACAATTGAACGTGTCGACAGTCCTATAACTCCTGGATTAGATATGACTGAAATTTTGAGTACTCTAGATCACACACCGGAACCTGGGGAACAAGTTAAGGTTCGATTTCTTAAAGATGTATACGAGCAAAATGATTCACTTCTAAATCAAACACACCTGAATTTTTCAGCAATTAGACATCCGATTCCCACATGTTTGAGAACTTGTATGGATATTGTTGAACCAACTTCTTTTAGTACAGCATCCAAAGATAGGAACTGGATGCAAGCTATGAGAGCTGTATACGATGCTCTCATACAAAATAAAACTTGGGCATTAGTACCAAGAGATAACAACTTACATGTTATAGGATGTCGATGGATTTACAAACTAAAGTATAAACCTGATGGAAATGTCGACAGATACAAGGCACGTTTAGTTGCTAAGGGATTCAATCAGCAGGAAGGTTTTGATTTCACAGAGAGGTTCAGTCCTGTAATTAAACATACTACAATTAGATTGCTTTTGTCAGTAGCTATAAGCAAAAAATGGAAGATACATCAACTTGATGTATCGAATGCCTTTTTGCATGGAGATTTAAAAGAAACAATTATTATGGAACAACTGCAAGGATTTAAAAACCCATCTTGTCCTGATTTTGTTTGTTTACTTAAGAAGTCTATATACGGGCTGAAACAATCGCCACGCGCATGGTTTCATAAGTTGTCATCTGCACTTCTTGCGCTTGGATTCACAGGCTCAAAGACAGACCCGTCATTATTTTTAAATGCACTGTCAATCCGATTTTATTTTGGTATATGTTGATGATATCCTTATAATGTCACCTGAAATTTTCGAAATCAAGCATGTGGTAAATAAACTTAATGATCAATTTGCTATTAGAGATTTAGGAACTGAAATTTTTTTTCTTGGAATCGAATTATTGCCTCATCCACAAGGTTTTATTTTGTCACAATCTAGATATCTTCTGTCGATTCTCAAAAACTCAAAGATGGAACACTCCAAGCCTGTGTCAACTCCTGTTGCCTTATCTTCTTATAAAAGATTGAATCTTAATGATGTATGTAGCAGTGATAGGGTGGATGATCAAAATGATACAAGTTACAGACAAATCGTTGGAGCACTTCAGTATCTGACCTTGACTAGACCTGATATAGCACATGCAGTAAATAGAGCATGCCAGAAGATGCATTCTCCCTCGTCAGACGACTGGAATGCTTTAAAACACATCATACGCTATCTTAAAGGGAGTATTCTTCATGGTTTACTTATCTACAAAAATTCTAACACAAATATCAGTGCTTTCAATGACTCTGATTGGGCAGGTGATCAAGAAGACAGAAGATCTATTGGAGCTTATCTTATCTATATTGGAAGAAATCTAGTGTCATGGAGTTCAAAAAAACAGTCGACGGTAGCAAGATCGAGTACATAAGCCGAGTATAAAGCTGTTGCGAATGCAACGGCAGAAATCATGTGGATCCAATCACTCTTAAAGGAAATCCAAACCTCCTCAAATGCTGTTCCAACATTAAGTTGTGATAACGTTGGAGCAACTTACTTAGCAGCCAATCTAGTGTTTCATGCTAGAATGAAACACATAGATATTGATTATCATTTCGTAAGAGAACAAGTAGTGGTGAAAGCACTGAAGATTCAATTTGTTGAAAGTCACAACCAATTAGCTGACTCGCTAACTAAACATCTTGCAAAAAGTCATTTTTGTTTTCTCAAGGACAAGCTCAACGTCGTCCGTAACGCCGATGATCTTGAGGAGGGGTGATAAGAGGAGTTTTACTCGACAATGTCGACTAGAATCGGCACGTGGAAGCCATGTCAGAAAAGCGGGCCTAGAAGAACGGAGTCAGCAATACATGGACCAATAGGGACTTTAATAAAAGATTAGTTAGTAAGAATTGAACACGTACCCCATATACTCGTTAGAGAAATAGATGTAGGATTAAATATAAGTTTAAACATAGCTTAGGACTAAATATAGATAGGAATACACATAGATAGGATAAAATATAGATAGGACACAACGCCAAGATCCAACGGCTACTATTTGTTATAAACTAGCTGTTATAACTAATTATAACGGCTACGATTATAACAGCCTAACTACTATAGTTACAACTATACACATTATAAATACGAACCAACATTGATGTAATAAGTTTGCGGATAATAATACGATCTCAACTTTAGTCTTGTTCTCAAGTCTCTCCTTCTCCTCCCACATTTTCTTTCAAATTATTTTTCTTTCTTCTTTCGTCTGTTCGAGAACATGGATCGTCTCAACAAGCGTAGGGTCGCAACAAATCTATGCGTTGTCTAATTGCCAGGGCTCCCTTTCAACTGATAACCCTTCTTTTAGTATCTCAGGAGAGTCAATCTCTGGGGAAACTAAGAAATAATGTGGTGGTCGGTATGCGATCCTTTTATCCTCTTATCTAGTCACCCATTGAAAGAACGCGTGATCCTTTGCAAGAAAAAAAAAGAAAGAGGAGTAGAGAGAGAGAGTAGAGACAGTCGAGGCTGATAACCGATGACCTTTGTTAACCTATACAGAAAATCATAATAGTTGGTTCGTACTTATCTTAATATCTAATAGCTGTTACGATAGTTAGGTTCTATAACTTAATCAATGCCGTTATAACAAAATACGGCTATGTTAAGATGAAGCCTTGCTGTTAGGTTATTTCCTCTTTGTGTTTTATCTGAGCTGCTAGATTATTTCCTATCTATGTTTTATCCTAGCCTCTGATTCTCATAATCAATATAGAGGTACATCTTTCAATGTTACTCGCTAATCTCAATTATCACCGAGTTCTGGACTCCTTTATAACCCACCTATTTCACATTTTCCACAGTTTAATTCGGTGGGAGAGCAAAGGGCTTTTGGATACGGACTGAGTTACCAGATGATAACACTCAGACAATTCTATTGGTCACACACGTCCACTTACTAGTATCAGCCGTCCACTTATACCCCCATAAATACCACGGAGATGGTTTGATAAGTTGAATTGTCCAAATCTGTCACCCCTTTAATAAATTTCATGGTTGTTTTGTTGTATTTGTATTTTTTTATTATTATGTTGTCGCTCATTGGTTCATTTTTATATAATGATCCTGATATTGTATCTGCAGAGACGTGCAGTTTTCTCCTTAAATTATTATGGCTGTGGAATTATGCATGCCATAATTCGCTTAAGTCAGCTAATCCAATTGTTAAAAGTGATATTCTCGTGGGTGGTTATTCTGATTTTTCAGGTGTATGCAGAACATCACTGACAAACAATACATAAATTGGTTATTCGTAGAACGTGAGTCTTCAAAGAGGAGAAATAGACAAATCCCTCCTCATTTTTTTTTCCTCCATCTCTTTTTGTTTTATTTCATTCCTTCAAAATGCTATAAATATTGCTGCATCATGGAACATTAGCACCCCTAATTTTCAAAAGCACTTCTCTTTGATTATTTCCATCTCCTCTCTCACTATCTCTCTACTTTATTTTATTGTTCCCCAATCCCATGTTGTTGTTCTTGTACAACACCTGGTCTTCTTCTTTATCTTTCAGTATATTCTCTCAACAGATTGGTAGAACAGCAAGGAGGTTGGAAGATCAATGTCGTCAACTAAGGTAGAGCTCCATAAGCTTGACCAGAAGACAAACTGACTTTTTGGAATTCATGCATACAGTTTATAAATTTGAAGGTCACATGTTGTCTATGAGATGGAATAAGCATAAATTTTTACTATTGTGTGAAGAATAAAATAAATTCCATGAATCAATTCATACATTATGTAAACGTTCCTATTTTAATGAATTTAGCATGATTATGACACTAAATATGGTATAAACATCATAGGTCAAAAAACTGTTGATTGATTAAAAACAATACAAATAAAGTGCCCTTGAAGGAGCCGCAATGCTAGAGCCACAACTACATCGAGATTTCCAAGAACCAGTGTAAGGTCCCAAAGTATGCGGCCCTCCCCCATACAGGCCTGTGTGATAATTATGGGAACATGTTTGTGTGCAGGACTCATGATGATGCAGGACAACTAATGCAGAACAACAGGAGATGATGGATGTAGGACAACTTTGGTGATGGAAAAAGGGACGATGGGGAATGCCAAATATTGGGCTGGTTTAGAGAGGGGATGGATAAAACCGACCATAATTCACACGATCGATTTTGAAAGATTTAAATCCGATTAAATAGTAGTGGTGCAGCCCCTTTCCTCGTCAAGGGCACGAGTATTGTCTTCAACCACCGTGATGATGCTAAGCACCAAAATCAATACTATCGAATTCACGCTTGCGGGAAAACTCAAGAAAAACCGAATCCACTAGTCGTTGAAAATTCCAGAAAAACTAAAAAAAATCTGACGGAGGTGGAAGAACTTCTTGCGGAACACTGGACGAAGAACACGAACACCAAAGAGTTTGAGGGGTACCTCTGCACCAGGGGTGCGTGACGGGGATGCGGAAAATCCTGATCGTATCGTTGACGAGCGAGAGGCATGAACGGGACGCGGGTGGCAATCAAGGAGCGAAGGCGACCAAGGGGCAAGCACCTTGTCGGGGGCGTCCTGGCGTTGGGGCGGCCAAGCGCCGGGAGGTCGGCGCTTGGTGCTCGGTGGCCTGGGCACTAGGCAATCTGGTGTGGGCAGTCTGGTGCTTGGGCGGCCAAGCGATGGGCTGCCTTGCGTGGGCGGTCTAGCGCTTGGGTGGCCGGGCGCTGGGCGGCCCTAATGGGGCCGCCTGGCGCTTGGATTGCCGGGCGCTGGGTGGCCCTAGTTTGGGCGGCCGGGCGTTCGGGCGGGCGGGCGCTGGGCAGCCTTGCGCTTGGGTGGCTAGGCGCTAGGCAGCCCTAATGTGAGCAGCAAGGCGCTTGGGCAGCCGGGCGCTGGGCGGCCCTGATGGGGCAGCCTAGCGCTTGGGTGGTCGGGCACTGGGCGGCCCTAGCGTGGGCAGTCGAGCTCTCGGGCGGTCAAGCGCTCGGCGGTCTTGGCGGGGCGGCCTGGCGCTTAGATGGCCGGGCGGCCTGAGCAATGGGCGGCCTTGGCGTGGGCGGCCTAACGCTTGGGAGATCCTAAGGAAGGGCGGTAAGAGTCGAACGGGCACGGAGAAGGAGCGGTGGCCGACAACTCAGGGTGACGCCGATGGCGGCAGCGGCAACGGTCCGACAGGAAGAGGGCTAGGTCAAGTCCTCCAAGAAGAAAACTCAATTCTTGAAATAAAACTTGCCAAATGTTCCTTGCAACATTGGTCTATATATATAGACCTTGGAGGAAAGAGGAAATGCGAGAGATAAAAATAAAAATAAAGGTGGGCGATGTGATATCATTTCACGTCAAAGGACAGTTCTTGATCTGGCGTTAAGGATGTGTCATGATGCGTGACGGGGCATGCGTAGGTGGAGATGTGATTGAAGCCGGTGCGTTGGCTTGGTCGGGCGACGGGAGCGGCGTGTCTTCAGAAGTTGTGTTGTAGTCATTGCCGTCAATTCCTCCAGGCTTAGAAGAACTTGACTATGTCGAGTCATTGACAGAAAAGTCCAGCGGGATCACCAAGTCGGGGCACAAGCAAGCCCGGTCCTCTTTCGAAATCCATGTGTCGTCCGTCGATGGTTTGCCCTGCCAACGAACAAGAAACTTCTGCACTGTCCCACCGTTGGTGAAGGTGATTACTTCGTCCAGTATAGCCTTGATGTTCTCTTGCCAATCGGAGGGTAGTGAAGGAGGAGTGGACAAGTCAAAGTCGCTCACCGGGAAGTCCATGGGTAGAGATTGGTCAATAGATGAGGGAGGTGGGGCTTTAAATGTGACCAAATCCAAAATATTGAAGGTAGTGCTTATCTCCCATGTGGAGGGTATATCGACAACACAGGCATTTTCCCCAACTCGCTTGAGGATTGGGAATGGCCCGACACAATGAGCATGAAGCTGGGTAGCCCGCTTGGAAGAGAATCTCTCCGACCTAACCCTCACCATCACCATGTCACCTTCATTAAACTCACAAAAACGACGGTGTAAATCTGCGGTCCTTTTGTAGGAAGTGTTGCTATTCATGATGAGCTTATGAATGTCCTCATGCAGACTTCTAATATGATTTGCAAACTCATGATCATCGTCTGAGACTCTAGCATGCGACAACATGGGTATGAGGCCGGTAGGTTTGCGAGATGGATGACCATGAACAATTTCAAAAGGACTCATGCCGGTGGTAGGGTTGACTGATGCGGTATAGGCAAACTCGGCAGAATGACAGTATCCCAAGATTTGAGGTTGTCTCCAACCAAAGATCGCAATAGATTTCCAAGGCTTCTATTAACGACTTCAGTTTGACCGTCAATTTGCAGGTTAAAAGCTGTAGAAAATTGGAGCTTTGTCCTCATGAGGTGCCAAAGGGTCTTCCAAAAGTAGCTAGTGAATCTGGCATCTCTGTTCGATACTATACTCTTTGGAAGCCCATGTAGGCGGACAACTTCATTAGAATAAAGTTGTGCGACATGAGAAGCATCAGAAGTTTTAAAACAAGGAATGAAATTGGCCATTTTAGAAAAACGATCTATGACAACCATGATGGAATCATGACGCTTGAGAGTCCTCGAAAGTCCTAGCACAAAGTCAATGCTCACGTCATCCCAGAGTTTATGAGGGACCTGTAGGGGAGTATAGAGACCAGTGTTTTGCTTGACCTGTTTAGCAAGAGCACATACACAACATTGGGGCACAATATTTGCTACATCTCTTTTTAAGGATGGCCAAGAGAATCTATGCTCTACGATCGCGATCGTCTTGTCTCTCCCAAAGTGACCACTTAGGCCTCCGGCGTGTGTTTCCCAAACGAGAAAGTCTCTGAGAGAAGTCTGTGGGATGCAAAGGTGGCAGTCATAAAATAGGAATCCCTCTTATGGAATATTGGGTTTTCTGGTTAGGGTATTTTCATAAGGACTGGATGATAGGCACAAAGTCCGGACAATCGTTATAAAGATCTTTTATCTGATCAAAGCCAATTACCTCAATTTTCATGACATTTAAAAGGTGGACTCGCCTACTCAACGCATCGGTGACCATATTCTTGACGTCCCTCTTATGCATAAGGACAAAGGTGTATGATTGAATGTACTGGACCCATCTAACGTGCCTAGGATTTTACTTCTGCTGGGAGTGGAGATACTTCAATGCCTCATGATTGGAGTAGAGAACAAATTCTTTAGAAAGTAGATAATGACGCCAGTGACGTAAGGATTGAATGATGGCATAGAATTCTTTATCATAGATGGAGTATTTGAGCTTGGCATCGTTCAACTTTTCACTAAAGAATGCGATGGGATGATTCTCCTGACTCAATTCTCCTCCAATTCCTAATCCCGACGCATCACATGCGATCACAAACACTTTATTAAAATTGGGTAAACGCAGGAGGGGAGCTTGTGTCATCTTAAGTTTTATATTTTCAAAGGATTTCTGTGCTAATGCAGTCCACTCGAAGTGATTACCCTTTAGGCACTCGGTCATGGGTGCCATGATAGTACCAGAATTTGAAATGAAGCGTCTATAGAAGGTCGCTAAACCATGGAAGCTACGAACATCATGTACATTCCTAGGTGTCGGCCATTGGGTAATGGCATCTATTTTGGTCGGATCGACGCATACACCTTGCGCATATAAGATAAAGCCTAGGAATGAGATATGATCAACAAGAAACGAAACAAAATTTTTTTTGGATGGGTATATAATTGCTCGATCTTTAGGACCTCACACACTAGGCGTAGGTGATGGACGTGGTTGTGTTTGGATTTACTGTTGATGAGTATAGCATCAAAATAAACCACAACAAAGTCTCTTATGAATGGCCTAAGAATGTGGTTCATTAATCGCTGGAAGGTACTAGGTGCATTCGACAAGCAAAAAGGCATAACTTTCCATTCATATAATCCATCCTTGATTTTAAATGCGGTTTTCCACTCATCTCCAAGACGGATTCAGACTTGATGATAACCATTCTTTAGATCAATTTTTAAGAAAATCCTTGAACCAGCCATCATGTCAAACATATCATCAATGCGAGGGATGGGAAACCTATACTTGACGGTGATCTTATTTATGGTTCTACATTCGATACACATGCGCCAACTCCCATCCTTTTTGGGAGCCAACAATGCAGGTACGACGCATGGGCTAAGGCTTTCATGAATAAATCCCTTGTCCAATAGCTCTTGGACTTGACGCTGAAGTTCCTTATATTGCGTGGGATCCATATGATTATGGGGAAGATTCGGTAGGGATGATCCGGGAATGAAGTCGATGGCATACTGAATTTCATGCATAGGTGGTAGGTCATTGGGTAAATCCTCGGGAAAGACACTCTCAAACTCAGAAAGTAATTGGGAAACCTCTAGCGGTGGGGGTGATCAAAATTTCAGTAGAATGGTCAAGAATCATGGCGAGACAAATGGACAGCTCACTATCTATCTCCTTTTGAAATTGGTGACAATTGAGAATGCATAAACCTAACGACGTAGATTTTGGTGAAGGCTTCTTCGGGTTCTGAGTATAAGGGTGCCACGAGATTTTTTTACTCTGATAGATAAATAAACAAGTGTTACTCCTACCAAAAATGTGTACGTCATTATCAAATAGCGAAGGGCAGCCACGGATAATGCTGCCCGCCTTCATGGGTAACACATCACACAATACTTCTTACTCGAATGATTGAACCTTTAAAGGAAGGAGGCATTGACTCTTCACGGGAATCAAGGTAGCGTCAATCCATGATACATAATAGGGATGAGGGTGATCAATCAATGGTAATCCCAAATGTGAAGGCATAACATCAGAGACGGCATTGTCACAACTACCACTATCTACAATCGTCTTGCACATCTTATCACCGATCGTAAAGTAAGTATAAAATATGGATGTTCTCAATGAAGAATCATCAATGGATGGTCGGGTAAGGTTGCAGCGAACAATTCCCCTAACGGATGTAGATGGATCACAATGAGGAAGGGATGGTGGGCAGTAAGTGATGCCAATGGAGCTCATCAAACCTTCTTCATGCACAAATTCATCTACGACGTAATTATCTACCCTACACTCTTTTTCATCAATAGGTTGCTCGTCTAGAGTAGGTTTAATATCCACAGGTTCTAGTCCAATATGTAGGGCTCGGGGAGGGCATTGGGATGCTCTTGACTACGTCCCTGGCACTTAAAGTAAGTCCTGCCAGACGAACCGATTTGTGCTAGATTGGATTGAGGCGTAGCTCTCACGGTGGAGTCGAGGGAAGAAGAGGTACGGGCGTTAGGATTGGTCAGAGTGGTGGATTGTGGTGTTGAAACTGGAGGACGGTGTTCGGTGGAAGTGCGAGTGAGCATAGGTACCGGTGCCGAGAGAGCTAGTGGTGGGTTACGCGGAGCTAAACAATTGGAGTAAGAGGAATGACCACGATCGGCAAGAGCGGGACGGCCACTAACGACAGGAGTGTTATATAAGGTTTCGCAGAGTTCAAGCTCTTCTACAATCTGATAGGCCTGCTCAAGTGTAGTAGCCTTGCGAACAAGTAATTCTGTCTCTAAGTACGGGTTAAGTCCAGTTCTAAATCCGGATATGACAGCTTGGGGATTCTCCTCAACTCGACATCTCATATAAAATTCCTCGAATTGAGTGGTGTAATCTGAGGCGGGGCGCCTACCCTATTGTAACTTATGCCATTGTTCTAGAAGGTTATCTAAATAAGCAATAGAAACATATTTCTCACACAATTGTCTTTCACTTGGGGCCAAGTGTCAATAGGTACCTTACGTCCGTTATAGATCGAAAACTCAAGATTCTCCCAAAAGATTTTGGCTTGACCCCCTAGTTTCATCTCAGCATATTGAACTTTTTGCCACTTAAGCATGTTGTACCATTTGAAGTTACTGTTAAGCTTAGACTCCCAATCTAGATATTCTATAGGGTCCCTAGATCCCTCATAATATGGAACATCTACTTTGACACTTCTTTGAATCTGCTGCGAATGATTGTTGTGATCCACACGTCTCTGATCACAAGGTTGTGCCCGATCATTGGGTGGATAGGGATTGTCAAGTTCTAGACGATTCCCATTCCAACCTCGACGTCTATCATTAGGCGGATAGGGATCATTCCGCGAGGTATGATTCCTATCATGATCTGGGGCCCTTACCTATGGTAGATAGTAATCATCACGGGGTGGACGATTTCCATTATTTACCGAGTTTCTACCCGCAGGTGGATAGGAATCATTCCGTGGAGGATGATTCCTGTCTTGGCCTGTGGTTCCAGGCTCAGGTGGATAGAAATCATCTTGACGATTTCTATTGTGGAGTGGCGTTCCATTCTCGGGAGGAATTTGATCGTCTCATTCAGGATGATTCTGATTACGTCCCCCGGATCTAATCTCGGGTCGATTGGGATCATCCGATATGTGATGATTCCTATCGTGATCCCGCGATCTAGGTTCAGGCAGGTACAGGTCTTCGCGATCACTACAATGCCTAACACGACCTCGATTCTCTAATTGATAAGTTAGCTCACTAATCGCATCGATAGAACTGGTTAGACAGTTGTCCATGTTGGTTAATCGTGTATTCACATCACGAAAATTGTTCTAGACAGCGTCTAACATGCGGTCAACATCCCCAGGTGAGGAGGATGGTGGAGCGGGTGGAGATGAATCTTGGATGGGGAGTCACACCTCACGACTATCTAGGGATGGGTCTTTCATTTGCGCGGAGATGCGTTTGCCTGAACGCAGATGCATGCAAATGAAATGATGAATGGATGAAATCTACGATTGCGGAATAGGTAGGGTGACACAGGTGAGGCTCTGATACCAATTTGATGCAAGACAACTAATGCAGGACAATAGTAGATGATGGATGTAGGACGACTTTGGTGACTGAAAAAGGGACGACGGCGAATGCTGCCAAATATTGGGCCGGTTTAGAGGGATGGATAAAACTGACCACAATTCACACGATCAATTTTGAAATATTTAAATCCGATGAAATAGTAGTGGTGTAGCCCCTTTCCTCGTCGAGGGCAGGAGTATTGTCTTCAACCACAGCGATGATGCTAAGCACCAAAATCAATACTATCAAATTTACACTTGCGGGAAAACTCAAGAAAAACCTAATCCACTCATTGTTGAAAATTCCAGAAAACCTAAAAAAAATCCGACGGCGGTGGAAGAACTTCTTGCGGAACACTTGACGATGAACACAGACACCAAAGAGTTTGAGGGATACCTATGCACCAAGGGTGCGTGACGAGGATGGGGGGAAGTCTGATCGTATCGTTGACGAGTGAGAGGCGTGATCGAAATGCGGGTGGCGACCAAGCGGCAAGTAGCTAGTCAGGGGCATCCTAGCGCTGGGACGGTCAAGCGCCGGGTGGTCGGCGCTAGGTGCTCGGTGTGGGCGCTGGGCGATCTGGTGTGGGCGGCCTGGTGCTTGGGCGGCCGAGAGTTGGGCGGCCAAGCGTGGGTGGCAAGGCGTTGGGCGGCCAAGCGCTGGGCTACCTGGCGTGGGCGGCTTGGCAGTCGGGTGGGCGGGCATTGGGCGGCCCTAACGGGGCAGCTTGGCCCTTGGATGGCCGGGCACTAGGCGGCCCTACGTGGACGGCCGGGCGCTCTAGCGGCCGGGCGCTGGGCGGCCCTGGCCGGGCAGCTTGACGCGTGGGTGGCTGGGCGCTGGGCGCTCAGGTGTGGCTGGTCGGGCACTAGGGCGGCCCGGCGCTAGGGCGGCTAGGCGTTAGTTGGCCTTGATGGGGCGGCCTGGCGCTTAGGTGGTCGGGCATTGGGCGGCCCTAGCGTGGGCAGCCGACTGCCCGGGCGGCTGAGCGCTCGATGGTCCTGGCGGGGCGGCCTGGCGCTTACATGGTCGGGCGGCCTGAGCGCTGGGCGGCCCTGGCGTGGGCGGCCTGACGCTTGGGAGATCCTAAGGAAGGGCGGTAAGAGTCGAACGGGCACGGAGAAGGAGCGGTGGCCGACAACTCAGGGTGACGCCGACGGCGGCAGTGGCAACGGTCCGACAGGAAGAGGGCTAGGTCAAGTCCTCCAAGAAGAAAACTCAATTCTTGAAATAAAACTTGCCAAATGTTCCTTGCAAAATTGGCCTATATATATAGGCCTTGGAGGAAAGAGGAAATACGAGAGATAAAAATAAAAATAAAGGTGGGCGACGTGATATCATGTCACGTCAAAGGACAGTTCTTGATCTGGCGTTGATGACGTGTCATGACGCGTGACGGGGCGTGCGTAGGTGGAGACGTGATTGAAGCTGGTGCGTTGACTTGGTCGGGTGGCGGCGATGGCGTGTCCGCAGAAGTTGTGTTGACGTCGTCGACATGAGACGGAGTCCTTATGTGCCACATTACAAAATGCATGACGAGCAGTGACGCCCGACGCTGGACTCTTAGGCCATAGTCCTCATGGTGTGTGTGTTCGGTGGAACTCAAGCGTCACAGATCAGGGGAGGCCCACACGTGCTTAGGGCACGGGCCGTCGAGAGTGGGTGCACATGGGCGTCAAGTGTCGTGCACGTGCCTAGGACACACAAGCTTGGTGGTAGCGTTGGGGGGTGGCGCATGGGGTTGTGCAGGTGAGTTGTGCGGTTACGCGCATGCCGTGCGCAGTGCGTATCCAGGGCACGGGGCAAGAAACATTTCACTAGGAGATTAAGGGCTTGGTTTACTATGAACGCTAAGATGGTCCACGGTCGTGGCACATCCACGTATAGTGATGGGCACGCAATGCCCAACTTGAGGCGTCAAGCATCGCGATGCTCGAGCGGATTGGGCGTGATAGGTATCAACGCGGGTGCTGGTGGCACACAGAGTGTAAAGGCTGGGATGGATCGACAGATGGCCGAGCACCATGCCTAAGGGCGCGCGGCGCCCGGCCCAAGGACACGCGCGTAGTAGCGGGCCTCTTCTCGTTACTTCAGTATCTTCCTTTATCTTCCCCCATGTAATGCCCATGACTATGATGTATGCTCTTTTCAATAAGAATGAAATGACCCTATTCCTGTATGGGGCTGCATCCCCACCTCCTCTCCTAACCCCTTCTATGAAATCTTAATATATTGCAAAGACTTCCCCTCCAGCAAACCAAGGCTGCTAAGTGTTCTGCTCCAAGCACTAAGGCCGTCACGAGTCAGTTTTGAGCATTGTTCTAAGCCCAAAATTTGATCACATGACAGCCAAAGCTACAGTCACAACCATAGCTGCAGCCACAGCCGACAAGATTACACCGCATCACGTAGCTACACAATATCACTTCCCATGTGCGGACGTATGGGAAGTTTTTCTCATTCTTCTTTCTTTGAATTATATGGTAAACTGGTTTATGTATTTATATACTAATGATGGATTTGAATTGTTTTCATATGGGATTAACAAATAAATCTTTTAGATAGGTTTGGACTGGGCTAGGGAAGACATAAGAAGTCTTCACCATGCCCATGGGGCCGCTGCTACACGATAACACAAGGAAAGCCAATCTCAAGCTTTGCATAGACCTAGCCATAAGCCTGAGTTGAAATGGGCTTTTCCTAAAGCCAAAGATATAATCCAAACCGTTGATATTTTCTAAAAATATCAAATGGTAAAAGTCGATTATGTACTTTATTTCTTCTCAGTCTCTCTTTTACAATTAACAAATCAGCTATGTATATTGACGCAGACCAATGAAAAATGGCTATGTAAAGAAAGTGCAGAGTGTGCAAGGACACCCTAGACTAAGAGGGTTTAAGGCAACAATTTGAGCCCTCCAAGACAATAAACAATTTGTCGAGGAGGAAAACCATCCTCCTCGACCTCTCAATCACCTATGTTGTCAGGGACCCAATTCTGGTGACCAAAAGATAAAATTTTGCTAAATTGCCACCACGTAACAGTTAAGAAAGGTCACGTACCAACCGGGGGGGTTCTTGTATTAACTGCTACCTTCAATAACTGAGTTAGCCTAATAAGAAGGGGTATGTTTTACCGTTGTTAAATTGATTTCGAGAACAAAATGGGAGGGAAAAACTCCTGAAAATCATGTAGCTTCCTCTTGGCTCAAAGAGAGAAGAAAGGTGGTGATGGGGGGCCATCAGGACGACGCCGGGATGGGACGAGTCCAACCACACCGGGCTGCTCGTGCCGACGCTCACCACCTTGCGTTCAAGTACTCCGCGTAAGTAGTATTTGATTTCACGCCTTATTTTTTATTTTATTTTCGTTTTATTAAACCTACAGACCGAGCCGTTATGTTTGGGCCTTGTCCAAGTTAATTTTTCAAATTTTAGTTGTAACTGTGACTACAGGACGGACCATGTCTGATGACGGTTCCTCCCCTAGAAACGTTACTTGGCACCTATCCTCCCTATATATGGGGATAGCATGCCCCAAGTGAAGTAGGAATTGATGAATTGAAATTATGTTCTACTTTTCTACCTTAGTGCTTAGAGGGGATTAGATAGGAGTTAGATAGTCCTAGGAACGTGGTTGCCCTCACCCTGCTCACGCCGAGATCACTCCGTGAGCTGTCGCTGACAACGGCCTCGTCGAGATCACTCCGAGGACACTTCGATGCCGCCGGGACGACCTGCACCTGTTCAGATAGTTTTCTTGAAGATTCAAGATTTGTATCTTTGGGAGTTGTCATCGCCATCGCCCCCTCGTTGAGATCACTCCGAGGACGCGTCAACGTCGACTCTTGTCATCGGCAACTCCATCGCCTAGAGTCGCTGTTCTTGCCGACAAGAAGATCCAACATTCAACATTGGTCTACCCAGTTCTTGGAGATCTTGAGAGCCCATCAACCCTGTCGAGGGAACACCATCCTCGCTCCCCCCATCGATTGTGCCCCACGCACGCTGCCTTTACACCCGCACTGTCCGTGCCTGAGCCAGCGCCTCACGCCGCTCAGCGCCCGCGCCGGTCTCCAGCACGGCCATGCACCCGTGGTCACACCACCGCAGGCCACCGCGCGCAGGCGGCTATTATTCTCGCCTGTCGGCGCATACTAGCACAAGCACCACATGGCCCCCGCGCCTGCAGCTGCTGGCGCACTACCGCACAGTGGTGGACCCTGCCCCCTCCCCTCCTCAACTGTGCACCGACTGTCCTCGTGCGCACAGCCCATCGAGCCGTTCAGCTTTCGCGCCAGCCGCCCGCTTGTGCTCAACCACGCGCTGTGGTCAACCAGCGATGCGTACCCCTTTGCGCCCTAGATCCAATCACCCGGTGCTTTGCAGTCGTCTCTGAGTTCAAGCAAACCTGGTTTCGTGCCATGGACTCACGTCAATCAGGTATCTTTTAGCTCCCCTCCCCATTACATTTCAGTATTATTACTTGGTGCAGTGCAGTCCTCCCCTATCATTTTCTTTGCCACGGATGAAGAGGATAACTGAGATAGGATAGCCATTTGTCGAGAGTTAGGGGTTCATTGAGGTAGAAAGCTATTCGTTGATTTTAGACTTGGAACAGCCAAGGACCGTCAAACACCCCTTACACTATAGACATCTGAATTAGTCTTGAGGGTCATTGGGAGTCTGGTCTGGTTAACCTCGCTCCTAGTGGAATTCATTGATTGTTCACCCAAGTTAAGAGACGTCGTATATTGCTCGTAGGAGTTTCTCTTGATTTCCATATTATCTAAATACTCATAAACAATTCATCATTATGTAATGTGTTGTAATACAAACCGTCGATCCCGGTGTAGTCGTATTACATCAGGTGGCAGATAATTGAGAAGAGGAGCAAAGGATTTACTACAACGATGACTTGGCAGATAAAGGGTTCGAAACAATTGCTGAACCCAAAATGCTATCGAATGCCAACATGTCCACACATACCTAGAATTAATACTTAAAAACTTACACAATTTTTAAACAAACTCAAGAGTAAACTTCATACCATTAAGGCACAGCTGTTTCATATTTTCTGGAATTTTTTTATCTTTTGCACAGTTCATCAAACAACTAGTCAACCCTGATTTCCAAACAAACTTCAATTTATTTTTTTGGAATATTTGTAATCCAATGAAAATCTTTAAAAATATCTAATAAATGTAGAAAGCTAAACGTCTTAATATGTTTCTAAAAACACAATGTAAATATTCTCCTTCAATGAATTTTATCAAACAGTTTATACTCAATCTTTTCAACAGGTTATTCAGAATTTTGTACCATAAATCCAACTTCTAAAAAGTAGGTAAAAATTAAATTTAATTCACATTTATTCCCATAGTACAGATTTCCTGCTTTCAATAAAAACAAATTGAGAAAAATTTGCTTATAAAAACTTATATAAGCTCAATCTTTGTATTAGACATCTCTTTAAACACTTCCTTATGTTCTTGATTTTCTTCAATTACAAATTTTAATTTTTTCTATTTCTTCCCAATCTTCATCCCTCTAATTCCATTTATTATTCCACTTTAGTGCCTTCAAATATAGTTTCCATGCTTTCCTACAATAAATTTAGATAACAATAATAAAATATTGTCATTTAGGACTACTATCCTAGGATCTATTACCCCTGCATTTTTACGCATTAGCTAACCCAATTTCTATGATCCAATCCCTTAGGAGAAGACCTTAATCTTTGCTATACATTGTAGAGTGACATTAATTATTCATACAGATTATTTGATTCAAGTGAGTAACAAAAACATTGTAATGCATAAATTTGCTTGATCACACTTATGCCAGCAGAAAATGAAGGATGTTTGTACTCGGCTTCACTTGGAGGATGTTGTCTCTCCGTTAATGCCTGCTTTGTGACAGAGGATCAGAAAATGATGGTGAATCAGAAGGGCCTAACCCAAATCCAACTTCATCTTTCAAATCATATTCTTCATGAAGTTCAAAGGGACACTTAGGCTCATAATCAATGTCCATGGCCAGAGGAGATATGCATGGCCAAGAGAGTCACTCAATCAATCTTCTGCAGGCAACGACTCTTTGATCTACGTAGGATGAAAGCTACTCACCTGGAATCCAATATAGTCTCTTTTAAATATATTCTGCCATAGTTTGAAGCTCTTAATGCAAATACGCTTATTGAAGAAGATCTATCATCACTAAGGCCCATTTTATTCACATTTCATATGAAATCTCAACTTGGAGCATGTGGATTTAGTGAAATATCATGGTATGAATCTCCACATGTATTCATCTTTAAAATAATATTAAAGTATAATTTTGAAATTAATGTGACCCACTTGGCAAAGTGGGCTGCATGAAACCTCTTAATTTGAGAATTTTTTACCTTGTTCAGGACTAAGAAATTTCTCTTATGAAAGGACCAAGGGACTCTTCATAAAGCCAAAGGAGATCTCATAGGGTTATTGGCCCTTCCTCTTGAGAGAAGACCCAAGATGTAACTGTAAGAGACCCTTTAAAAGGATTCAAATATTCAAGAAGAAACACTAACAGTCATGTGGGCTTGGCCCAAATCTCACCCATCAAATTGATCCATTATTTAAGGCATGCCCATAAATGATTTAGACTTCTTTGCAAAAGACATCGTAAAGTTTCATTTAGAATTTGAGTTAAAGGGTGAGAAGATTCTTCAGTTGCTCTCTCTCTCTCTAGAGTTCTGAGAGTTAATGCGGGCCAAGTAGAATGTGAGCTCACAAAGCCTAGTTGGAAGAGAGAAACCATTTTCTTTCTACTCCCTATCCCAAGGTTTCCCCCCTGTCTCTATCTCTTTGCATTTTAGCTGCCAAGGATTCCAAGAAGTGATAAGCATCCACCGCTTATGAAGGTAGAACGAGAGGCATACCAACTTGGTAAGCCAGTTCTTTCATTCTCTACACTTCTCCTTCTTTATCAATCTTGATTTCTCGTGATATAAATCAAGATTAGGGTTTCTTGCTGTCACAAGGCCACCTGCCGTGTGGAATATGGCTGTTCTTGGCCCAAAAGAACACATAATTCTCTTCCCAACACTCGAAAAATCCCACGTGTATGGGGTGAAACAACTTCTTGAAATATTCTCGAAATTCATTTTCAACAAAGATTTGTTCAAGAAGAACAAATCTCCCTCCTTTTGAATTTCTTGTTGATTTCATTTTGATGAATTTAATTAGGTAAAAAAATAAATTAATATATAAATTAGTAAATGTGTTCTAAAATTAACAGATTTGCTGTTCACGCAATAAAAATAATTTAGATCGAACATGCATATTTCACTGTCATTTACCCTCAATCTAATCAAAATAAATTTAGATACAATTCAGTAAATTCGTACGCACCTTTTTTAACTAAAATCTACTCAAAACTGGTCTAGTTGCTCTCTCTTGTTTGGCCCATGCTCGCCTGCCAGTGAACAATATAAATTCATTGAAAAATCTAGAAAAGTTCTCACTTCACCTAGGTTGGTGATACTTAATCCTGCATAACCTAGAACCCTAGTGTTCCAAATTACCAATCATCATTCATATCATTACTATAACTAGTGAGAATACTGCTTGAGGAAGGATGACTGGCCATAACTATTGATGCTTATGGTCCCTTAATGTTCAACAAAGCGGAATAATATGTTCAACAAAATGATATAGTGATATAATAATATGTAAAACATGTATGGATATAATAATATGTAATCAAGGTGCACAAAACTGTGTCACATAAAGACAGAATGTTTGGGCCATGTATATAATTTATTAAGGGTATAATGTTGCAAAGAGGAGTATCATAAGCAAGCCAACTTCTAAATTTAAGTGTATCCAGGTTGGCTTGTTAATAGAGGCTAGTAAAAACTCATACGTTGAAAAATACTTTTATAATATGATTTTTTTTAAATAACACTTGTTATCGATCAAATTATAAGAAAAACTCAACTAGTTATAGACAGGTCCCTAAATTTCTTTGGCATGCTAATGCTTTTATGCTACAGGTCTATGAAATCCTTTATATAGTGCCAAATTGTGAACTACTGATGCACTAAAAAATTACCGAGCCTCAAATTTTGTTGTGTTTGTTGACATTACTGCATTTGCATGGGTTGGTATATTTAATGACATATATGTGTTAGTCTAACAAGATTGATACCATGCCTGATTATGTTTTCGTACCTTTCATGACATTCTCTAGTTTTATGTCGAAATTAAGAGAAACTCTAACACTAATTTTGTTATTCTTCTTGAACTAACCTATTTATCTTAATTGGTCCTATTTATAAGGTTGAGTCCGATTTCAATCCATTTAGAATAGGTGGCATTAAAATGAAATTCATTGAGCTTGTGTTTTGTGAGTGGCATAGAAATGTGTGATGGGCTTTGAAATTCAGTGTAATATGTTAAAACTCTGTATTGTTGAGGTTGGGGTTTGATGTTGACTACCAATTGACAGTACTCTGTCTGAAGCCCTCCAACGAATGTGAGATAATTGCACCTTCTCCAACTTTTTGGCCATCCAGCTTTAATCACTCAATACTTGATTTATAATGTGCTATGTATTCATACATAGAATATGTTCATGTAATCATGCTTCTAAAATATCAATTCAGACCATAATTGTTCATTGATTTCTAATAGATAAAGCACTCTCCACTTTATCTCATGACTACCTTAAAGAGTTGGCTTACTAATGCATGGGCTGATAGATTGAATAAGAGCAGAATAAAAACAACTAATAACTTTTTCTTTTTTCTTCTGCCACGTTGTGTAATTTTTATATTAAGTCACATGCTTATTCTAATCAATAGCGAAAAAGGACAAGTTCTTCAATAAAGTAAATTAGATCATAGATGTTACAATGGTAAATAAAGCAAAAATGTTAGTAGTTGTGATTTTAATATGCCTTTATAGTGTCATTGCTCCTTGATTTGCAGATAATGTCACTGCTAAAGATTTATGGGCAAAAGCCTATTCAGCAATAAAGGGAAGTGGCTCTGATACCATCAATGATCCAGATTTAATTTATCATAATTCAAGTTTTCCCGGAATTTATAAATTTTCTATGATCCCTTTAGAGTTATAATTTATTGGAAAAATCTAAATATCTGAATATTATAATAAAATCTAATATATTTATATTATTTAAATGTTTCTCGGTTAGGACTTAAAATAATTTTATTAATTCAATTTTATTTGATTTTTTTGTTACATTTCGATACCAATTTATGAATTATCCATGATTGACAAAATATTGGAAATTCTAACTAATTAGTTCCCTTATGCGAGAGATGGATATACAATCACAAAAAATCCATAGTTTATTAATTTGATTTTGATGTGATATCTTACAATGCATAATTTCAATATTTGTTATAGTAAGGGTGAATAACTTTGGAACAATCAATAAACTAGTTCATTTTCAGATTCAGTCTCAATCGCTTTGATCCATATTAATATTTTCATTTATAGATATGAAAGGCTTTTGAATTAATATTAAAGGCAATGTTTCATTTTTTAGGAAATATAAATATATTTATAAAGGTTTACCCAAGTTTTAAGCTCTGATTGTATCCACCTACCCATCTTGCTAATGGATCCATCTGATCATTTTTTCGAAATCAATATAAAGGCTTTCAATTTAATAGGTATAGCCTGTAAATAATACTATCTGCAAAATAGGAGCTAGTTACATGTCCAAGTGGGCAGTTGAGCTGGAGAAAATACCTGAGGTTTATATTCATCACCACATCATCATCTTTCCTGACAACCACAACAGAAAAAATAAACATTTTGATAATAGTATAACATACATCAATCAATACTTTGCCTAGTTATCCTAGTGGCTCATGTCAGGAGAGAACCCTCTTTGGAAAATATGATAAGCTAAAAAGATGGGGTTAGAATCTAATTTCCTCTATCATTTTTTAAAAAACTTATCATTTCATATAAAGTCTGTCTGCAAATTATTTAGCAAGTGGTGAATATGGGTTAGTTAAGACATTGGAGACTTTTAGTGGCAAATACAATGGTCTGAGAGGAGTTACAAACATACCCACATAAATGAATTATATATGTGGTAGTGAAATGACAGAAAGGATGACCTGGGAATGTCATAATAATTATCAAATAAGGCCAAGATGGGTATTAATAAAAGTAAAGAATAAGGGGACGTGAATGGGCCAAATTTGTGGAGTAATGAAAAAGGATATATAATGAGTGAATTAAGATTTGAATGAAAATGAGATATAAAAGTACAAGCGTCATGACATGATTTGATAGAAAAATGATTGTAAATTAATATAAAAATAGAAGGCATGTATCTAATATGATTGATTCAATGGAGACGAATAAGTCTATGGGAAGAGAACTCACCATAGGTCATTATGTTGCACTAGAACCATTGCAATTTTCTTTTGTTGCAATCCTATTGTAACTCAGAATTTAGGGGTAATTGGTATTAATTTAACATCCCAAAATAGTGACATAGGTTAATGTGATTTAAAACACCAAAATTTATAAAAAATTTACTAGCTTAGGGAGACTAAGGGTCGATCCACATGGAGGAAGGGTTAATTCTAATGAATTTTTACTTATAATTTTTTATGAATTTAAGAAGTGAGTTTACTACCTAAGAAGATAAATAACTCAAAAATATAAATAATGAAATTTAACATATAATTAAGATATTTATAAAAATATTAGCGGACAGAAAATGAATTTTTGGGATTTTTAAGGGGTATTTTAATGCCAAATAATATAGAAAATGGTGGCGTGACGGCACTAACTTCCCTCTAGAATGAACACAATAATGAATTTTTTAGCGTGGTTGCACGTGTTGGCACTGTCTGGATATTGGCTAGCTGATCCAAGACTGACCAGAAGACAAAGATGAACATGTATGAGTGAAATAGAATAAATAAGAAGGTAAGCTCTTTGTTACACCCTCCAAGGCCCAAGGGACTTCTCCTTTCCACCAGCTTCTTCAGCCCTGGATGCTTCCTGCTCAGCCTGCCATTCACTAAGGTGAATGGATCTATGACTCAATTGCACTTAGGTCACCAAACATTACTTTGGATAGAATCACAATATGGATATTACAATAGGATGAAAGGGTTTATATAGGGAGAGAGAGCAAATGAGAGCCATTGGATTTTTAATACATTGGATGGCCAGATCTTCTTTTCTAGGTCATGATCCACGTCCATTATTGTCCTCCAATCAGCATTGGGACATTTGAAATACCCCAAGGACATTCAAGAATGCTTTCCTTAATTATCATTAAAGGTGGTATCTTTAAGTCTCCACCCTTGATGATTTATGGATTGAATGGCTGGATCTTCTTCCCTGGCTTGGATCCACGTTCAAGGGTGTCCTCCAATCATCATCCAAGTACCTTAAATGGACATAAATAATCATGACTGGACGTTCTTCTTGCCCTCATTTCTTTGGCCCAATATGTCTCTCATAATGGGATTAATGGAGCTTCTTTAATGGGCCTTTAGACTAGAGCCAACTGTCTTGATTTGGGCCTCCTTTCTTGCCCCATGGTCATGGCTGGGCCTACTCCTTCGAGCCAAATAGCTTCTACTTTATTTAATTATCCCCTTTAGTCATGAAAGTTTCACCTAATTCCTACATCATCGAGTTAAGTGGGGTAGTCCCACAAATGATAATAGTTAACTCAAAATTAGAAAAAGATGATTTTATGCATGATATTTCACAACTTACCATAATTGTTGATATTATATGCAGATCAAGATAAAGAAGTAGATAAATTAGCTAGAAATGCACATATTTATTACTATCATTTTGGATTCATAATTCTCTCCTCTTTTCTATTGATCTTCTTAAATAAATAAGAAAACCAAGGGAGACGTGATGGATCATCAAATGCTTCCTCTCTTTCAATTAGTTTATAAAAAAGGAAACAACTCCAAAGACATTTTCTACAAATATCATGTTTCTCCTTGTGGATTCGGCTATAAGAATGGATAGACAAGTGATGGCCCACGCTATCGAAGATCATCGACGACGTTGTTTGTGCCGCCTGCCGCCGTCATCGAAGCTCGGATGAAATTGCTCACTTATCGCTTTCATTTTCATCAGTCTCTCTCTCTCTCGTGTTTTATGTTTTCCCGTCTTGTCATTGTGTTTTGGTCGCATTTGCAATGCACCCGTACTTCCTTCGTCGTCAACACGGGGAAGGATCCTTAGTCATTTTTGGATCCCTTCCAATATGCCCTTCCTCATTGTCTTCTTTCTTTTATTTTTAATTTACCCCCTTTTCTTTTTGTAATGAGGGGGGCCAAATTTATAAGAGCCCCCCTTAATGGACCCTTTTTTCCCTTTTGTTGTCCAAATTAGAGGCCCATTTTGTCCTCCCCCTTTATAATGGAAGAGGGGGCGCCCTAATCCCTTAGACCACGTAAGTTGTTGATTTGGAGTTTTTTCACGTTTACTTGGTCTAACCCGCATTCAGGAAGGAGGAAGAAGACACGAGAAGGAAAATTGGACAAGAAAACTGAAAGGCAAATTGTCTCCGGGAAACTGCGAAGAGTATCGCCGCCCCTCGCAATGACCAGCTTGACCAGCTCATCGGACTCCGCTTGAGCCCATTCCCGTGCTTGACAGAACCATTGCCATCGACCTTGATTAATTCAGACAGAACATATTTCTCCTTTGAGGATGCCGAACACGCAATCAATTGGGCAGAGGGTACCCACCCATAGGGTCCAGGTAGAACAAGCTATGTGACGACTCGCGAAATACCCGCCCCGTGGAGAATTGCGAGCGCTTGCCAACGATTCTCGACTGCTAGACTGTCCAACTCTGCGGACGTAAAACCACGATTGAGATGGAACCGACTAGGCATGTCGCGGTCGATCAAGAATTATAGGCTTACTACTCCCCGCGGATCCTAATTCTGACAGCAGAATCTGCAGGACCAGACCGTCTCCGCATGTCAGAGGACGCTAAGCAATAATTGATGGACAGGGAAGCTGATTCAGCTGCCGAGATCTACCGGGTACTGGCCTAGCGATTTGGGTGGGAAAAGGGACAACTGACGGGAATACGGGACGCCGGGGTGTATTTGCACCCCTATGTGATCCTTCCCGTCCGACTTCACAACGGAATAGGATGGTGAATACCCCTGCCTCTTGAGGAGAACCCACACCATCACGCACCGTCCAGCTACCGAGCCAAGCCTACCTACACATGATTGTACATTCTGTCCAAGTGATCACCGACCGGGGTAGCAAACACCTTCCCCACGGTCATTTGTACTTGCTCAGGCAGTGCTCGCTCGTCCCCCTTCAACTCTTTGCCTTTGAGTTCAACTTAGTTGCTCCTGAGCATACGGCCAGTTGAGGCGTCGACACTCTCTGGCATCTCTCCACCAGACCCACTCCGACAGCTGCTGACATCGACAAACTCTACACCGTGAGCCACGCCGACGAGGTACGCCATCCTCTTCAGACGCTCGTTTATTTACCTTTTGCAGTATATTTTCGTCTCGACTCCACCGCGCTCAGGCTAGGCAGGTAAGATAGGTATTGAGAGAATTACGATATTTCAGTGTCCTACCGGTGCGGACGGGTATGTCCGTTACGTGCGAGCCCTATAGTTAGATTCTGTTCGGCCATACAGGCCTTCGTCACTTGGATGACGTTCCAAAGGCCACCGTCGCCGTCACCCGATGAACCCATCAAAGCTCGGAGCTTGACGCCTCCCTCCAGTCGGAGCCTGCACGTACGACACATAGAACACTCATATTTGCATCGTAGTTACATTTATGCAGTAGGGTTTATTCGTCGGACGACGACACCGTCGACATTCGATACCACTAGCTCTTATTGGCAGCAAACCATCATATTCGGTGTCGACCTGACGACGTCTTAGATGATGTCCGAGATCAACAAGAGAGAGATGAAGCTGCCCAAAAATTTTCCTGCATCCGGCTTCTGGGTCATTAGCTATCATGTCCTAAATTTAGATGAATGAGTCATTCATTTAACTTAAAGATTTATCTTTCCTCACTGTTGTCACCGTCCTCATGTTGCATCTAGAGTTCATTCATTAGTGTCTCTGGAATTCTCCAAGTGATTGATCAAGACTTTGTAAGTATATTATGCCTCAGAAAATGATGCACATTTTGAACGACTAAATTATATTATTAGTGCATGCAGTATATAACAAGGAATATCTGCATACAATGTTGTACAATATTTCATGCAGTACAGTCATGGGATACCATCTGTATGTCCAAATATGAAGAAAAAAGATAAATGATTTAAGTACAGAATACATAAGCTAGTTATGCCTTTTTGCACGCCAGGTTTGACTTCTATGATTTTCTGTCAAATCACTACGCCTGACTATTTAACTATTCAAACTTTATAGAACTAATTTTCTTCACCTCCCTTCCTTTACTTTTTCATTACATTTCTCATTATTTTAAACCACCTTTTTTTTCATTTATCCATGTTAGCCCTTGCGTTTGAAAAGTAAAGCTATATCGATCATCGTTTTCCTGCATGGTACTAGAAATATTTACTTCCAAAGGTGATGCTATCTGAAGTTGTAAGATTTACCAATTATTGAGAAATCATACAATTCATTGCAAGATTTGTAAATTATTAGGAAACCCTTTCCAGCTCATTGTCAGCTCAAATGGCACAACAGTGTTTGATCAATAAGCCTTAGCTAGTCCACACACAATTAAATATAGGCTTATGAATTATATGAATATATTTACTGTAACTAAGATGTATTCTATATCAAAAGTTGTTTACTTCTTGAATTTGTCATTCTAAATATCCGTGAGTATAGCCAATTGTCCACAACATGCTTGAGAACACATACATGTACTCAATTTAATGCTGGAAAACAGGTCAATATAATCTTACCAGCCTACCTACTTACTATAAGTATAATCAGACGTATATTTATAGGCCCCAATAGTGATGCATCATGTTGAGCGGACACCATGCTTTCATTGTCCATTTCCTGGCCAGATGCAATTTAAGATGCTCATATAAGTTAGGAAAAAAGTGGAAACATCTCATCAATTTTTCATTTTTGTTGTACAAAAAATACTTCTTTTCATTTGTATGTCATAAAAGGTGATTATGCCCAAGACAGAAGATCTTTGCTATATGAGGGCAACCTAATGGAAGATTTTCTTAATTAAAGATTAGAAGGATTGATCGGCGCCCTTGGTCTATCTATTCTCTCACCCTTTTCACTTTTCTTCCGTGTTGTGATGGGTATGGCCCCCTAAAAGTGGAATCATAACAAATATAATCAAAGGAAAGATAACTGTAGTAGTAAAGTATCAGTAAAATGAGAAGTCAAATGTTACCACCCAAGTGACGATAAAGGTATAAAAACTGGTCATTCCAACTCCCTTTCTCACTTTCAACAACAAAAAAATATTTGAGGCAAAGAGTGAAGTGGTACGTCAGAGCCTATGGCCTATGGGATGCCATGAAGGATCTGATTTTCCTCAGAAGAAGGATTAATATAACTATTGGCAATTATGGGGGCCATTGCTAAGAGTTTCTTATGTGAGCTCATGACAAAATAGATGGTAACAAAGAACTGAGTGGTTCCTTGGTTCAACACCATGGATTGGACCAGGTTACTTTTGTGAAGCAAAAAGATTGAACTGATTTTATGAGAATCTCAATACGAAAAAGGAGGACATGGTGACTTATCAAGAAATCAAATTCATTAATTTGGTTTATATGCTATGAAACATGGGCAAAAATATTACAGGAATAGAGTCATTGGGCATACTTTTCTTGGCAAGGCCATTGAACTTTGATTACCATTTGCTAAGTATGAAGCAACATGATGATCAAAGAAACATGACCATGCAAAGAGTAATTGGTGTTGAACTAAGAGGGGGTGAATTAGTTCCACTTCCTTTTTATTTATATGAATTCCTTGTTTAACTCTCTCGTACTTCACTCAAAGGGCAATAAATTTTTTACCCTGCTTCGGGCCACTAATGTGCCCTTAATGCAGCCGCACCTCGCTTGAGGAGTCGCCTTGACTCCACTAATCAGTTTGGCAAATGTAAAGTGAGAAAAAACTGTTCACGATGTACAATCGCTCACACTGATCTCGAGTAACCACACTATAAAACACTTGCGCGGTGCCGACGTCTCCCTCGACCTCAATCGAGTGCCTTCTCAGCTTTGAGCTGTGTTCTGAGCCTCCCTCTCAGTCCACTCTGTGCTAACGAAGTCCTCACGTCTCTGGCCTCCTTCTCGTGTCCAAATGGATGTGATCTTCCTCCCATTAGTGCACTTTCCTGAAAGGTAATATGATGACAATATCTTTGTTGACCTTGGGTCAACTTTTCTCCTAACCCTAGTTTTCTTCTGAATTCTACTTTCCCACTTTCAAGTCACAAACAGTGTATCAAATGTCAATCAATGTCAACTACCAATAGATATAATCAAATGCAGTCAAAATCTAAAATAATATCAACTGGTAATAAATCTGCTCAATTGTGATAAGATAGTCGGATGAGATCAATTGATGTTAACTAATATCAGAAATATTCAAAGTAGACAATCAGATCAATAAAAATTAAAAGATCAATTGTCTTAACTCAAATCAAATGTGATTAACAAACATCAATTCAAATGAAGCAATTAGAGTAATCTGATCGAATGTGATTTAGCAGATATCAAACTAAATCAAACAATTCAACGGTGTAAATCCTGATCGAATGTG
Organism: Wolffia australiana; assembly: GCF_029677425.1. NCBI lineage: Eukaryota > Viridiplantae > Streptophyta > Magnoliopsida > Alismatales > Araceae > Wolffia > Wolffia australiana. The sequence continues at coordinate 10,847,335 of NC_135847.1, forward strand.
ATTTAGGAGATATCAATTCAAATCAAACAGTTATCTCAATTCTGATCCAATGTAATTAGATGATATCAATTTAAATCAAACACTTGTATCAAATCTGATCAAATGTAATAAAGATATATCAATTGTATTTCAAGATCTAAATTAATATATTCAAGAAATCGATTTGGATAGTTATTGAGATTTCATACAATACAAAATTCAAATTAGAAATCAAATATAAGAGATGAATGGATAATTTTTGAAATGAATTTACTATATCTGAAGAACACTGATTTTCAAGAAATTTATTTAAAACCAATCAGAATTAGGGCGCCTGAAATTATTCCAATATTTTGAAATCAAATTCAAAACTGATTTGAATTAATCAATGAATTCAAATCGATTTAAAGCTGTCAATAGATTCAAAAATCAAGAAGTCAAAGAAAGTTTGTTACATGATTTCAAATAACAGCAAACTTCAAAATCGAATTGAATTTCATATCAATTAATTTGGTAGTAAAAGTGATTTAATCTTTAATCTATATCAATCAATATTTCAATTCGAATTTAGATTTGATTTCACACAATCAAGAAACCAAAATTAATTTGTTATTTAGATTTCAAGAAATCCAAGATCAAAATCGATTGTTCAAATTAAGAATGATCAAATTTCGATTTGAGATTCTAACTTCTGAAAATCAATGAATTTCAAGAACCTTCAAATCAATTTCAAAAATCAAGAAGTCAAAGAATGTATGTCATATGATTTCAGATAATAGCAAACTTCAAAATCGATTTGAATTATATATCAATTAATTTGGTAGTAAAACTGATTTAATCTTTAATCTATATCAATCAAGATTTCAATTAGATTCTAGGTTTGATTTCACACAATCAAGAAGCCGAAATTAATTTGTTATTTAGATTTCAAGAAATCCAAGATCAAAATCGATTGTTCAAATTAAGAATGATCAAATTTCAATTTGAGATTCTAACTTCTGAAAATCAATGAATTTCTAGAACCTTCAAATCAATTTCAAAAATCAAGAAATAGGTGCCTGAAAATTTATCAAAGATTTTTTGAATTAATAAAATATGGAACAATCTAACCATGAACTTCTTGAAGAATCAGAATTTCCAAACATGCAGAGGATGAGATTCACCAGCCTTGAATTTCTTCACAACCTGCCACAACTTTCAAGAACTAATCAGTTGAGGTGAGATATCACAGCTTTTTGAAAGAGAGAGAGAGTAGGCGCCCAAAAAGTCATTGAAAAAACAATACAAATGGCTATTTATAGCGTTCAACCCTTATTGGGCCCAATTTCCCTTGTCTTTTTGGGTTTCTACCTTAATTATAAAACTGTTACCCCTAATATACTCCATCACATATTTATCTATTTAATATATAAATGTCTATATATTACTACTATATTCGACTACTTAATTAATTTCAGTTAATATCTATTATATTAAATCATCAAAATCGTTTTCCTAACAATTGGTTTATTCAGTGTTCATAAACAGATGTTGGTGAAGAAGAGATACGAGATGGAAAGCAAGTGCTTTTAGCTTTTGTCACGAGAAAGCCGTAGATCATGCACGAGGAAGATTATTCAATGTGTTACTGTGGTTGATGATGCAAGAGAGTTCATGAAAAGGATACATATGAGCCCATGATAAGGACCATAAACAGTGATAGTACTCAATGCTACAATGGTGACGGATATGGACACTTTGATTTCAATTGCTGGAACTAGGAAAATAATAAAAGTGCTATTCTAGCTAGGATAGATCAAAAGGTAGTCCCAAGTATACAAATGACTATCTCTCAAGATGATTTTTCTTTATCTCAAGACACAAATGAGAATGATCCAATAAATTTTCACGACGATAATGGAGAAGCATTGATTTTGGGTTATGTTTTCTATGTGCTTAAATGTTTTCTAGCATCCTAAGTATTTCAGATCATAAACCATTCTGATAAGCATGAATTTGTCGTTGCAGACATGTATAAAAATGTCAGATTTAGATAGTAATTCATCAAAAAATTGTGAACTTATGCTAATTCTAAGGTGAAATACTGCATTTATGTGAATTTGCATCCTAACCCTAAAACGCATCATTTTATGTGATTATGTGCTTATTCTACGAGACTAACCCTACTTGACATCCCCGGGGTTAAGTGGTTGCCATCTCACGCTTTTCATGAGTATTGGAATGCTAGGGAACAGGAAATGACACGTGGAAGGAATGCAAGGATACGTGCGACAAGCAACGACAAAAAAAAAGATTATAGTTTACTACAGCGCACCACCAAATCAGGTTTGCAAGTAGTTAAGGATCATCCCTTTATATTTGGACGATCCATGACTTTAGGTAGTCGTACTGGTCAGTTTTCATTCATTAAAGGTATTGGAAACAATAAGTCTCCAAGGATAGGTTTTGGACAAAATATAAGAAGACCTAAATGTGTCAAGAGTTTCAAAGCTTGGATGATTTAAATAGATAAAGGATTAAATTCCTGATCCAATGGAAAAAATTTGAGGTCAAACGGAGTTAAAATGAGAAAGTTACAGTGAGTTTAGTAAGTAGGGGATTTTCTGTAAATTTCCATATAAAGAGGGTGAAAATCGGTGCCACGAAAACCTACACTTGATCCTTAAATTCTTTTGATATACATATCCTTTTGCGCTGAAATTTGAAATGTAGCTTCCTAATGATCATATCTCGAAATTGGTATAAGTTTGGCACGAGTTTGAGTTCCATATAATTTATAAATCTTAAATTGACCAAACTATCCTTTAAACGCTAAAACCCCTAAACCCCTATTTTCTTTCTCTCTCTTTGGGCTTTTTTTGTTTTCCTCTTAGCATCAGGCTACCAGAAGGAACCAGGGTGAGGTCAAGGCCCACTCCTAGCATTGTTTGATGCTCAAGAGTGTTGTGGGAGTGCATTCAAGTGGAGGAGCATCGTCGTAGCAGGCCTTGCATCACCTGGTCGAGGACCGACATCAACAACGGGTTGTGTGTGTTGGTTTGGACGTTTTCCCTACCTGTAAGCCTTCCATGGATAGTTAGAAGTGTTAAAACTATTTTTTAGTAGAATTAATCATAACTTTTCATAGAAAATTCTTGGTAGCTCCATTCCCTTCTTCTCCACGTTCTTCCTCTAGAGTATTTGTTCTAATTCCTCAAATCACCTAAAACCATCTTCATTGATCATTACTATAGTTATATCTATATTAAAAGTCTGCTCCATAATCTACTTCACTTTCGTTTCAGTCATTTCCTCTCAGTTTTCTTCCTAAATCACCTCTCTAACACTATAGGTATCTCTACTCTCTCCCATCCTACAAACAATCTAATCTCATACCCAAGCTCCCTGAGGTTCGACCCTTACTTAATTTATATACTACGTAAGGAAAAATCTAAATTTATTGTCTGAAACTCGGTTCACAACAACGATCATTACTACCCTAAATCGAGTTCATTATATTCCAATAGTGTTCTTCTATTGGTTTAGAAGAGCAACTGCTCAAGAGTTGCAGTTAGGCAAACAATTGGTGTGATGTTGTCATAAAAATATGATCATTAGTCTTTAACAGATGTTCAGTAAGTTTTATAATTTGAAGGATACTCAAGAAACCTATACAAATATCAAAATAATATAGTTTAGTTCCATTGATGTGTAGACATTAATGGCACATAGAGGGCATTCTTAGGGGAAAGTATCCACTCAATTGATCCATATGAATATTGGGATGATATTATATCTAGTGTCAATCAGGTTAATTCGTTTAACCTGGCTCAGTAAGTTGTCGTTAGAATTAAGCTACCAAAGTTAGATTCTAGATGGAAACTTTTGTTTTGACAAGGTTATTTGAGTCTTTAGTCATGATATTATAAATAACTGTATTTCGGATGCTCCGTTAAAATTTGTGAAGGTGATTTTGTGTATGTTCACCATTGCTTCTTGAACATATTGATGGGCCACAGATGGTGCAATTGAACAATAAAAACCTATGGCAAATTAAATGTGTGCTCCCATTATTTTACAATGCATTAGTGCTAACCAGAATGCTCGAGTATGGTGTGATGATAAAAAATATCAAAAGTTCTCCAGGAGACTCTAACGGATACAGGACTAAATATACATAGAAAACCGAGGACATAAAAGATTCCACAAGAGAGGTTATATACTCATTTGTGTCTTCTAGAGCATGTGGGGTATCTTGGTAACATATTAGTTAGTAACTTAACGAGTCAAATAGTTTAACTCAATCATTATTAATTAACCTATATATGATCGTTCACATCTAAGGCTGTCCAAATAACAGTTATACGACCATAGAAGTTTTTTTGCTAAACTAATATATGAGCTTGCAGGGTCACATGCAAAATAAACTCTCCATTTTTGGACTTTGCATCATTCGTGGCTATACTCTATGATTGGGAACCTTTAAACATTGGTGGATATTATTTAGTTTTTGGTAATTTATCTTAAATTTTTCATGAGATGGAGTCTTTTGTGGAGTTTACTTAGGAACTCTTTTGAAAAAAATTCCATAGACGTGAGACATTCATTTAAGACTCGTGTTAGCTAGTTTGAGTGCCCACCTTCTCCCCCCATCTTTCCGTTCTGCTTTCTAGATGTTGCTTTTTGTGAGACTAGATGAATAGCGTGCTGGACTTCTGGAAGAACTGTTTGAGCACTATTAAAGTACATGCTACAAGGTTTATAGTAATTAAGTAATCGAATGGACTTTTACAAAAGTAATTAAATTATAAATAAAGAGCTTGCATTTACTTGCATGTTGATCGTGACATTTAAAGACGCATATGCCCATAGTGTGCAGCCGTTGGGTATGGTGGAATGCGGCGAGTAACATAATTAGACTGTAAAAGTTTCAAATAAATGTCTGTTTTATCTCAGATATCCGGCACAGGGCTACTGTCATGGATTGTAGAAACAATAAATTAGAACAACTGGGTGAAAACCTTAAGAAAACACAAAATCCTTTTCCACTTCACCTAGGGACCAAGATGGTGTCCCAATTCTTCTTTTTGTGACCAACATATTTTGAGTGCATATCTCTTCATAACACACCTTAACAAAATAGTGGCACCTATAAAAGTATAAATTTTTGTACAAAGTTTGAAAATAATACGTAGCCCCCTAACATTGTTTGCCCTTGAATCTAGACATGCAAAGTTTAGGGATGTTATATATTTATATAAAGCCTTGATTGAAATTTTACTTTATTATAAAATAGAAGCGTAGCTTCCAAATTTAAATAGAAAGAGTTTAAATATGCATAATTCATGCATCTTTCGACATGGTCTGCATAGTGGCATAAGTTGGCCGTTTTCTCCGTGTTTTAACTCAGGGCCTCCTATTCTGATATTGACAACATTTACATTATTTAGTTAACTTATTAATGAATTTTCATTAAAAATTAATCAATTAATAAAAATAACACTCGTGAATCAACATAATAAAATGAGGTTAGTCCCATATTTCGATCAATTAGGAATCAAAATGTAAGACATATGTATAAGTATAAGTAATTTATAATATGTATAAGTATAGATTGATAATGGAAATATAGATAAATACATAAGTTTCTAAGAATTTTATGTTGTCACTTATGTCATTTCGCTCTCATGAGAGTACCTTGTACATCATAGACATCCATGTTTCAGACTAGTGACATTGTTTCAAAGAAAGCCATCAAATCCATCAAAATGTAATATATAAGAGGCTCACAATGGCGTTGAATGGGTAGGAAACGTGTATTTTTATGACAGGGACAGCCTTGGGGATGCATACTACGTCGTGACCACCCCAAAAATATTAGGCCGCAGCACTCCACCATTTGTTGTGATCACTCCCAAAATGCAGTTTTAGCCCAAGGGACTTAAAAAACCATTTATTCATATTTGGTGTCAAGGACTAAGGACCATTTACACAATGATGACTTTAAACAACCTGGCTCATAGATTTGCATAAAATAACCAAGGGATTTATACCGATTAAATCGGGAAATTGTTTTCCCCAAAAAGCATCCATAATATCTCATTATTGCATCTACCCTAATTGTAATGTGATTAACAACAATAGACATATGAAACTGGTCAGATAATAATTTTTAATACTCATATTTTAATGGTCTTCCAAAACATCCTACTTACTAGAATGTTTATATTATTAAAAACACGTAAAATTATATTACCGTGACATCATAATTGAGTAATCAGTTCACACATTCTTCGCCTTCATTACATGAATCAGAAATTAAGAATGATGTATATGTTTGTATTAAAAATGTCCATTGATATGAGGAATGTGTGATTGGATTGTATGGTATATTTGGTTTAACTATCTGGGTAATAAAAATTTTAATGGATTAAATTGATATCATTGGTGAGTAAATAAATTATTCATCATGCATAGTAGTAGGGTAAATGCTGCATTAGAACATACTAACATGTAATTGGGTTAGATGTGCGCTTGTGCAAATGTCTGGGTGCTTGTGCTTGTGACCCTTTTGATCATGCACCTGATTTTTAAGCAACACATATACTTGGGCCTTCACTGACCTCAGCACTTGTACTTGAGCTAATTTGTGGTAGTGCCCATGACAGGTATTTTAATTATTTTGGCAGTTATGCCCTCCATGCAGCATCTATGCACCTGTCACGACATGTTCTGTCCACATACATATGCAACACTCACTCTTATTTAATTATATCCCTGTCTGAAATCATTTGACTCCACTATATTTGTGATGCCAAAAAGTCACAGTTTAGAATTTGTTGTACTTTATGAAGGAGCCATTACACTATACTCAGTGTTAAGTTTCTGATAAAATTGAATACACTTTATAAAATAATTAAAGCATACAACAGTAAAACTATTAAACACCAATTTCATCACTCTGTTAATTCTATTGTTTTCTAAAATAAAAAAGAAGTGAGAAGAACAAATATTTAAACTATGGATGTTGATAACATGATAAATGCACGAGGTTTTAGATGATTTTGGTATTATTAATTCAGCATTTATCAGGTTATTATTGGAATTTACTAAATATTTATGTATTATCTATAAATTCCAACTTTTCATAGTATGGTTATTTTTAAATAACCCCCTTGTATGATCTGAAGCCAAGCAGTTGGATTCCTGATGAGTGTTTTATAGTTAGGAATGTGCAGACATTTATAGGAATGAGAAGATACAATTCTTAAGGACTAGGGGACCTTTTGGCAGCCTCTTGATTCTCAACAGGAGTTTGGAAGGATAAAATGGTGGTGTGGACTTTGAAAAGCAAAATCTGAGGTAGATGGGCCACTACCTGACCTCCCATTGGGCTCTCAAAAGCCTTACAAATAAAGAAGCTGAAGATCACAAGGGAAATTATCAACCCATGGAGAAAAAGAGGCAAATGGCAAGAAAACTGAAAAAAAAGGCCCAAAGGGGTATTTTAGTAGTTATTTTTATAAATAAATACTTTTTTTCTCCCTCGTTTCCCCTCATTTGGAACCTGCTATAGCAAGTCGCTGGCCAGCAGGACAAGGCTCTTTTAGAATCTGGGGTTTTCAACATTATTGCTGTGCATTTATTTTAGCTTTCATTCAATCTCTTATGTTGTTTACTTTGACAGACGCCTGATCCTAGCAAAAACATAAGAATCCAAACTTAAGAGGAAGCATTTAGGGGTCATCAGACTTGCATTGAGATTCATAAACCTAGATTTCTATTTCCCCATAATTATCTATCCATGTCCCCATTCAATGCATCACTTTCTCCATCTAACTACTTGCTTTTCCTAATTTATCTCTTTATATTTGACTCTTTGTATCTCTACGTCTTCATGCATATCCCTAATTCGATCCCTAAAAAAAAATTTAAAAATCTCCATCATTTTGACCATCACATTCCTTCTCAAACTCCTACACCATTTATTGATTTTCTCAATCTATCTGTGCATTTCAGCCATTTTCTCTCTTTAGTCCATTTTCTTTCTCTCTCTCTCATTTCTATCATATCGCTCTATAGATTTTGCATTATCTCTCACCTAGTATCTAAAAAAAATCACGGTAAAAATCATTTCATACCTTTGAACTTTTAAATATCTTGCATCCCCGCCGTTGTTGTGTGGTGGCGTGCGCTTCACATCAGCACTAGGGTTAGCAAGAGCACTTCCCATCTACTGGTGGTACACGGGCAGAGCAGTGCAAACGCTGGGGAGACAGTGCCCCTTTGGGACTTAGCTGAATTTTTGGCCAAGTCCGTAAGGGACCCAAACTGGTTTTGAACCTGGTCAATTAGATCACACCAGTGTAACTCCTTAATATTAGTTTAATTAATTTTTTTTTATATTTTTAAAATAGAAAACTAGAAAAAATCCCTTGAATTAATATTAACAATTTCTTATGTTTTTAACAGTAAAAAAGTCTAAACAAATTCTCTAAGTCTCGTTTTTAGTGTTTCTAGTTCTTTTGTTGTAAAATTAATTACAGAAACATCTATAAAAATATATTTATTATTTATGCTGATTTATTAAAATCAGGAAAATTAGTACAGATATATTTTTGTTCTTTTGTTGTAATATATATTTTACGTTTTCTTTGTATTTATGATATAATTTAACTTAAAATCCTGAAAAATCCCATAAATTACATCTCTCATTTTAAAACTCGATTCCTTCATTTCAAGCTCAAGGAAAACTCTGAAATTAAATTTTAGCCTCTATGTGGATCAACTTGTTACTTGCCCTTTATTAATTATTATGTATTTAAGTGGAAATTTTCATAAATATTTTTGGCTAAGTCTGAACGAAATCAGCCACATTAACCCCCTACATTTACAGTTAGCATATGTCATTCATAATATTAGCCTTCACATATTGTAATGGCTTACTGTTCTTTTGGGTTTTGGGGCTATGGTTCAATACTGAAATATATATATCCAAGGAGCAGAAGCAATAGATTAAGTAAGAATTCGTCTATAAATATGAAATGCAGAAAGCATTGTCAAGAACTATTGCTACCTGTTACTTCCTTAGTAGGGGGAGTTCTTGGAGCCATCTTTTTACTTGGACTATAAAAGTATCTATGTGACTAGAGAGTTACTAGACCTCTTATCCTTCTTCCCCAATTCTTTGTAAAGACCTAGATCAAATGGCTCTTCATGTACCCTTATTGTTAGAAGCTCAAGCAGAGGCTCGGTTACTTATGTTTTCTCATACGAATCTATTGTCTCCAGCTGTTGGTGATCCAATTTCTGTACCAACTCAAGACATGCTAATTGGACTTTATGTATTAACGCTGGGGAATCCTCAAGGAATTTGTGCAAATCGCTATAATTTCTCTACTTGCAAAAATGATCAAAATCAAACTCTTGGCAATAGTAATTCTCATGCGACGAAAGATAAGGAACCCTTTTTTTCTAGTTTCTATGACGCACTTGGAGCTTATCGGCGAAAATGAATCAATTTGGATAGTCCTTTGTGGCTCCGTTGGCGACTAGATCAACATGTCATTATTGGATCTAGGGAAGTTCCGCTGGAAGTTCAATATGAATCTTTTGGTACCTACCATGAAATTTATAGTCACTATTATAATAGTAAGAAGTGTCAAAAAATAAATAAGTTCTATATACATTCGAACCACTGTTGGTCATACTTCTTTTTATCGAGAAATAGAAGAAGCGATACAAGGACTTTATCGAGCCTACTCGTATCCTAGCTAAACTGAGTAATTAGTGGAGACTCATGAGAATTGGAGCTTTAATGATATCATAATTCCTGAATTTTTATGTGAATCAAGATTGAGGAAAGGAAGTTTTTGAATCACCGACTCATACCCATTGTAGAATCCTACTCAGCAGAATAGGGAGGTACTTATGGCAGAACGGGCCGATCTGGTCTTTCACAATAAAGTGATAGATGGAGCTGGCATGAAACGACTTATTAGCAGATTAATAGATTACTTCGGGATGGCTTATACATCACACATTCTAGATCAAGTGAAAACTCTGGGTTTCCAGCAAAACATTGCTACATCTATTTCATTAGGAATTGATGATCTTTTAACAATACCCTCTAAAGGCTGGTTAGTGCAAGATGCAGAACAACAAAGTTCAATTTTGGAAAAACACCATCATTATAGCAATGTACACGCGGTAGAAAAATTATGTCAATCCATTGAAATATGGTATGCTACCAAAGAATATTTGAGACACGAAATGAATCCTATTTTTCTGATGACTGATCCCTCTAATCTAGTCTATTTAATGTCCTTTTCGGGAGCTAGAGGAAATGCATCTCAGGTACACCAATTAGTAGGTATGAGAGGCTTAATGTCTGAATATGTGAAGCACTCTAATCTGGTTGCCATGGCAATGGAAAATGGGCCCCCCCTTTCCATACTTGTCAGATATTTTCTAAAAAGCCTTATTCAAAAAGTATATCGCCCAACCTCCTTTAGGTTCATGAACGTAGCCCTTTAGGCCCATGGACCAATATATTTAGTATGTTTACAGTTCTAGCATAATGCATTGACCAGTTTTATTAATTAACTACATCTTTGTATAGATTGATTAATCAATCATCAAATGAACACAATTGATAGGTTACATTTCTTGCTTTTGGTATGCCAAGCTAGACCTCATGCTCTACAAGTTGTCCTACATATCTCAGGCAAACAGATATAACTCTTATACAATAGCTAATTGATATTTTGGTATAGTATTATTTAGGGATTTCTATGGATCAATTCAGTGATCTCTTTCTCCTAGGAGCACCTATTTTCTGTCCTCCGAGTACCCACCCTCATGCCATATGATCATTGTACTTATCATGTAATTAGGATGAGATACTGCTACTAAACTTTTATAGTTTTATGTCCATCCTGACTATATATGAAATGTTAATTTTTATAATACGAGTTTAAAGGATAGTGATTACTGTGTTATGATCTCAACACAATTCACCTGGTCAGTGTTTGTATTCACAGATTTGAATATAAACATGACAAGATAGTTAAATGAACAAACATTTTTTTAATGAAGTTAAATAAATCATACTGGTGTGATTAAATGGACAATCACATAATATTCATCATCTAAAATGAATGATAAACTTATCAAGATACTTATAACAAAACTTAATTTGATTTATGTGGAAAATTTGGGATTAACTTAACTTTAAATATGAGCCTTATATTATAATTAGTGTTGAATCTAAGTTACCTATCAACTCCGCATAACGTTATAAACCTGGGTAGCTATTTGTGGGTAGTGGTTGTCCTTTAGGAATTGAGATGGGATTTGATTTAGCATGAGGCATATCCTGATCAATGGATATAGTTCTGTAGCAAAGAAAAAAAGATATCTATAAAAAATAATGTTTAGGTCAAAGGTATGATTGGAGTTCTTATTCCTTTACGAGCCAGCCAATATGGTTATTTCAATATATTTAAGAGCTAGCAAAAGGGCACCGAAGTTCATTTTTTGTAATAGATGACTCAATTAGCAAAGAAAGGGAGGTTTACTTACCCACTTATAGAATCATTGAATCAGTCCACGGGGAAAACCTTTTGACCACCTGAACCCATTGTGGTACAATTACTTGTTAAGTGTTACTGATCTTTTCTCAAGAAACTCAAGTAAACAGATACGTTATACAGTGCTATTTAATTCACCAAAGGAAGTTTTTTGTATGAATTCGAGAAAAATACGAAAGAGATATAGCACCATGGTTTCGAGACATGTTTTAAATGCTCAAAAGTCCCATGGAGTTGCTTCCTTTGTCCAGATTATTTGGGGCCCTCCTACCGCTAGAACGTACAGTCAGGTCGTCATTACTACTGAATCCAGGACCTTATCCTGAAGGGATAGCTCGGATAGCACCACCTCACCTCTCTTTGTGGTAGCCTGTCATTGGTCCGTAACTTTTTATCGTGTCACTCCTTCGAAGTGAAAATACTCAACAATTAAAAACCGAATCACGAAAGTATAAGATTGGATTCATGGACTTTAAGAGATTATGGAAATCCTTATTCCACAATCATAATAATTTACCGAGAAAGCTCCCAAGTCATAGGTGAATGCAAAATAAACATAAATATACAAAAATGAATCAGTAGAAAAATACAAGTACAACGAAACAATCATAAAAGTCATATCACGATGTATCCTAAATGCGATTTATCACATATAATTGGGTAGCACATTGATTTGGACAATTCAACATATCAACCCGTTTTGTGGCTCACATTATTGAAAGGTTGTCTGCAGACCCATAGGATCGTTTTAGTGCCACGGAATCCGAAACCCTTCGTTGTTCCACAGAATCATTCGGTGAGAAATGTCAAACAGAAGGGTGGCTAAAAGATGGCTTAAGAGTGAAGAAGAGGACGACATAACGACGACAAGGCCATTCATTGGTTTTCCCAGAGATTGACTCTTAGAAGATACTAAAAAAGGACTTATCACTTCAAAGGGAGCCCCTGGAAATAGACAGATCACCCATAGCTTTGTTTTGTCACTTGGCTAAAACTCGCATCGTATCGGGCCCGCATCGTTCTGTATCTCGATTGGCGGGTCCGATACAAAATTACTGGTCCCGAACCTGATTGCCGACGAAAAAAGATGTTGGGACGAGATTATTTGAAGAAAGAAGAAGATGGTGACTTTCGTTCGTCAAGGAAAGAGAGTTGTATCTTGCTAGGATAATCCAGTCTCAAGTGCCTTATCTACCTTGTCCCGCTAACTTTAAATTCGGAGTTATTAATCCAGAGATGATGATTGACATAACGGAGCACAGGCGTAAGAACGTTGACATTGCCAAGGGTAGCTAACATCAAGTTTAAATTTACGTTGTAAATTCATTTCATTATTTTGTATTACTGGTAAATATTTGAATCGCTTTGTGATAAATGTTGAAATGGAGCTGTGCGAGAGAGGAAGAAGAGAGGGAAGCGAAGGATTTGAGAAGGATCAAGAGAGAAAACAAAAGAGAGTCGATGTATTCAGTGTTGTCTCAAACTATTACATTGTCTGGTTATTTATTGAGGACGCCTTGCTGGTTTGTGTTTCTTGTGATGAGACATTTGTGTGAATGGTGGGATCCGTGAGTTGTGTTTCTTTGGCTTCTGGAAGCTTCTGCTTTGCCCGTTGAGTGTCGCCACACGTGGCATCGATGCCACGTGTGTCTGTGTCCTTAACACGCCCCTGGGAGCTCATCGAGGGGACGAGGTTGAGCTTCTGACGAAGACAAAGAAAGGCCTGCTTGGGCAAGCTTTTAGTCAGAATGTCGGCTGGTTGGTGCTGACTGGATACGAATGCAATTCTGAGTTGATTTGCGGCGACTCGCTCCCTGACGAAATGGAAATCAATTTCCACGTGTTTCATGCGTGCATGAAACACTGGATTCCTCGCCAAGTAGGTTCCCCCGAGGTTTCGCACCACAGCGTTGGAGTGTTGTGGACGGCGAGTTGTAGTTCTGTCATGAGCGAGGTGATCCAGATGAGCTCGGATGTTGCATTTGCCATAGATTTGTATTCAGCTTCTGTGGTGGATCTCGAGACGGTCGTCTGCTTCTTGGAGTTCCATGAAATGAGGTGTCGCCCGAGGTATACGAGATACCCGCTTGTTGATCGGCGATCGTCCGAGTCACCTGCCCAATCAGCATCGCTGAACACACTCAAGTTAGAATTATTGTCCTTGTAGTAGAGTAAATTAAGGTTAGAGGTTCCCTTGAGATAGCGCAAAAGATGCTTCACGTTCCTCCAATGTTCTGGACGTGCGTTTTGCATATATTGACAGGCTTTCTTGACGGCGTGACAAATGTCATGCCGAGTAATCGTGAGGTACTACAGTGCGCCGACTACTTGGCGGTATTGCTTCTCGTCGCATGAGTTTTCTCCAGATTTCCCTTGAGATGTTGGGGCCAGAGTAGCTGTTGGATTGCAGTCGGACATGTGGGCACGACGAAGGATGGTTAGTAGATAATGAGACTGAGATAAAACGAGGTATTGCGGGTGAGGGCTGAGTTGGATGCCAGGAATTCCGAAATTGCAGGACCAAGATCTCGAATTGCGAAATTACGGAGAAGAGAATTGAGTAGTAGATTCACCCCGTGGCGATCCGAGCCGATGACCAAAAAATCATCAACATAGATCAAAAGGTAGAGGCGAGAGTGAGGAGTAATTTTAAAGAATAGAGATGGGTCGGTGCGTGAACCGGAAAAACCGAGATGAAGGAGATAAGAGGAGAGCTTTAAAAACCAAGTGCGGGGTGATTGTTTAAGACCGTAAATGGATTTTCGAAGAAGACATAAATGATTGGGAAAGCGAGGATGGATGAAAGCTGGAGGCTGGCGCATGTAGACGGTCTCCTGTAAGTCGCCATGAAGAAAGGCGTTGGTGACGTCCATTTGGTGGATACACCATTGGCGTGACACGGCGGCGGCGAGTAGAAGACAAATAGATGTTATCTTGACGACAGGTGATGCCGGACATCGTCTCAACGGCGTCCGACCGTCACCGAAGGAAGGAACTCGGTGTCGTATCGCTAACTGATCGGATTACGTCCACGACGTCAACCGATGGACATGCGGAGAACAGAAATATATGTATGACGATGACGAGGACGATGATTCTACAACGGTACGTGCAATGCGCCGACAAGCTACGAGCCAACCGGAGCGGGCGGGTCGCCAAGCTGGGTCGGTCCAGCCCTCCAAGTCGTCCGAGGTGGGTCGAGGGCGCGCACGCCGTCGAATGGGGCAACTCCCACTGGAATGCTCACACGCGTCGGGGCGTCCCGACTCGTACCGAACAGGTAAGACGCTCGTCTTTGTTTCGTCGTTCTCTCAATATGTCCCACTCACCTATCTAACCCGAGCGCGGTGGAGGCAATACGAAAGAATACTGACGGAAATAAATGACGTAAAGAAGCTAGGGAAAGCAGAGTACCTTCGTCCGCTGGCGGCGACGGATTTTCGCACCAACTGGTTCGGAGGAGGAGTTGTCGGGTGCGCCCGGAGGTTGACTGGTGCGGAGGGGCGGTCGGCGCAGTCAGCGCGGAGCGATGCGGGGAGATGTGGTCGACGGTGGTGGGCGCGCGGTCGGCGCGGCGGCGGGCGCGCGCAGCGCCAGCGCCGGCGGCGCGCGCGCGGCAGCGGCAGCGGCGGCGCTTGGCGGCGCGCCAACGCGCGCGCCGCGGCGCTGCGCGGCGCAGCGTGGCAGCGGCGGGCGGCGCTTGGCGGCGGCGCGCGGCGCGGCGCAGCCTTGGCGCGCGGGCGCCAGCGCGGCGCTGGCGATGGCGCGCGCGGCAGCGCGGCGGCGGCGCGCGCGGCGCGGCGGTGGCACGCGGCGGCGCGCTGGCGATGGCGCGCGGCGCGGCGCGGCGCCGGCACGCCGACGCGCGCGCGGCGCGGTGGCGGCGCGGCAAGGCGCGCGCGCGCGGCGGTGGCGCCAGCGCGCCAGGCGCGGCGGCGCCAGCGCGGCGCGTGCGCGCGCGGGTGCGGCGGCGCGCGCGTGCGCGCGGCGGCGTGGCGCGCGGCTGCCCTTCCTCCTTCCTCTCCCCTTCTCCTCTTCCTCCCCTCTTCTTCTTCCTCTTCCTCTTCTTCTTCTTTCTTCCTCTTCTTCTTCTTTCTTCTATTCTTCTCTACGACCTGACCTTCTTC
The DNA here is from genome assembly GCF_029677425.1 of Wolffia australiana. Taxonomy (NCBI): domain Eukaryota; kingdom Viridiplantae; phylum Streptophyta; class Magnoliopsida; order Alismatales; family Araceae; genus Wolffia; species Wolffia australiana. The sequence goes on from NC_135847.1 coordinate 10,863,011, forward strand.
TCAAAATACCAATCTTCAAAATTTAGGTCAAAGGTAGGGGAAGAGCCCACCTTTTCCCTTATATATGGGTGAAGATGGCCCTTCCATAAGTCCAAAAACACAAAATAAAAGGGAGAGAAAATAAGCAAGAAAATAGGAAACGGGCTTGTCAGGCCCAACATAAGAAAAAGGGGGGAAAGGGTTCCTCCCATGGGCCCTTCCCCCGCTACACGACAATACGAATAAAGGGAAAACTATAAGATAAATTAACCGAAGGTGTCGGTGTGCTCCGGTGGTCGGCGTCCGCGTCATGCCGAGTAACGGAATGCAGAATCCCGTGTTGCTGCGGCGGCTCGTGGTGGCTGGACTCGTCTCGGTGGCGAGCTGGGTAGTGCCGGCTCCTCGGGTGTTGGGTCGGGGAAGTCCTGCTGCTCCTCTGCTGCTGGCTCGATGACGTCCGGTGGTGACGCGCCATCAACCCTCCCGGGGTGGGAAGGACTCGACTCCGGCGAGTCAGGGTGGAGGATCGGCGACGGTGGAAGGAGGTCGGGACGGAGGCGTCGGAGCTCCTGTTCTGTAACCCACGTGTCGTCCGCGCAGGTGTGGCCCGCCCAACGCATAGGAATCTCCTCGATGCTTCCCCACCTGCATGGTCAATTACCTCCTGCAGTACACAATCGATTGCCTCGTGCCTATCGGGTGAAACAATTGGGGGAGTGGTGTCGGCAAACTCACTCACGTTGAAGGGGTCTAGAGAGGTTGGGGTGGGGGGGAAGAAGGGGCCCGGTACTGAGCTAGGTCCGCCACATTGAATGTAGAGCCTATTCCCCACGTAGGAGGAATTTCGACGACGTACGCGTTGTCGCCCACTCTACGGAGGATCCGGAACGGGCCGGCGCTGCGAGCATGCAGCTTCGTTGCCGTCCCGAGAGTATCTCTCGGCCTGAGTCTGACCATCACTAGGTCTCCACGCCAAATGCTCTGGGTCGGCGATGCAAGTCGGCGGCTTGCTTGTACAATGCATTTTGCTGCGTGATCCTATCATGAATGCGATGATGTAATGCAGAGACATGCTGGGCAAATGCAAGTGCGTCCTCGGAAACCCTAACATGAGGATCTATGGGAGCTAGGTCTAGGGTCGACGGGTGCCTGGCCGTGGCGATCTCAAAGGGCTCAACCCGGTGGTTCTGTTCACCGAGGAGTTGTATGCGAACTCAGCGCGTGGTATGACAAGATCCCAAGACGCGAGGTGTTCACCTACGAGGAACGTAGTAGGTTGCCCAAGCTACGATTGACCACCTCCGTCGACCGTCGGTCTGCGGATGGTAGGCAGTCGAGAACTTGAGCCGTGCCCAAGAGGCTCCACAGGTCCTCCAGAAGTAACTCGTGAAGCGCACGTCCACGATCGGACACGATCGAGGATGGCGAGCCATGGAGGCGCGCGATCTCTCGGAAGAAGATCTGGGCGACCTTCACGCGGCGTCACGCGTCTTCGCGCAGGCACGGCGGCCATCTTTGAAAACCTATCCACGACTACCATGACGGAGTCGTGGTGCCTCGCGATGCGGGCAGTCCCAAGACGAAGTCCATGCTCACGTCGTCCGTGGCGCCTCGGCGTCGGTAATGGGGTATAAAGTCCGGCGCTCTTCTTGACCTGCTTGGCCAAGGCACATACGGCACTGGGCAACTATGTTGCCAACATCGCGCTTTAGGAAGGCCAGTAGAATTGGCCTTCCATGGCGGCGATCGTCTTGTCGCGGCCAAAATGACCGCTAAGGCCTCCGGCGTGACATTCCCAAGTGAGGAAGTCACGTAGTGATGTGCGAGGTACGCACAATCTGTTCTTAAAGAACAGGTATCCGTCAGTAAGGACATAGTCCTTGTAATCGTGGGATGGTCCTCGTCGGACTTCCGCGTTGATGGGGCCGAAATCAGGGCAGTTATCGTACCCATCTCGGATGGTCTCGAACCCCAAGACTGTCACCTTCATGACGTTGAGCACGTGAGTTCTCCGGCTGAGGGCGTCGGCTACGACGTTGTCCTTGCCCTTCTTGTGCTTGATGACGAAGGTGTAGTCCTGTAGGTACTCGACCCACCTGGCGTGCCGATCGCTCAGTTTCTGCTGCGAGTGCAGGTACTTGAGCGCCTCGTGATCCGAGAAGAGCACGAACTCCGATGATAGGAGGTAGTGTCTCCAATGCCGTAAGGCTTGGATGACCGCGTAGAACTCCTTGTCGTACGTGGAATATCGAAGCCTGGCATCGTTCAGCTTCTCGCTGAAGAACTCCACGGGGTGGCCCTCCTGGCTGAGGACGCCTCCGATGCCGATACCTGAGGCATCGCATGTAACCTCGAACACTTTCCCAAAGTCGGGAAGCCGTAGTACCGGCGCCTGTGTCATCATGAGCTTTATCTGCTGGAAAGCTCTCTCTGCTGCCGGTGTCCAGGCGAACGACTCCTCCTTGAGGCAGTCGGTGATGGGGGCTGTAACGGAACTGAAGTTCCGTATGAATCGTCTATAGAAAGTCGCCAGTCCTATGAAACTCCTAACGTCGTGCATGTTTGCCGGGGTCGGCCACGACGTGATGGCCCGGACCTTCTCCGGGTCGGCGGCTACGCCCTGGGCGGACACGATGAACCCTAAGAAGGCAACCTCGGACGCTAGGAAGCTACACTTCTTGGGGTGGGCGTAGAGCTGCTCCTGCCGTAGGATGGTGCAGACCTGCCGAAGGTGGTCTGCATGCTCGTCTCTGGATCTGCTATAGACGAGGATGTCGTCGAAGTAGACGACCACGAACTTCCCTATGAAGGCGCGCAGTACCTCGTTCATGAGACGTTGGAAGGTACTGGGCGCATTGGAGAGGCCGAAAGGCATAACCCTCCACTCATATAAACCGTCCTTTATCTTAAAGGCGGTCTTCCATTCGTCGCCGGGACGGATCCGTACTTGATGGTACCCACTCCTCAAGTCTATCTTGGAGAAGATAGTGGATCCCGCCATCATGTCGAATAGATCCTGCACACGCGGAATGGGAAAACGGTACTTGACCGTTATCTTGTTGATGGCACGCTATCGCAACACATGCGCCACGTGCCATCCTTCTTCGGCGCTAGGAGAGCGGAGTGCAGCGTGAGGGGCTCATGCTCTCTGGATGAGGCCCTTCCCCAAAAGCTCCTCACTTGCCGTAGCAACTCCTCGTGCCAGCGGCTCCATGCGTAATGCGGTAGGTTCGGGCGGCGCGCCGGGCACCAAGTCGATGGCATGCTGTATGTTCCTCATCGGGGTAATCCGCAGTAGCTCTTCCGGGAAGATATCTCCGAACTCCGATATGAGAGCCTCAACCTCTGGGGTGCGAGGGGTCACTGCACGGTCAGCAGGGACGTCAAGGGTGACGGCCAGACACATAGGTGTATCGTCACCCTCGCGGCCAAGGTCGCGAGTGAATAAGGGTCCTCGGACTATCCCTAACCCTACTGGTCGGGTCGCGGCCGGCTTGCCGGCCGGCTTCGTGTGTACGGTGCCACGTAACTCGTCGCCCTGGTGCGTAAAGGAGTAGGTGTTCACGCGCCCCTGCTAAGGTGACGTCGTGATCATATAACCACGGCCGACCGAGGATGATGCTACCCACCTTCATGGGTAGTACATCACGCAGTACGCCCTCGGCGTATGTGTTCACCTTCAGACGCGCACCGACGCTTCACAGATAGTGATGCAGAGTCGATCCATGAAACGCCGTGCGCGTGGTGCTCTATCGAAGTCAACCTAAGCCGCTGACCATAGTATCTGAGATCGCGTTGATGCAACTACCGCTATCCACGATCACCTTACATGCCTTGCCGTTGATCTTGATGTGCGTGTAGAAGATCGACGTCACGGATGGCCGCATCATCGAACGGTGTCGGCTGTTGAGCGCCCGTGGCAGTCTAGCGGAGTTGTCAACCCGCGGTGATATCCTATCTCTACTGCTGCGGGGTGTCGACAGCGATGTTGGCTAACGGGGCGGACGCCACGGCCTGTCACGGTGGGGCTCCTCGCGCCTCGATGATCTGGATGAACCCTATCTGTCCATCGGGCTCCTCGTACTCAAGGGCGCATTCCTCGTTCCCGTGATAGTGGTCCTCCTGGGGTACGTCGGCTCCATCGCAATAATCCTGTTCGGTTTCCCCGACATCAATCAAAAGTGTAGATGGGCATTGGTGCGCCCGGTGCCCTCGTCCTTGGCATTTGTAGCACGTGATGTGTGCTTGACTTGGTGCAGCGCTACGGGCCGGGCATCGCCGTCGAGGCCCGGGCTTGCGGGTAGACCCCACTGAGGTGGTTGGGGTAGTTCCTTGGCCACCGGTGACCGGTGCGACCCGAGTGGTCGCGGGTAGGGTGGAACGAGCGGGTGCAAGCCGAACCGTAGGAACTCGCGGCGTGGTGTGCGCGTTGGGCGCCGGGATGTCTTCGACAGGTGGATCCATGTGCTCCACTAGGTGGTATGCCTCATCGACCTCTGCCGGTTGGCAGTCAAGGACCTTGCTGCGCAAGGCGGGCCGGAGGCCGTGGGCAAAGGCGCCGATGATGACGCGGGGGGCCTCCACGAACGGCAACGCATCCGGCATTCCTCGAAAGCCTCGATGTACTCCGACACCGGGAGTCGACCTTGCTTAAGGTCGAGCCACGAGAGGAAGAGTGTCATCTGGTACTGACGAGGAACGTACTTGTTCCTTAGCTTCCGCGCCATTTCTGCCCATGACATAATGGGCTGTCCTCTTCGTTCGGCCGAGAATTGCTCATTCTCCCAGAAGATCTTGGCTTGTCCGCTGCCGTGTCTCTGCGCTGCGACGCAAAGGTCGTCATCCATCCTGTACCACCTGAAATACGAGTTCATTTTTGATTCCCAATCAATGAACTCCTTGGGCTTCCTCGAGCCCTCGTAGACGGGTACGTCGGCGCGCACGCTCCTCTGGATGCGTGCACGATGCTCCTCACGCCGACGCTCGTCGTCATCATAGTGCCGCTCGGGCACGGGGTAGTTTCCTCGTCGCGGGTCCATGGGGCGACGGGGCGGGAATGGGTCGTGTCCGCGGTCGTCCCCGTGGTAGAGACGACCATCCCGCGGTGCTCGGTCCCAAGGCACCGGGTGATGTGGTGGTGGGCATGCACCGTCAACCCCGTAATATGGCGGGGGTGGCGGCCGTGGGTAGTCCTCGCGTCGTGCCGGTGGCTCGTCGAACCGCGGACCACGGGGAGGAACGGGGTCGAACCGACGGGCCGGATAGTCACGGCTCGGGTCGCGCTCGTACTGACGTATAGGGAGATCAGGTCGAGCATAAGGGACCCCGTCGTGGCCACGGGTGTAGTCATCCCGCGGGCGATGCATGTCCCAAGCGCGGACATCCTGTGGGTCGCGTATGGGCTCCCTGGCTAGGCGTACCGGTGGTGGTACGCCGTAAAACGGGCGATCAGGGGCCTCGTAATCATCAGCAAGGTCCGGGTCGGGGTGACCACGGTATTCGGGTCTACCAGCCCCGTAAGGGGGGCGAGGGGGGCCTCGTGCAACCGGTCCCGCCTCAACTCCGTGCTCGGACACTCGGGTGTCGGCGAGCATCCGCTCCAAGCGCTCCGTCCTGGCTGCCGATGCGCGACGTTGAGCTCCTTGGTCTTCCGGAGGTTCTTCTCTTGGCGGGTACTGGCGAGTGGCGCTTCGTCGTCCTCGTCCTCTACCCCGTGCAGGGGTCGCTCTAGGGGAGTACTCGACGACGGGAGATTTCCCGCGTGGTCGTCGCCTCGTAGTATCCGGGTCTTCGTAGTCACTCGACCGGGAGTCGTCGAGGACGCGCACCGGGCGATGCCGGTGATTTCGATGTGCCTGGAGCACCCGTGACGTCGGGTGGGACCGGCGTGTCCTCGATATGGGGTAAGGTAGGTTCCGCAACCGGTGAGGCCGGTTGAGGTCCCGAGAGGTCAATCTCGTTGCCTCTCTCGTCTCGCGACGGTTCGACTCGTCGCGGGGAGGTAGAACCTCCGCGTTGTGCCATCCGTGCGGATCGCGGCGCGACGGCCAGTCCCTGGGTACCGGTATGGATGCACGTAAAATCGATGGATGCGATGCACTAGATGCGATGCGATGCGATGCGATGCGACGTCGGAGACGTGCTGTGGGCGACCACAGCCTGGCTCTGATACCAATTTGATGCCGGACGTCGTCTCAACGGCGTCCGACCGTCACCGAAGGAAGGAACTCGGTGTCGTATCGCTAACTGATCGGATTACGTCCACGACGTCAACCGATGGACATGCGGAGAACAGAAATATATGTATGGCGATGGCGAGGGCGATGATTCTACAACGATGCGTGCAATGCGCCCGACAAAGCTACGAGCCAACCGGGCGGGCGGGGTCGCCAAGCTGGGTCGGTCCAGCCCTCCAAGTCGTCGAGGTGGGTCGAGGGCGCGACGCCGTCGAATGGGGCAACTCCCACTGGAATGCTCACACGCCGTCGGGCGTCGACTCGCATCGGACAGGTAAGACGCCGTCTTTGTTTCGCCGTTCTCTCAATATGTCCCACTCACCTATCTAACCCGAGCGCGGTGGAGGCAATCTGAAAGAATACTGACGGAAATAAATGACGTAAGAGGCTAGGGAAAGCAGAGTACCTTCGCCGCGCTGGCGGCGGATTTTCGCACCAACTGGTTCCGGAGGAGGAGTTGTCGGGTGCGCCGGAGGTTGACTGGTGCGGAGGCGGTCGTGCGCAGTCAGCGCGGAGCGTCGCGGGAGATGTGGTCGACGGTGGTGGGCGCGCGTCGGGCGCGGCGGCGGGCGCGCAGTGGCGCGCAGCGGGCGGCGGCGCAGGCGCGCCCGGCGCGGCAGCGCCGCGCGGCGCTGCGCGGCGCGCGCCCAGCGGCGGCGCGGTGGCGGCGGGCGGCGATGGCGCGCGCGGCGGCGCGTGGCGATGGCGCAGCGGCGGCGCGCGCGGCGATGGCGCGCGCGGCGCGGCGTGGCGCGTGGCGGCGGCGCGCGGGCGCGCGGCGCAAGGGCGGCGGGCGCTGGGCGACGCGCGCGATGGCGATGGCGCGCGCGGCGGGCACGCGAGGCCGGCACGCGACCGGGCGCGGTCGGCGCGGCGGCGGGCGCGCGGCGGTGAGCGCGCGGCGGCGGGCGCGCGGCGGTGAGCGCGCGGCGGCGGGCGCGCGGGGGCGGCGCGCGACGGCGCGGCGGCGGGCGCGCGGCGCGGTGCGGCGGCGCGGCGGCGGCGGCTGCCCTTCCTCTCCCCCTTCTCCTCTTCCTCCTCTTCTTCTTCCTCTTCCTCTTCTTCTTCTTTCTTCCTCTTCTTCTTTCTTCTATTCTTCTCCACGACCTGACCTTCTTCTCAAAATACCAATCTTCAAAATTTAGGTCAAAGGTAAGGGAAGAGCCCACCTTTTCCCCTTATATATGGGTGAAGATGGCCCTTCCTTAAGTCCAATAACACAAAATAAAAGGGAGAGAAAATAAGCAAGAAAATAGGAAACGGGCTTGTCAGGCCCAACATAAGAAAAAGGGGGGAAAGGGTTCCTCCCATGGGCCCTTCCCCCGCTACACGACAATACGAATAAAGGGAAAACTATAAGATAAATTAACCGAAGGTGTCGGTGTGCTCCGGTGGTCGGCGTCCGCGTCATGCCGAGTAACGGAATGCGGAATCCCGTGTTGCTGCGGCGGCTCGCCGTGGTGGCTGGACTCGTCTCGGTGGCGAGCTGGGTAGTGCCGGCTCCTCGGGTGTTGGGTCGGGGAAGTCCTGCTGCTCCTCTGCTGCTGGCTCGATGACGTCCGGTGGTGACGCGCCATCAACAGGGCTGAAGGATTCCGTGAAGTCGACACCAGCTGTTTGGCGGTAGCCTTGTGCTACCAGGCGGGCTTTATGACAAGCAACGGATCCATCAGGATGAAGTTTCAGACGAAACACCCACTTACAGCCGAGCAGCCGGACGGAAGGGGGTGGAAGGACGAGGCTCCAGGTCATGTTGGCGTTGAGGGCCTGAAGTTCTTGAAGCATTGCCTGGCGCCATGCCGGCTGGGAGGCCGCGATTGTATAATTGGTAGGTTCGACGAGGTCACAAGTGGAATGCAGACAATGGGGGGTGGGTGACAGCTCGCGAGTAGAGGCATAAAGGTCACGAAGTGAACGAGTAGGACAAGTGGCAGAGGTGCCTGGGGAGCTGAGGGCTGGAGAAGCAGGGGTGAAGGGATTCGAGGAAGGTGAATTGGTGGAAAGCATGGGTGAAGAGGGTGGTTGATGACGATCGGAGGGTGTCTGAGCGAGTAGGAGAAGGGACGACAGGAAGATAAGTGGTTTGGGGTGGAGCACGGTCTCGAGGAGCACCGATGGAGGATGGTGGAGACTGAGATGGAGTGGTTGAAAATCCAGGAAAGGTGGTTTCGTCAAACATGACGTCCCGTGAGATGTATACCTTCCCAGAACTGAGGGAAAGGCAACGGTATCCCAGATGATGCGCACTATAGCCGATGAAGACGCAGGGCTCAGACCTGGGAGACAGTTTATGTGAAGACTAAGCACGTAAATGAGGGTAACATAAGCAACAGAAGGATTTCAAGAAAGAGAAATTGGGCTTATCTTTGTAGAGAAGTTCAAAGGGAGATTGTTGATGCAGTAGCGGCGACGGTAAGCGATTGATGAGATAAGTGGCAGTTGCGGCGGCTTCGTCCCAGAGGCTGGACGGAAGGTTGGCATGGTGAAGCAGAGTGAGCGCTGTCTCCACGATGTGCCGATGTTTGCGTTCGGCGGTGCCGTTTTGTTGCGGGGTATGAGGGCAGGACACGCGATGATGAATCCCGCATCTTTGAAGATGCGATTGTAGACCTTGAAATTCACCCCCCCAATCGGACTGGAAGGCTTTAATTTTGCAATCGAATTGGTGATCGACAAATGCTTGAAATTGAAGAAACGTGGAGAGCACTTCTCCTTTCGACTTTAAAGAGAATAACCATGTATAACGGCTAAAATCGTCGATAAAAATGACGTAGTAAGAAAATCCAAGATGAGACTTAACTGGAGAAGGTCCCCATAAATCCGAATGTATAAGTTGTAGAGGTTTAGTTGCGTGAGAAAAAGTAGAAGGGAAAGGGAGTTTGTGACTCTTTGACACGGCACAGTTGGAACAGATGTACCGTTTTGGGAGTTGAGTGGATGGAAGTCCGAACTTTGAAATTACTTGTTGAAGAACATGAAAGGAGGGGTGTCCGAGGCGGTGGTGCCACACGACTGGCGAGCTGCGGTGACTGACGAGGGCCGCTTTGCGAGATTGAGACTGTAGTTGATACAGTCCATCTTCAATGTTGCCCTTGAGAAGTACCTGCCCGTTAGAGCTGTCTTTAACTAGACAGTGAGATGGGTGAAACTCGAAAAACACATTGTTATCTGCCGTAAACTGTCGTACTGATAGAAGGTTACGCGTGATGTTTGGAGTATGCAAAACATTATTCAGACGTAACTTTTTCGATGGGGAATTCAAGAATGCATGCCCAAGATGATGAATTTTCAAACCTGAACCGTCTCCTACGTAGAGACGATCTTGCCCGTTGTAGACTTGGGTGTCTATCAATGTGTTCTGATCAGCCGCCACGTGATGGGTTGCACCGCTGTCGGGGTGCCAGTAGGATGAGGAGGTGGAAGGCGCCACGGATGCGGTTGTGCTGAAAGCTTGAGGAGAGTGTCGGTATCCTTGCTCGAACGAATTTGCCTTGTGATAATGTTGACGTGTTTCATGGGTTGGAGCCTAGGTAGCCCGAGGATGTTGGGAGGCATACGTCCGATTGAATCTTTCGTAACATTCCAATGCGCGATGCCCCGTTCGTGAACAAATTTGGCATCTGGGTGGTGGCCGAGGGGAATTTGCTCGCCCTTGGCCACGTCCGTTTCCCCTGCCAAAATTAGTTCGATTTTTGCTTGAATTTTCAGACTTACTTTTTGAAGTGCTCGTATTCCCCGACTGTGCTTGCGTGAGGTTGGCGACGGCTGGGAAATCTGTCGGCTCCTTGATGGCCTGATGTCGAAGTAACATTGCTTCGTAGTCTCGCAATTCTGATATGACCTTTTCGAAAGTGACTGGAGTTGGAGATGCTCGGATCGTTGTGCTAATCGCCGAGTATTGCGAACCGAGTCCGCGTAGAAAGGCGCGTACCATGGTACGCTGGTCCATCCTCTCGCATGCTGCTGCTAGCGAGCTGCCGATGCTGCGGCACTGTGTAATGTAGTCTTCCAGGTTTGACGTCCCTTTGACTTGGTTATGCAACCGCCCAAGCAGTTCTTGAACTCGTGCCTCTGTAATTGAGGCAAAATGGGTTGCCAAAGTATCCCAGATGTCCTTTGCCGTCTTGGCCTCCGTTACACTTCCAATGACTTCTTCAGTCATGGATGTCAGGAGAAAGCACATCAGATATTGATCTTGATACCACCATCGACCGTTGGGATCATCGGCTTTGGATGGTGGATCTTCTAGTATATGAGAAATTAATCTGTGGGAGGTAAGTGTCGGTATAACCTGGGTTTTCCAGACGACGTAATTCTCTCTTGAAAGCTTGATTGATGGTGCCATCATAGCTGCCACCTTGATAGGTCCCTTGCCGGAGCTCCGCCTCCGTGGAATTCACAGGTCGTTTGAAGACGAAGAGTAATCTGAAGCTCCTTTGCTTTGGAGTGCCTCGTCCATCGCATGCTCCTGCTTCTGCTCTGATACCATGTTGAAATGGAGCTGTGCGAGAGAGGAAGAAGAGAGGGAAGCGAAGGATTTGAGAAGGAACAAGAGAGAAAACAAAAGAGAGTCGATGTATTCAGTGTTGTCTCAAACTATTACATTGTCTGGTTATTTATCGAGGACGCGTTGCTGGTTTGTGTTTCTTGTGATGAGACATTTGTGTGAATGGTGGGATCCGTGAGTTGTGTTTCTTTGGCTTCTGGAAGCTTCTGCTTTGCCCGTTGAGTGTCGCCACACGTTGCAGCGATGCCACGTGTGTCTTTGTCGTTAACAATAAATTCTTTCTCATATACCGTGCTGGAGGCTTTTTTTTCCGCGTTCTACCGAGTTAATTAGAACGCTCAAGTGGAGAGGGTAGCACGCAGAAAGACGTTGTACCGATTTCAATACAGAGCCGTAAATGAATACCAAAACACATTAATAATTCGTAAGACGCGGCACCGAATCCAAAAATGGTTCATGAATGGATACCATAAAAAATTATAACACGGAAGACGTCGCGCCGAATCCAAAAAGACGCGTGAAACGATGACATAAATAATATAAGGCACGTAAGATGCTGCAACCAATCCAGTATGACGCGTGAATGGAAACCATAGATGATCGAGAACATGATTGAGAACATCTAAAAATGGTTCTTCTCCTTCTTTGTCTAATCCTTTCCTCTCACCAACCAGCGTCTAGGTCTTTCTCCCAGGACGCTCTTTCACAGCTACGCGCGAGGGTACATATAGACAAAGGAGAGGCAGAACATACCTTCAATCTTCATAAGCGACGCATGTAATTACCAATGTCCGCAGATAAAGCGAAGGGGGGGGGGGGCTCAGTGAATACAGCCCCACCTCAACCTCCTTTCTGAGTGCGCATGATTTTTTCAGATTCATCTCCCCTCTCAGTTTCATTGTTTTTTAATATTGCCCAATGCTGGTCCAGGATGTACGCACCAGATGACGTTGAGGACAATCATGTGCGGAATATAGAAACACCATATATTCTCTCTATTTCTCTAGTAGAAAGAGATATTTGCAAGATCTTGTGGCGCATGACCGTCGGACGGATTGATGGATTTACGTGTCTCCCTTTCGCCCCGTGGCCACTTCACATCCGACCGTGGCAGTATTACTGATGACATTAACTACATTTCGCATTCGCCAATGCAAGAGAATATCTTATTATTGGCGTACTTCCCGAGATTTTTTGGGCCTGCCGACATCTTCCTCTGCGAAACTTCCCGGATAATTTTTCCTTAGAGGAGAAATCATTTGAGACATCGCTTTCCCGACAACGTGTCTCCTCTCTCTCTCTCTTTCTCTCTTCTCTCGCTCTTCATCCACTATAATCTCCCACGGTGGGTTAGGACGTCGGCAATCGAGTGGACGCATGGCGATTCACTCGTTTCCTCTGAGCTGGATCTTTTAAGTTATGCGCTTTCTCTTTCCCTTCCTATCAATCCCTAATATACAATAAGTGGGTTGGTACTAAGAGACGTATATTTTCCTTATTTACGTACATATTACAGGCATAATTAGAATCAGGAGTCCGCAACCCTCGTTCATCATGTATAACTTAATTCACAATATATTTAAATAATCTTGCCTTGTGATCTGGACTAAGACGGTTATCGGTGACCATTTGCATGAATGATACTGACGTAATATTCACACGTCTCTATGAAGGGGAGAATCACTTTTTTGAGGGAAAAAGGAGCACCGCTCCCTCGCTCTCTCTGTTGCTCTCTCTCTCACACTATCTCTCTCTCTTTCACGGTCCCTATTTGTCTCCGTCTCTCTTTCTGTCTCTCTCTCTACATATCTTTGCCTCTCCCTCCCTGACTTTCTCTATGTGTCTTCATCACTTTCTCTTGGTCCATTTCTCTCCTTCTGCATCTCTATCTGTCTCTCTCTCAGTCTCTCTCAGTCTCTCTGACTCTCTCTTTCTAGATATATTTCTCTCTTTCTAGACAGAAGTATGTAGAAGGAAGAAGAAGAGATAGTAAGATATAAAAAGAGAGAAATATATCTAGAAAGAGAGAGTCAGAGAGACTGAGAGAGACTGAGAGAGAGACAGATAGAGACGCAGAAGGAGAGAAATGGACCAAGAGAAAGTGATGAAGACACATAGAGAAAGGCAAGGAGAGAGAGGCAAAGATATGTAGAGAGAGAGACAGAAAGAGAGACGGAGACAAATAGGGACCGTGGAAGAGAGAGAGATAGTGTGAGAGAGAGAAAGAGGGAGAAAGAAAGCGAAAGAGAGAACGGCTACCACATCCAAGGAAGGCAGCAGGCGCGCAAATTACCCAATCCTGACACGGGGAGGTAGTGACAATAAATAACAATACCGGGCTCTTCGAGTCTGGTAATTGGAATGAGTACAATCTAAATCCCTTAACGAGGATCCATTGGAGGGCCAGTCTGGTGCCAGCAGCAGCGGTAATTCCAGCTCCAATAGCGTATATTTAAGTTGTTGCAGTTAAAAAGCTCGTAGTCGGACCTCGGGTCGGGCCGGGCGGTCCGCCTCTGGGTGTGCACCGGCAGAAACAGAAACTATAAATATACGCTACGAAGAAGAAGAAAGAAGAAGAAAAAGAAGAAGAAGAGAGGGGGTAGTGGAGCTCAGGTGGATGCGACACTGCTGGCTCTTCACGTGGCTCCCCTCTTTGGGCTACGTTCTCTCCCCTTATTTTTGCCTTGTGATTTGGACTAAGACGGTTATCGGTGACCATTTGCATGAATGACACTGACGTAATATTCACGTCTCTATGAAGGGGAGAATCACTTTTTTGAGAGAAAAAGGAGCACCGCTCCCTCGCTCTCTCTGTTGCTCTCTCTCTCTCTCTCTCTCAGTCTTTCTGTCCCTCTTTCGCTTTCTTTCTCCCTCTCTCTCTCTCTCTCTCTCTCTCTCTCTCTCTCTCTCTCTCTCTCTCTCTCTCTCTCTCTCTCTCTCTCTCCGTCTCTCTTTCTGTCTCTCTTTCGCTTTCTTTCTCCCTCTTTCTCTCTCTCACACTATCTCTCTCTCTTTCACGGTCCCTATTTGTCTCCGTCTCTCTTTCTGTCACTCTCTCTACATATCTTTGCCTCTCTCTCCCTGCCTTTCTCTATGTGTCTTCATCACTTTCTCTTGGTCCATTTCTCTCCTTCTGCGTCTCTATCTGTCTCTCTCTCAGTCTCTCTCAGTCTCTCTGACTCTCTCTTTCTAGATATATTTCTCTCTTTTTATATCTTACTATCTCTTTCTTACTATCTATCTATCTATCAACCTATTTATCTATCTATCGATCTAGCTAGCTATCAATCTCTAAATCTATAAATCTAGCTATTTATTTATCTATCTATCGGTCTATTCAACCATCTATCTAGCCAGCGGCCGCATGCGGCTGCCAACCACAGTGTGGGGCCCAGTACTTAGCCGGTTGTGGGTGGGCATGTGCGGGCAGCTAAGCCTGCTATGCGCACGCCTTGGCGCTAATGCCCGCACGCGGCTGCCAACCACAGTATGGCCCCCAGTACTTAGCCGGTTGTGGGCGGGCGTGTGCGGGCGGCTAAGCCTGCCGCGCGTGCGCCCGCACGCCAGCGCCCGCATGCAGCTGCCCACCATAGTGTGACCCTGCAATACTTAGCCGATTTTCGGCTCTCAGGGCCACATGGTGGGGGGCGTGGGCGCGCGGCTAAGCCTGTCGCGCGTGCGTCGGGGTGCCAGCGCCCGCATGCAGCTGCCCACCACAGTGTGAGCCTGCAATACTTAGCCGATTTTTGGCTCTGAGGGCCACATGGGGGGGTGTGGGCGGGCGTGTGCTGCCGGCTGGGACTGACGCGTGCGCGCATGGCCACCAAAGCCCGCACGCGCCCGCCCACCATAGTGTGGCCCCCCAGTACGTAGCAATTTTTTTTATTTGGGGGCCACATGCGGGGGCTGTGGGCAGGCATGTAGGGGGGGGGGGGGGCTGGGCTTGCGGCGCACGCGCCCCGGTGCCAGCGCCCCCATGCGGCTGCCCACCATAGTGTGCTCCGCAGCCCTTAGCCAATTTTCGGCTCCATGGGCCATATGGGGTGAGCCTGCCATGCGCGCGCCCGGGGGCCAGCTTTTGCACACGGCTGCCCAGCATAGTGTAATGCAGCGGGCAGTTGCCACTGCCATAGGGGGGTACCCATTAGGGGGTAATCCCATTTGACATGACCGACCTTAGTGTCAATGCGAACTGAAGGGGCCGGCCGACCGATCTGACCCGAACTAACAAGATAGAAGTCTTGGACCGAAGGAACCCAAAAATGTCACGTGTTCGACCAACCGAAACAACCCCGTATGACTCGATCTGATTGAGCGTGCCACGTGACGGGTACGGCTAAATAGACATGACCAATTTGTTTGATCATACGACAGACCCGTACTACGTCGCAGACAGGTGTGACAAGTTCTGTCGATCTGAGTGATCCATGTTAAGTCTCTAATCCGATGCTACGTGATCGACCCATCTCGCTCGTGCAACCAAACATACCCAACCCACATGACCCTTCTAAGAGACTTGTGAGACGGATATGATGCGACGTGCCTGTATAACCGGTCTCAATGACCTAACTCGAAAGAAGTTGACATGTCACAGAATGGGTACAGGAGATGGATAGGATCGCTCCGTACACCGTCTCGAGTGGGACCCGACAAACGTCGTGGATGCGTGTGACGGGTTTGACGGACCTAAGTGACCCCCATTGAGTATCCGAGCTGAGAAACATGCACGACGTGACTGACCCATCTGACTGGTGCGGCCAAACAGACCCAACCCACATCACCCCTTGGTGAGACTTGTGTGACGGGCCCGCACAACCGGAAAATCTAACCTGACCAAATGATGCGATGCGAGGTACCCGAATGATGGTCCCGAACGACCCTACCCGACCCGAACTAAGTTGTCATGTCACGGGACGGGTACAAGGGACCAATATGATCGCTCCGTGTGATATCTTGGACCGAACAGACCCGACAGACGTCGCAATCAGGTGTGACCGGTTTGACCGACCCGAGCGACACACATTGAGTCTTTGACCAATATGACGAGAAACAGGTGAGATGTGACTGACTCGCATGATGGGACGATCTAACCTGACCAAATGATGCAATGAGAGGTGCCCGTATGACGGGCCCAAAAGACTCGACGCGACCCGACCGAAGTCGTCGTGTCACTGTACGGGTACAAGGGACCGATATGACTGCGCCGTACGGCGTCTCGAACTGCGTGGACCCGAAGGATATCACGGACGGGTGTGACGGGTTTGAGCGACCCGAGCGATCCGCATTGAGTCTCCGACCCATATGACAAGAAATGGGTGCGATGTGACCGACCCGCATGATGGGACGATCTAACCATCTATCCATCTGTTATTTATTTATAAATAATTGTCGTTTATATGAATGAGACAATACATTGTTTGAAGTTTCCTATCGGTAGTGACCATTTACATTATAAATGGAGTTATGTCAGACGTTGTGTGATGTAGAAAATGTACAGCTTCTGGTGATTGTCGTTATGTTGATGGCCGATGACTACTTAGCCAATGTTTTTTCTAACTGGATTTTATCTATTGATAGAAGCATTTCTGCATATGTCCGTTGAATGTGTGATGAATACCATGGAGTATGCTAGATCTTATTCTTCATTGAATCCTTTTCTTTTTATCGCTCTTGGGGATCCCGACTACAGACATTGTAATGATTGCTTGAACTAAGATCTTTCTGCTTGCTTCTTTTCTTCCACAACTGGTCTTCCCAGGATTATTTGCCACTCTAGATTGTTGCCGTGGTGGATTTTTTTGCCAATTCCTTTTGTTTGCTGTCTCATACTTCAAGGAGAGATATATATCCATGTGAGGCAACATCATGTCAAGTGGAAAGATGAAAGAGTCTTAAACATTAGTAGAATGTTATAGTTTTCCGGCTTTCAATTGAGGAATGAATGTATGATGTTGTACAAATAGTCACTGCAAATTATTTAGATACAAATCAGTTAGTATGATTTTCTATTACATACAATGGTATGGATTATGGAAATTTAGGTATGCAACTTATTAAAATATATATGAATAGATCACACTTCATCCCTCCAGTAGAAGCCTGGATTTTTCAATTCAATTGACAGAGCATGATATGCATCAAATAATCACTAATTTGTACTCAAGTCCCGTCAACTCCAATTCTAGAGACAACAGTCATTGAAGAAGTTTAGCTTATATTTTTATGGTTAGCTAGCATCATGGTGATAATAAGTATGGTAAACTGGGCACCAAGGAGATCATTTTTTCCTGTCTTGCAGTTGGATTTGTTGCCCTTTTTCACACTGTTGATTAATGGCTTATTTTTCTTGTGTCTTTCTTATTTGCTTGTTTACTCGGATTCTATAGTTCCATGTTACTTTGGTTTTTTGGTAGCTGTTTGCTTAAGTTGAGTGGCATGCAATGTTGTTTTTTCATCCAATCAAATATGTGGTTCTCTGTCCTGTCTTCCATTTCTGATTTTTGTTCCCACAACTTTTTACCATAGTTCTGACCAAAGAAGTCAGTGGTACAAGCCTAAACCATAAGTGAACTTTGGTACAAAACATATCCTCTATTTCCTTTTTGGACGTGTACCCTGGGCTTTCTCTAACTTCCTTCTTCTGAAAATTATCTCGTATTCTTTCATTGGATGTTACATAGAGTATTTTTTTAAAATACTAAAATAAAATAAAAATGATGTTAGGATGTATGACTTCATTTTTATGTATAAAATGTGGAGAAAAGATGTGAATTCGTCAAAACATATACTGATAGCCCTATAGATAAGGGCAAAAAATGCCCTTATGATTTTTGATAAAAGAATGTATTGCACCTGACCTGATTTTGCATGTTAATTTTTCTTCTTCTACGAAGTATGGTTGATTCTCAATTGCTTCCAAGTTGGATTTGTCTAGTGATAAGCCAGATATAAGGTGTGAATTATGCAATTTTTTATCACTTATGGTTGTTTGTTTTATCTTATAGAATACAATTCACAAAACCTTAACTTAGGATATAAAATGATAAGTTGAGATATCATCCTAGGGAAGCTAATAAGGAATTCAATTAGTGATCTGCTTGAACAATTTGACCCTGACTAGAGTTAATTTAATCGTCCACGAAGATCAAATTACCTTAACTAGATGAAGAGTTTAGAAAGGGGGGTAGAAGAGATGGGAAGAGTAGAAGAAGCCAGGAGCTCTAGATTTATTCTTTGATCAAATAAAAGGGGTCAATTAGAGGGGATAAGAGGGATATTCGGTTTTAGTTTGCCTTGGGGAATTGGGTATCCCGATTCACTAGCTACTATGTCATAAACATAATCTTATATGTCCTAGAAATTGATATTTTCTTTGACTAATAATTTTATTCTTAATGTGCAAGTAGAATAGCTAGATCAATTTAATAATCTCCTTTCACAGTCCTAGTAAGGGCTTGTAAATGCCGCTCAAGCCTAACAATTTTGAAATTCAAACACAAATTAAAAACGATAATAAAACATTTCATTAATACTTAATCCCAAACCACACTGAAATCCAAATACAATGAAGTAAAAAGTACCAAAGAGGGTTGATCTAGGATGTAGCTCCTCTATGTTTTGCAGATGTGAAAGAGACCCCTTCACAATGACCTCCTTAACTCAAAATTCTGCTTTAAAACTTAGCTTAATAGTAAAAAATTTCCACCAATGTTGTCTTGATCCGAGTGATCCAACCATAAAAATTGATCCCAATCCAACTTCAGGATCAGACGCTATTAATAAATGAAAATTCACCAATCTGAGCAATGGGAACACATTTTATTTAATTAGTTTTAACTTTTTAAACAAGAAATCATGTGTCCATCTCTCACTGGCTAGCGATAGAGAATTTTTGCAGAAATGTCCATAAAAATATTCGCGCGCACAAACATATGCCGCCCAAAAGCTCTTTATGGATATGCCTGATAACACC
The DNA here is from genome assembly GCF_029677425.1 of Wolffia australiana. Classification (NCBI taxonomy): domain Eukaryota; kingdom Viridiplantae; phylum Streptophyta; class Magnoliopsida; order Alismatales; family Araceae; genus Wolffia; species Wolffia australiana. The sequence goes on from NC_135847.1 coordinate 10,881,705, forward strand.
CAAAATCTGGTACTTATTTCATTCTATTAGCACAATTTTATGCATTTAAAGAGCTTAAAATGGGGATGTTACCATATATTTATTTAAATTTAATGTTTTCAAGTGATTCCTGATTTGTCCCTAAATTCCTGTTAAGCTTATGAATTTTTAGGGACTTATTTGAGCTTGAAATATTTTTTTTTAAATCAACATGGCTAGTTGAATATTTAATTTTGAGATTTAATAGTATGGGGATGAATCAATGAAGTTGTTAGAATTTTCTAGGTTTTTTTAGGATGTTATTGGATTTTTATGAGATTTATTTGGGGAAGAAATGCATTTTTATTAAGACAAAAAGGATATATTTATTAGGAAAAAATGAGTATTAAGATTATTTTCAAAATTTGAGAGGGTTTTCGCAAATTTGAGTTGCCAGGATGCCCCTAAAAATAGCTCTAGGTCGTGGTTGCAGGCGTAAAGATACTATTAAAATAGTTCCAGGGTTTTATTGAAATTACTAAATATTTTTAATGGTTTTTAGGAGAAACCAGAGGAGAGAGAGTACGCAAGGGGCATATACACAATTACCTATGGGCGGCGTCAGGCGGGAATTCCAGTTTTTAAGAAGACCTTTATTACAAAAGCGCTAGAGGGATTTTCACTGATCGACGTGGCCTCATCGTGGCCGTAGGATGAGAATCCTACGGTGCTTGATAAGAATCAGCGTCAGAAGGTAAGTTCACTGCCCGCATGGCGCGTACAACGCGCTTGCACGGGTGGTGACGTGCCTTGTGCGGATTCGATGTTGTATGAGGAATGCATTACTAAATGCCATTCTATTTGTACGACTTCAAATTATCATAACAGTTTTCTTTGATTTTATTTTTCGACAAGGGGGTACGTGGCTGTCGCAAAATCAACCCGCCATTTGAATTTCAAATGTCGTCAGCCAATGAAAAAGCGACACATCATTGCGTGTTTTAAGATAAAATAATTAAACAAATCGATTTAAATGCAATTGTTAAAGTTGGTTTAAATTCATTTATTAATAACTTTTGATCCCGAAGTCCGATTAAGATGTTTTTTTATGGATTTGCTCATCTTGATCCCCTCTTTCTATCTGTATTGTTGGATTATTTAGATCATGCCTAGTCTGATGGATAAAAATTAATTACTAATTAGGGGTAAAATGGTAATTTTCACCATTTCACCTAAGTATAGAAGCCGAATTTCGAGAGGAGGGGGTCATTCTTGATGGTTATCTATCACAGCTACAAGACAGAGGGGAGCTCCAGCCTGGATCAACTTGTTCGGTACCTTTTCTTTCATTGTATTTGAATCTTTTGGTGTATTTTGGATGTTATCAGTTGAATCTCTTAATCGTTCTTCTCAATTTATGTCTGAACTTCTAAATCGCTTGGCTTGAGTGGCATGTACAAGCCCTGATTAGGATTGAGAGGAGCAATTGAGAGATTTATCTGGGTATTCAAATGCATTTCAAGAAAACTATAAAAAAACAACATAAAAAAGTGTTAACTTTCTAGGAGATTAAATTTCCATTTCAATATTCAGTAGAGTAGATTTTCCTAAATTATCAAATCTACAGAATCAGCCAAGACAAATCTAAATCTTCTTCTCAATCCCTCTACTTGAATTCTTTGATCCCTTCAACTGGATCAGTCAATTCAAATTAGAGTTCCTTATTTCTTCCATTCATCTCATCTCTTCTATCCCCCTTTCTACATTTTTCCCCTAATTAGGGCTAATTTGATCTCTATTGAAGATTAAATTAACCCCAATTAGGTTCAAATCATTCAAGAAGAACATATATTTGATTCCTTACTAGCTTCCCTTGGATGATACTCGTACTTACCATTACACATCCTAAGTAGTGTTTTTATAAATTTTATTGTACAAGCTAAAATTGACGACGACAAGAGTTTATGATTGCATAAAATTCACGCCTATTTTTGGCTTATCAATGCCCATCCGCTTTCTCTCTCCTCCAGATTTATTGAAAACAGTACAAATATCCCTTTAATTTGATCAAAACCTTAAACTATTCTAATTGGATATTACACCTGCAATGGGTACTAGAGCACTGTTTAAAGGGCATAGTTATAATAAAATTTGAAGAAAAACCCCTCTGACTATAAAATTTTCATTAAATCGTCTATTTTATTTAAAAATATATGTTATTTTTTCTATTTAAATATTCCTTTCTTCCTTGAATAATTTCCCAAAATTGAAATAAATTCTAAAAAAATATAGAAAAATACTAATTTGTCCCCGCTTTAATTAACATTAGAATTAATTTTTAAACCTGCCATTTCAATTTTAATATAATTATTTCAAGGTTAAATAAATTCCATAAAAATCTTAGTTAACAGAAATTAGGAAAAATCATAAATTACTTTGAATAGAAATCAACATGTAAATATATGATAACAACCCTATTTTAAACTCTATAAATGTATAAAATTGCTGATTACTTGAATCAAGCACATTCTTTTGGGTGTTAGCACATAGCATTAACTTTCATTTGGTTTTTCTATCCTCTTAATCTTCGTGTGAGGCACTCAGATAGCCTGCAAAAAGTAGTGATCAAATGTCAATGAATCATGTCCGTTGGAGTTATGCAGTAAAATTTGTAAAATTTCCCTTTATCTAGTATAGAAATAATAGGAGACAGAAATCGATCCACATGGAGGCAACTATCGTAAAAAATATTCTGAATTTATATAACCATTAAACCTATGCATATCAGAATTTTATATTCCAAAATTTCTTGTGTAATTTCCCTTTATTATTTGCTTTTGTTTTGTATTATCAGGAATGTATTGGCATTTTGAAAAAAGTAAAGAAAGAATTCAAAGGTGAAGAAGAAACTTACAATATGAATTCAAGAATCAAGGAAACTTGACTTCAGAAGCAACTGTTGTGTCCTTCCTAGCCAACGTCGAGGAGAGCTTCCTTGGTGTTTTTCCCCATCTTCCCAATGTTTGTTTTATGATGCCACTATATGGATCGAAGAGAGTGAAAATACAAAACCGCCCTAAAAAATTGGGTCCAATCTGATGATTAGACCTGTAGATATGATGATTTGAAAATGGCATAATCTCAATCCTTGGATGTGCTTTCTATCTCCTGCACGCTGGCCCCACCCGGATCAAAATGTGGCCTTCCGATTCATAAGTACGTTTTCATGTTTTGTCCACCCTTGAATCACATGCCACCACTTGTGCTGATCGCTAAACAGAATCCAACGATACCCCGTTGCATGATTAAAATAATATACCAGTTAGACGGTTGGGAGTTCACCATATATGACTATTGGCACTCGCATTGCAGCTTAATTAAACCGAAATGATGCTTTTAATTTTTCTATTAAAAATTAGTCATCATTCTTCATCATACATTTATTTAGCAAAAAAGCAATGCATTTTTGTCCTTGGGCCACAGTCACATCATGATTGCAATTAAAAAATAAAAAACAATCTTGAGTCATGTTCCACATTTACAAAACCTAATTGTCCATTTGATATTTATGGCATCATGAATCTCAATGCCATAGTTATCATATCGCTAATGATTGGAAGCACTAATACTTGACCAAAGGATTGGCGAATCAAGTATAATACATATCTGCGAGGTTTCAACCCCTAAAAATATTTACTAAATGCATTCAATAGTTGTAAAATATACTTGCTTAATTTGTCTAAATTAAATACTGGTAAAACAATTCTTTGCAGATATGGAAAATTTTGGAAAATTTTGTAAACGCATTTATAACGCCTAAAAAACTATTTTTTGTGACGTGCGATAATTATTTCTTTGATGAAACAAAATCCGAAATGTTATGTAAAACATCTTAAGTTTAAAAAATATAAAGTCTTAGTAAATACTATTTTATTTAGTTTAACCATGATAGCATGAAAATATGGCTATTAGGATTCAGAGATTTATGTAACATGCATGAGTTTCAAAGTTACTTCGCACCTTATCATTGTCCCATTTAGTCTGTCATAAGTTGTGCTCATTGGCTTGGTAGTAGCTCTTCGGTCTCCCAAAAAAAAACTTTCCTCTTTGGTTTTTTTGCTTGATTTCTTTAATCTCTACTATAGAGGGATCTGTTTACTCTTCCCGTCACAAATTGGTAATATCATTCATCTTTGTTTGTAATTGTGAAGCCAGTTTCGGGAGTGTTTCAGCTGCAGTAGGCCGAGTTAACCTATATGGCATGCTTATTTAGGAGTTGGGCGAAGCTCCTCAATCCTGCCGAATATGGAACCGTTTTCCTGAAAAATAGCATGATTAGGTAAAGAATAAAAAAACTTCCCAATTTTATCTTAACGATAAACACGGATGATGTTCTTAGTTTTCTTGATATGAACTTGGACATTTTTCAACCATGTGCCTAGCCTCTAGGCCTTGCAGTAATTAGCTTTGATAAAATGAGCTATAACCATTCAATATGTTCCCACATTGATCTTTCAATTATCATTCCTTTACAAATATCTAGTCCATCGAACAGCATTCGATATTTGGCTTCATACACAAGGAATTCTGATGGCCACATGAAAAAGCAAAGAGCACAAAATGACTCTTATCACGTGAAATAGCCCCCCCCCCTTTTTTTGGATCCATTTGGATCTGCCATCTGTATCAAATTTGATGAACAGTCGAGAGGGAGGCATCTTGTGGATGAATCATCTTGAGTTATTAGGAGTCAGTCCCTGGTCCTACGTTCCGATTTTCTAATATACTCATACCATATTTTGTGGATATTTTCTTTGGGTTCATATTTTGCATCTTAAAATGAGTTTATGGCCATTATTCAGCCTTTTCATCATCCAATATATTTTTGTTACATTTCTTGCAAATTTTCTCGAGTAAGAACATTAAGGAATATTTATTTTAGCAAGAGTTATTAGCTATTTTTATGTTTAACTAAGTGACAAAGTTGATTCATTCTATTAACAAATGGAATATACGAGGACATTTATGGTCTAACCAACTCCATATCATTTCTGCACGTTCACTCTTGAAAAAAGGGTGTTCCTTAGATTCCTAATTTTGGTCTTTGATACATCACTTGTTTTTGGACGCTATGTATTTCTATTTTCAAAATAATTATCATTTTTTTCAAGTATATTCATCAATAACTTCCACATAAAAAATTGATCATGAGTGGGTACTCTTGTAATCTAAATATAATCGGCAGTCAGATGTATGTGACGTTCGTATGGAACAAACTCCCACGCTGAATGTAATGAATAATATCCATTTGTGGTAAGACTCAAAATGGCTATGTATTTGGGTGTTTAAGATAACAATATTTATATCTTTGATTTTGTTCAATATCTATAGAGCATAACATCGTTGTAAGTAGAGTGCTAAGCCTAGTGTTTGGACTATCTCCACCGTTAATTGTGTGTCTGATACTCTTATGTTTAGAATATGGGCCAGATGTCCTAGTCCCCTCTAGTTCATGTATGAACCATGAGGTTTCCCCTACCCCTTTTCCATTGTGTACTCATTGGCTTGTACCAGGTTTCTCTTAGAGTATTGATTCATGCAAGGTCAAGCCTAGAACTAAGGCTACATCCCAGTTCCCATATTCAAACATTGGAAGTTCTGACTATATGAAGAATTGGGAAGGCAAATATTCTCTAGTGAGCATATCCCTAAACCATCTCCATCGTTAGGATAACATACACTCCTCTAAGAGTCCAATGTCATTTCCGTTCCCCCATTGGAAGACCACAATAAATTTTGGAATCAGTTTTTTAGATAATCTTTCCATTTTTTTTGGGACACCAAATACTAAAAGCATGTGGATTCGCAGCCTGTTTAATAAACCATTTATGAGTGTCAATATGCCTCCTGGAGATAAAAGTTTGGCTTTCCATCCATCAAGCTTATTTCTAACATTTGTCAAACATAGATTTCTTTTTCCTCGTAAATATGGGCATCCTAAATACATAAATTGAAGGGTACCAACAACAAATTCAGTGAGCTAATTAGTTTGGTTATTTTGATGCAAGGAATTTGTCTGGGATGTAAAAGACATTTAGTTTGGTTATTTTGTTGCAAGGAATTTTTCTGGGATGTAAAAGACATTTAGATAATTATTTATTTGATGAAACAAAATCCGAAATGTTATGTAAAACATCTTAACTTTCGATCCGAAATGTTATCTAAATTTTGGATTTAGATAAATGTCTTTTTGCCACTGACAAGATCGTTGTCATAATGGGATCAAAACATCCCAGACATTTATCTAAATGTCTTTTTGCCATTATGACAACGATCTTGTCAGTGGCAAAACGACATTTAGATAAAATGGGTGCACCATGTTTCGTACTTTGGGATCCAACTTCTGCCACAACCGTTGATTTCTTTAAATTTATGCTTAAAACTCCTAGCGATGTGATACAGGACAATGAGATGTTAGGATCCCTTGGTGTAAACCCCTAGATGCTCGGAAAAGGTGGATCAGTTACCATCAATAATCACAGAGAAGTTATTTTTTTATTTTTTTTGGCAGAAAACACGGTGCCGGGTACGGCCAACCCCAAGGGTTGTGACTGCAGACCGATCCATCCGTGCCCTGGACACCACCCAGGGGATTTTTATTTACAAAGTGAAGTGTTTGTCAATGTTTATAGGTGTGGAGTGAGTATAAATATCCCAATTACACTCGGATCCCACTCGCCCACGCCCATATTTGAGGAAAAGAAAAGATACATAAGTGATACCTCGCAGGCTCTTGGGGAAGTGTGCTCGTCGTCGTCCCAGCGGAGCCGCCCCGTGATGATGATGTAGTGCGGGAGGTATCCTCTCCTTCGTCAAGTAGGATGGGGAAGTTCGTGGTGAAGGCTCTAGTCGAGGAGGGCGCTGTCCACGCCTCTAGCTCTAGCATTCCACGCAATCCTCCAATCCCGCGGGCCTGGCATCACGACGATGCGCCGTGTGCGGAGGTGGGCATGCCAAGACGATTGAGGCGATAGCAGCCTCTAGCTGTGGGAGGGAGCGCCTACCAAAAATGAAAGAGAGAGGAGGGGGTTCGTGCATGTACCGCGTGGTTGGCGAGGGCATATGCTGTCTGGTTGCCCTCTCGCATTTGGTGATGAAAGCAGGCTATGTGAGAACGGCATCGTATGATGTCTTGTCACGCACGGCGGAGTCACCACTGGGAGCATTTACCTAGACGAAACATATCAACTAATATCTGTGAGTTCGATTCCACGATGATATTGTGAAGGTTTCGTTCCTCACAGAGGAGTAGACCATCACGAATTGCCATAGCCTCAGCTACTGTATTAGTTTGTATGCCATAATAAGTAGAAAAGGCAAAGAGTATACTCCCCGTATGGTCTGTAAGGATACCTCCTCCCCCTGCTGGCCCCGGGTTCCCTTTGGCCACACCATCCACATTCAATTTAAGAATGCCTATTGGCGGTGGAAGCCAATAAACAACTCGATACTAAATGCAGGTGGGGGCAGGGATCACCTAGATGCCGATGGAACAGAGGAGGTCGCAGGCGAGTGCTGATCGACCGACTCAAGGGGGAAGTAGATGATGAATGCACCGAAGCCACAACTGAACTCGACGCGTGATGTCAACGACGCGAATGGGCGTACTTGCAAAACGAGAAGAATTTTGCCCTTTCCAAATCTCCCATAGAAGATAAGCTATGGTGATGTGGAGGATGGGGCTCCATGTAGAGCGGGTTGGCGAGAGGATACACTTGTCAAAACACTCAGACGGGGTCAGAGGACGAAGGCGGTCGATGATGAGGCGCCAGCATGCCACTTCTGTCTCACTGTGGAAGAAAAGGTGGTCCATCGTCTCCGTGTGCGGGAGGGTGGGACAACAATGGCAGCGGGAACTGAGAGAAAGACCTATACGAGTCACTCGGTCATCAGTTGGGAGGCCGCGGTATAGGAGTCTCCAGAGGAAAAAGGAGACGCGTATATGGATCGCCAGATGCCAGATGCGGCGACCCCAGTGCTGTGAGGGGGATTTCACACGGAAATGCTCCCAAGAGGAGCAGCACGTGTAGGCTCCGCCAGGTGTGAGTATCCAGACAGCACAATCAGAACTAGAGTCCATTGGCGTAGTCTGGACCTCGGGTAGTGCGTCCACAGGTGTGGCGTGTTGCCTCTAAGCACAATGAGACTCACTCGGTGTGGTACGAACTGTAGGTGGCAAGCGAGTGGCTCACCAGCATGCCAGGTATCGTACCACACGCTAATGTCGCCTCGGCCTATATGCCAACGTGTGACTTGAACCATCTCAAGCTAGTGGCGGTGACACGTCCGCCGTCTCTTAGGACCCCTGATACCTATCTCACGACGGGCCCATTTGCCGTATTTGGCTAAGATAAAACTCCCCAATGGGGAGTGTGTGGTACGCATACGCCATAAGAGTTTCTTTTGAAGCATGTCCTGGACGTCCGAGAGGCGTCTGATCCCTAGACCGCCTTCATCCGTCGGCCGACATGCTTTTGCCCAAGAAACCCAATGATGACGGCTCTCTCCCTTGAGGTGACCAGACCATTAGAAACGCGCGCAAAGGCGTTCCACAGAGTGGAGAACGGTGAGAGATAGTGAGTGGACCGCAAGAGTATGTAGCGGGATACTCATGAGGACATGCCGAATAAGTTGGATACGTCCTCTTGGGGGTAGGAGACGAAGTTTCCATCCCTCTAATTTCTTTCTAAGCTTGCCCAACACGGCATCGAAGTAGTGATGACGAATAGGGCCACGAAAAATAGGGCATCCAAGATAATCGAACGGAAGGCATCCTCATGAGTATTGTGTATAATGCTGGAGTATCTCAGAGCGCCTTATAGTGGTGGAAGGTCCCACAATAAAGCTACTCTTCGAGGCGTTGACGAGCTGGCCCGAAGCTTGTTTCTATGCTATAAGGACACTCATAAATTCCTTAATGGATTTTTTGGATCCATTGAGGAACAATATGGCATCATCAGCAAATAATGAGTGCGAGAGAATCGGGCAGCCCCTCTTTGTAAAATACGGTTGGATGAGGCCTTGGTCGATCGTCACCTCCTCCATCAATATAAAGAGGGTAGGTGAAATAGGGTCACCTTGCCTGAGTCCCCGCGTAGCCGTGAAAAAGCCGGTGGAATTTCCATCCATCAAGAGCGAGAAATGGGTCTCCATAATGCAAGCATCGACCAGTGTGATGAATGCATCCGTAAATCCAAAGCGTTGCAACACTTCGGTGAGGAAATTCTACTTAACTCGGTCAAAGGCCTTTTCCATATCAAGCTTGATGATGACATTGGAGCCCGGGATATGAGTGTCTATGGACTAGGCTAGCTCATGTACTAGCGTGATACTGTCATGGATCTGTCGACCCTTGACAAAACCACCCTGTTCTGGCGAGATAAGTCTATCAAGGAAGCACCTTAGTCAGTTTGTAATGATCTTGGATGCAACCTTGTAGCATACATTACAAAGACTAATCGGGCGAAAGTCTCGGAAGGAAGTTGGAGTGTCCACTTTTGGAATGAGCACTAAAAAAGTGGATTTCCAACTTCGTGCGACGACTTTACTCCTAAACACCTCCTTGATAACTAGCACCAAGTTAGTGCCTACGATATCCCAAAATGCCGTATAAAATTCTGCGGTGAATCCATTCGGTCCTGGGGATTTATTACGACCCAAGGAAAAAACTACCTCTTTGATCTCCGCTCGGGTTGGAAGGGCTAGCAGAAGTGCATTGTCTTGGTCTGTCACCAAGTAAGGGATAGAGGCAAGAAGGTCCTCGCTCACAACAGTGGGTTGTGAGGAGAGAAGCGAGTGATAGTGACGTAGGACGACTATGGGATGGACGATTTAGGGCGGATGACGAGGCTATGGGTAGGAATGGGTTAAGGGATAAAACAGTCCACACAAATTACGGTCGATTCTCGGACTTAAAACCGATGAAATCTGGTGGTGCAGCTCCGACCCTTATCGAGGGCAGGAGTACTGTCTTCCCCCACCGCGACGATTCCTAAGCACCGAAATCAATACCTCGAATTCACGTCGCGAAGAAACACTCGAGAAAAGGAGAGAAGAAGAGGAGATCCAAGTCTAATTCTGACGGCGGTGGAAACTTCCCGAGAAAATACTGAGCGGAGAACACGTCGACACCACAGGGTTCAGGTATACCTCAGCACCGTAGTGCGTGTAGAGGCTGCAGGTAATTCTGCTCGTGGCGACGAAGGCGGCGTGATACTGGAACGGGCGCTCTGGGCTTTGTCCGGCCCTGGTTGACGTTATGAAGCGGGGACGCCGGGTCGGGCGCGACGAACTCCCGCGCGCGCGAAGCGCGCGAAGGGTGCGCGGAAAGCACGGAGCAGCACGGAGCAGCGCGCGCGGAGCGCGAGCACGGAGGCGCGCAGCGGAGTCTTGAGCGGCGGCGCAGCGGGGATGGCGCGGTGGCGTGCGGTCGCGGCGTGTGACTGCGCGGCTGCGCGCGGTGATGACGACGGCGGCGGCGCGGCGGTGGCGGCGGCGGCAGCGGTGATGACGGCGGCAGCGGTGACGGCGGGAAGGTTAGGGCAAGATGAGGGATAGGGCAATCCTCCAAGAAGAGTTAGAAAGAAAACTCAATTCTTGAATTATGATTGCCTAATGAGTTCTTGAAACAAATGACCTTATATAGGCCTTGGAGGAAAGAGAAAATAACTAGAAAATAAGACACGCAAGGGAAAACGTGCATCACGTCACGCCAAAGGGCAGTTGTGGATCTGCCTTTGGCGTCGTGTCATGACGCGCGGGGGGACGAGCGCTGCGGGTGACGTGGCGGACGACGGTTGTGGCGTGTTGACTTCTTCGTTGACTCCTGTTGACCGAGGTGGGTTGACTTCTGTTGACTTCATCTTTGTATCCGTAACGTCTGTGTTGACCCCGACTGCCTGCGGTGACGTGTCCCGGGCTGATGCATTGGCATCCTCGCCATCAGATAGTACTCCACTCCTACGGCTGCCAGCTGGACGGGGTCCTGACTGTACATCTCTAATAGGGTCGTATAGTTCGGGCGCGCTCTGTGACGGATAGAGGCGTGAAAGAAAGGCGTGTTTCTATTACCCTCTCGCAGCCATTGGATACATGATTTGTGGAGATAAAAGATCTCCTGACGCCGCATAGCGTCCTCGAGCTGCTCTCTAAGGTGGAGCTGACGCTCTCCCATATTATCCGTCCAGCCCTCTTGTAATCGCCGGTCGATAACAACTAGTTTCTTCTTAAGTTCTTCGAGCGGTGCGTGCACGTCGCCAAAAACACGTCGGTTCCACCATTTTAGGTGAAGCATGAGATTCCTCAGTCTATAACTAAAGTTCTCCATAGGGGATGTAGAAATCGAACCATGCCAGTTGCTTCGTACATAGTTATAAAACTCGCTATGCTCTAACCACATGGTTTGGAATCGAAAGAGTGGACGATGGACCCGATGGCTCGAGTCTGGGAGAAGAAGGATCGATGTGTGGTCCGAGTAAAATCTTGGGAGGATCACTATCGTGATGGTGCAATGCATCAGTGCAGTACTATTGATAAAACAGTGATCAAGCCGTTCGTACATACGCGCATCCGCTTGATGCTCATTGCACCAGGTCCACTTCTCCCCTATGGTAGGTGACTCCACTAGCGAAGACACGTGGAAAAAGTCATTGAAGGCTTGCATAGAGCGTAGCCGAGGTGGGCGGCCCCCCTGGCGCTCACTAACATCTCGTATGCAGTTGAAATTGTCAGCTATAAGCCAAGGGAGATCAACGAGCTGTGAGTGGGAGCAGATATGTTGAGCGAGTTCCTCCTAGAGGGCCTCCTGCTCGGGGTGTCTATGCGTGGCATACACAACAGTAAGCAAGTAGGGCTTTGGGGAGTATAGTACGTCGAAGGTGGCGTACTGTGTCCCTTCAGCCAAGAGTGTGACCGAATACTCTCGCTTCCAAAGAAGCCAGAGCTTATTCGGCGGATGGCTATAAACATGATCCATCCCGAGTTTCCTTGCGATGGAATGGGAATGATCCGATGTGATCATTGGTCCGATGTGATCATCATAGAGAAGTTATTCAATTTAATATATGCAGCAATCACATTTAATCACCAAAGCCACCAAAACCAAACTTCCTTATCACTTATAGCACAGGTTACATTCAATACGTTCTAATGTTTTTTCCATGTCAAGTTTAAGAAATAAGTTATGGCTGGGAATATCTTCATGCACTAGATTCCCACTTCCATGGAATGGTTTCCATGTAATAAAGCCACATGTTTTGTCAGATATGGATTGGGATAGGAGTCACTATAACCTATTGTTTAAGCTTTTGTTACTCATGTTGTCTTCTTCACTCACTCCATGTGGTATCACCTCGAGGAAAGATGGATCCATTTTGGTGTAATGGGATGCAACTAAGTTATTATAAAAGTTAAATTCCTTTGTTAGCTAGTTCCCCTCTTTATTGTGTTTCACTGTTATTTTGGACTAAACATCTCTTTTGGGTGTCTAACTAACTATGGCATGAAAATATTTTGTACTTTTTTTTATTTGTCAATAGACACTTTTTATTGAATTTTATTTCATATATAATGCAAACCTTTTACTCTCTTAAGTCTATCTCTTTGTGGAATGAAGTTATTATGCCAACATTTGCCCCACCCTACCTATTTTGTAATCCATCGAATCTACTTGGTTATTCAGTTTCTCTTTGTCCCATATATCTATCAATCTACCATACTATCTAGATTTCTTTATATATATATATATATATTTATTTATTTATTTATTTATCCATCTATTTGTATATCTGTATATTTAAATATGTGCTACCTTTCATAAAATATATCAAACAACTTATTAATCTATCTATCTCAATGTATTTTTGTCTATGCGCTTCCGTATCTCTCTATTTGTATCTATGTCTCTCTCTCTCTCTGTCTTTCTTTGTATGTCTCTCTGACTTTCTATGTCTAACTCCATCACTCAATGAATCTTAATCCTGATTGGTTCATTCCGAAATTTTTTAAAGATCATCCTGATGATCATTATCACAATTATACGATGCTTCATCACATTATGATGTGATTCAAATTTAAATTTGGCGCGATAATGATTATATTTATTATATTTTTATAACATAGAATCTGTTTTGAAATAATTTATTTAACAATGTTTCGTATTTTAAATGTGCCTACCATGTGTCGCCATTCGATGAATCGAATGGCGACCAATTAGGCATTTGCTCAATGATTAGTTGTGCTACCCTTTGGGAAACGACATAATCATGCCATCACATATACATATCCTGATGCCATATTGTGCGGATCTTTATCAGACACTCTGAGATATTTTCATAGGAGGTGACGTGGGTCAATGTAAAAAACAATGTCATTTTAACCACAATAGATGCGATTCTGAGTCGACAAAAGAAAAATATTAAAAATAAGAAAAATAAAAGTAGCGACAACACATCTGGCGTACACATGCAAAATTATAAATCATTAAATAAAGAGATGGAAATAAATATTGCTAATATGGCATGCGGAAACACATTCCACCTTGGACATTAACAAGGGAATATTCCATTTTTCTCTAATGTGAGGGGTGTGCATCAGCGGTTCATTCACTAAAAAATAGAAAAAGGGGAATATTCCATGATGTAGTGCAGGGTGCCGTTAGGCCACATATTGGAATAACTGGTTAATAAACATAAATGGTTTTATGGCTTTTTCCCCTATATGTACATGTAGCAGCTATGAAGTGTGCAAACAAGGAAGACAATGTGAAATGTAATATTTCTGATTAGACAGCTCAATTGATATGCAAAAACAAAAAGCATTAGTGCTAGTGATGAGGCGGGAACAATCAAGGATGATGAGTGCTCCGAATTCAAATCACAATATTTGACGGTCCATAGGTCTGATTGAGCTGGACTTTTCAGGGGTTCCTTTATCCCCATCTTATCTTTCCACCCATTACCTCTAATCTATAAATAAAGACCTTGATCACTATGAAAATCATCTTATAATCTGGTTCCTACTCATTTGGGTAGATTCAATTATAGTTTTTGAGATCGATCAAGTGTGCTTTTGTTGCAATGAGTAAGCTTACTCCCTTATGTTGAGATATATGGTAAGCCTATTTGTCTCACGTTACTCCTCGAGATCATCGGTAGCATGATTTGATTCCACAATCATCATTCATCATCACACTGTCTCCATATGCCCCCCTAATATCATATCTCCGTCATTATAGCGTTCACTTGGTCATTACAACATCAGATACAATTCCTATCCTACTCACGTCATACTTCTTATTATTTTTATTCCATCTATCTTTTTTTGTTCATTTCATGTTTGAATTATAATGATGAAAATTTTTTGACTCGATATCACTATTTCCCTATATATCACTTAGAATTATTTCATCTCATCTTGATAATCAGAATATTGAATCCATGATCATCGTTCTGTATGGAGACATTGACGTAACATGATGGATGTCGGGATCGAACATCTTGTGTTACACCGCAGGGAGGATGGGACAGTTGTCACGCAACGGTGATGAATAATGGGGGGCATAACAAAAATAATGTTTTGACGATAAATCAATGAGAAGTATAAAACCCAGCGTCAACAGATACCAGCTTCCATTACGTTACGGTAAGCATGACCTGGGAGTGCCACTAGGCTCTCGATGACTTAAGCAGATATTGCCGCAAGTGCAGGCACCTTGGACATGCAAAGCAAGGTCGTACCAATAGAAACCTATCCCACTGATGTATTTCTATCTATTAACCTAACCCCGACGACGGGGACACGCTCGGGAAGTACTAAAAGAAGCGCACAAGGCACTCATTAGGAAGCTGGGGCACGAGAACTTATCCTTATGATTTCTTCTTTGTGACCCTCTCATCTCCTCTCCTAAAGTCGGTCCTCTATTTACTTTCATTTATAAACTACTAGTCTCCCACTAGGCTATGTTTCTTGTTTAGAAATGGATTCGAACCACTAACACAAGGATTTATAGTCATTTGGTCTAAGAAAATGAGCTACCTAAACTACTAAACTCAAGTATATTTTCTTCATACATAAAACAGCGCCCTACCCGTGGTGGAGGAGCTTGCTCAAGAACCGAGAGCCCGCCAGGCCAGGTTCCAAGGTTTCTGATTTCTCATAAGCTAATCAACAAAGATTGCAAAGTACATTAACATTGTAATTGGAAAACAAATAGATGTTATGCAATAAAAAAGTGGCTTTCTACTGAACAAGGCCAGTCCCTAAGTCAAGTAATCCTCCGGGCTCAAAGTTTTATGTCGCGTCATTTTGTTTTGCTCGTCCACTCAGCTTCTGTGTCCGACAAAATCGGATTCCAACCCATGATACAATTTATTTGTTTGTAGATTAAGCAAACCAATGCCTTAAGCCACTCAACCATACCTTTGAGTTGTTGATCTGAATATGTAGAGACAAGGACCCCAACTGATCCAATTCATTGAGTAAGCCTCCGCGTTACCAGTGAAGCCTCCATCCCCATGGAAAAGCCAAAATTTTTTGCAGCTACTTGGTAACCTGTATTGAAGAATAAGTGAACGCTTAAAAGGGAAGAAGTACAAGCGTACAAAATCCCTATGGGCCTGGCTTCTATATCATCATTAAACAGTGGCTGGCGGGTGACATGGTGTGAGGTCGATAGATGATGACTGCAAGTGGCGCATGCTGACAAGCGACGACAGGTTCTGATAAGTTGCGGCAGGTTCAGCAAGCATGACACTGGCGGGCGCGGTGGTGGCAAGTGCAGCAAGCATTGAATCAGCGAGCGTGGTGGTGGGTGGATGACAGAGACGAGCAAGGATGTAGGAGCGATGACAAGAGTGGCGACGGGCATAGTGGTGAGGCAATCAGCAAGGCGCCGTAGGGAGTAGAGTGGCGAGGCGCTAAGGCAACGCACGGGGGCACGGAAGTAACGTGCTGTAGGGCGCCACCGTGCCACCGATGCATGGCACAGTGGTTAATCAGCAAGGCGCTGCGCCACGGCAGCAGTTGGGCTTAGTGGGGTGGCCTAGGTGGTGCACAGACCGTGGGGCAGACCCAAACGGCCGTGCGGCACGGAGGGTAGCTGCGGGGCGGTAGGGGCCACGGCAAGGCAGCACTAGTGCCCCGCGGTGACGAGGGCGGCCATAAGATGGCGATGGCTGCCAGGGAAAGGGTGGGCGGGGGTTGATGAGGGTGGCAATGGGGCAGTGCTAGCAGCTATGGGGTGGTGAGGGCGGCCCTGGGGCAGCTAGGGTGGCCATAGGGCAGCTCTTGCAGCAATTGCAGCGGCAGGGTGGCACTAGCAATCGCAAGGCAGTGAAAGAACCTGGGGGGCAGCAATGGTAGCCACGGTGACAAGAGAGGCTGCAAGGTGGTTTTTGGAAACCATTTCGGGCAACTCTAGTGTTTATCAGATTTTCAAATTTGTAGTGCCATATTGCTAAATATTTGGAAAATAAAATAATAGCTCACACATTCAAATTGTATGTGTATATAGAGAGTGGTGTCTATTTTTGATATCCTTGCGAGTTATTAGTGAGTATCCTCACTTTTGATTACTTCCTACTCTGAAGTGTTGTTTCACCGATACTCGATTGGGAGGAACTCAGATATCTCAAGTATAGTCTGAGGGATCAGTTAAGATATCCCATTATCTTCAAACCATGTGAACTGACTCTAGAAATTAGATCTATGGAGGGACTGAAACTAGATGTATGGACTAAGAGGTTATATATTTGGTCTATGCAAAGCAAATGTGATCATCCAAGCTCTAAATTTTGAGATTTTTCTATGACTAAGTCAACCGTAGTGAAAGGAATCCTAAACTTGAGCCAATGAAGTGAGTATGTCGTAGAAGGGAACTTATAGTTCATATTTCAATAAAATAGTTTTCAACTCATTAAGTAGCTAGAGGGAGTGAAATAAAGCTTGCCACCTGATGAAGGGGCAGCGACGATGATTGGGAAACTGCGGCTGGAACGGAGGAACGCGAACAAGCAGAACACATGCAGTCATTGGAAACTAGGAAAAAACATTCAGCTCATAGGCAATTAGCACAAAACTTGTGGTCAGTTGGAGGAACGGGAGGACCCAAGTGATTACAGCCTTGGAAGACCGGCACTAGCGGAGGACCCAAGTGATTACAGCCGGTTGGCCTAGGCAGCAGCCGTGTGTGAGCGTCCAACGATGGGTTGAAAATTTGGCACAACAGAGGTGACCAGACAGAGTTTGGCGGCAGGATGACCGAGCATCAGCAATGCCACCAACAATTCAAGAATAGCCGAATGGCGAAAGAGCTTCTAGAGATATGGGATGACTAGATCTTTGACAGCACGGGCAACGGTTGTTCTTTTGGAGGTGATATCATTGTCACGGTGGTGAACTGGCCACGGCGGCGGTGTTCAAGGGGTGATCAACATTCTTGGGCTACTCTAAATGAAGGATAATCTCTCGAGTGGAGAGAATGAAAATCCCAAGTGAAAGAGAATACTCAAATTTCCATTACAATATCTACGTGGCCTGAGGGGTATACCATCAGTTACATAGGTAAGCATCGTTGCCCTAATGGGCCAATTCAGGGGAATTATCCAAAGAGAGACATTCCCCTAACGGTCCGGATAAAACAAACATAAAAATAACATGAAGGAGCACAAAAATATGGGGCCGATAAGAAGTCAAAAAGATATAATGCAAATAAATCAACTTTTGGGACCAATGGTCATGCCTTGTACTTGAAGCACAGGTCCCTCGTGTTAGGTGGGGATCCACGACATGACTGTTGGTGAGCTTTGGCTTGGTCCACTGTATGGTCTTCCATCATTTCTCTATTATCATCTCCGATGAGTTGGAGTTGAAGATATTGTCGAGGGGTTGAATGAGCTCTGGTCGCATCTTAGAAGATCCGCCTTAGAAATCCACGTGTCATTTGATGATGGCCTACCCTTCCAATGAACCAGGTACTTGTGGTCCAACCAGTTCCCTACAATGTTAATAACCACCTCTAGTACCGACTTGATATGCTCATGCCTTAACTGGCATAGAACGGGTGGGGAAGGATGGTGACCCTCACTCTCTTTACTACTAAGGCTCGAGGGGATGTGGGGCTCAATGATGGGTGGCATAGGTCAGTATCTAGCTAAGTCACTAATGTTGAAGGTGGAACATATCCTGCAATCAGGTGGGATACCCACAATGAAGAAGTTCTGACAGATCACACGAGCTATTTGGAAAGTCGACACTACGAGCATGAAGCTTCATAGCAAGCCCTAGAGAGTATCTCTCAGGCCTCAACCAGACAATAACTAGATCTATCTCATTGTATCTGACTAGCCTATGACCTTCACCAGTTGCAACCGTGTATCTTTCATTTTGCTAGACAATGGATGAATGAATGTCATGATGTAGGTCTCTAACATATTGGGCAAATGCATGGCCATCCTCTAAAGTTCTAACATGAGGGTCTCTTGGAAGGAGGTATTGATAAACTCAAATTTTAGATATTTTTACTGGTTATTTAGCAGTTAATACGTGTGAGGATTTGAGCTTATACAACGAATTTGTAAACCTCACGGCTTAGGGCAAGTGAGGGTCGATCCACAGGGAGCAGGTAAGACAGTACTAATTCTCGCTTTTGAGTTAGTTTATCTCGGGAAAAATATAATTCAGTTCTTTTAATCAACTTAACTATCTTCAGGGAAATTTAATTAATCACCTTAGGTCAGTATAGTAAGTTCTCTTGCTCACAAGCTCACGCTTGTGAAGAAGACAAAAACACAAGCACCTGGTGTGCTTGTGCCCCTGCGCACAAAGCACAGCGATCGCTGCAAGCTAGCGCGAGCTGCTTGCGGTGGTCGCTGTGCGCAAGAGCGCTTGCACGCAGGGCATGCGATGCCTGCGCGCAAAGATGCCTGCGCGCAAAGGTGCCTGCGCGGGAGTGACCCTCGCACGCCGTAGCCGCTCGCGCGCTACGGCCGTGCGGTGCTCCTAAATGGCGCGAGGCTGCACTGCGCGCGTCGACCTGCCTCTCATAGGCTTCGCGCGCAGGTGGTCGGGTGCCCGGTTCAGCGCGCTGAATCGCTTGCACAGAGGGTCTGTGCTTGCGATTCTTCTCGCTGAACCTGAGGGTTTGCTGGAATTTGGATGAACAGACTGGTGAACAAGATTGGAGATGGATAACTGAAGAAAATCAATGAAAACAATACTGAATAGAATTCTAAGAGTAATCTACCAACAATTGTTATTGGAACTGCTGAAAACACAAGGTGTGATCTTCAATCCAATACAGATTGTCTTCAGAAGGGAGAAGAGAGAACTCTGAAACCTCAACAATCTCTCCACCCGGTGTCACGTCCCTCACGGCGAGGTAGAGATCTTCTTGCTTCGGCTAAAACTCAGGCTCCTTCTCCTCCCAACTCCAATGCTCAGCAGCTCTTGGAGGGTGCAGAAATCCTTCCTCTCCAAGCCTTAGCTCCTTGAGAGAAATTCTGAACAACCTAAAATCAACTCTCAAGAGAGTATTTATAGGTTTCTCTTAAGTCATGCCCAGGGGCATTTTCCTAATTTCTGCTTCTTTAAATTTTTGCCCGCTCCTCTTGATCCTCGTCTCTTTCCTTGATCTTCTTTACCTGTCTCTGAATGTTTACTAACCATAAAATGTTAAATATATTCCACTTGATTCAAAGGATCAAGTGGGGTTAGTGATTTCATAAAATGATGCATATGCATGATATTAGCATGAATTAACATTATAATTTTGATGAATGAAAACTAAAAAGTTTAATTATTTGATGACATATTTGAGAGTCATCAGGTATAGGGGCCTACAAGGTACTTGGCCATAAACAATCTTGAACAGAGTATGTCAAGTGGTGTGATTTACTAATGAGTTAGAAGCAAACTTGGCTTGCAAGATCAGGTGTTCCGAAGAGGTGATGTTATCCCCCGTGATGGAACAGAGCAAGTTCCCTAAGTTGCAACTCACCACTAGCATCTGCCCATCCGTCTACGGATGGTAGGCCATGGAGAGAGTGGGCCTCGTTTTGATCAATATCCAAAGGGTCTTCAAGAAGTAACTCGTAAATTGCACGTCGTGATCAGACACGATAGATCAGGGCACCTGCACAGGAAGATAATCTCATAGATGAAAAGATACGTTCCTCGTGACACAAGCTGTCTTTGAACACGGCACAAACTGTGCCATCTTGGATAACCGGTCTAGAACAACTATGATAGAGTCGTGTCGTCGATTGGTCTTTGGTAGATTAAAGATGAAGTCAATGCTGACATCCTCCCAATGGCGCATATAGAAACCGACATTCTACTTGGTCATCTTTGCCTTATAGCAGGTCAAACATTAGGAGAGGATCTTGGCGCAATCCCTCTTTAGGGAGGGCTAGTAAAGCTGCTAATATAAGATCGGTATGGCCTTATTGACATCAAAATGTTTACTATGACCACCAGCATGAGTCTCCCAAGAGAAAAAAATTTGTAGCGACGTGCGGGGTACCCATAGCCTATTCTCATGAAAGATGTTACAATGCGAGAGAATAGTCCCCGAATTTGGAGTTCGGTTCATCATGAATGACGCTAACTATCTTCCCAAAGTCAGGGCAGTGGGTGTAGTCCTGTGGAAGTTGTTCAAACCCTAGAACTCACGTCCTTGTCACGTTGAGGAGTAGTGGTCTATAGCTGAGGGCATCATCTACTGAATTGTCCTTTCCCTTTTTCATGCGGGATGACAAAGGTGTAATCCTATAAGTAAGCGGTCTAATGGGTGTGCCTATTGCTAACCTTTTTCTGATCGTGGAAGTGCCTAAAGCCATTATGGTTTAATTAGAGCACGATTTCCGTCGACAGGAGATAGTGATACCACTATTAAAGTGACTGGGCGAGGGCATATAATTCTTGACAATAGGTGTCCTCGTAACGCCTCTTATCGTTCGGGTTTTCACTAAAGCACTCCACTAGGTGCCCCTCCTAGCCATGGACACCACCAGTACCAATGTTAGAGGTGTCCCACACCACTTCCAAAACATTGTTGAAGTCGGGAAGTCATAGTACCAGACCCTCGGTCATAAGGCATTTGACTTCATTGAAGTCTTGTCTACAGCCTTCGTCCATTCAAACTTCTCTAGTAAGATCAGATCAGTGATGGGCACGGTGGCGCCACCAAGCCCCTGGACAAAACTTTGATAGAAGGTCACCAAGCCCGTGAAGCTGCAGATGTCATGGAAATCTTTGGGCCTCAAGCAAGATGCCATGGGCTCAATCTTGGCCAGGTTTGATGAGACTCCATGAGCCAAAAAATGAACCCAAAGGAGACCTCAGCCATGAAGAAGCTGCATTTTTTTTAGTGCGCGTAGAGCTTCTCTCATTGTAGCATAGTGCGCACCTCTCATAGGTGTGGAAAGTTTTCTGCACGGGAGTCACAAAAGATTAGTTTGTTGTCCAAGTAAATAGCAATGAAGCTACCAAGACCTCGCTCATCAATTGATAGAGTGTGTTGGGGGCATTGGAGAGCCCAAATTGCATGACGATCCGCTCAAACAGGCCATCCTTGATCCTGAAGGCCGCCTTCGATTTGTCTCCGGCCCGGATGCAGACCTGGTGGTACTTGCTGCATAGCTTAATATTTGAGAAGATGGTCCCTCCAGCCATCTGTTCAAAAAGGTCCTGCACTCGGGGAATGGGAACATAGTACTTTACACTTATCTTGTAGATGGCGCAGGAGTCCCAACACATTCGTCGTGTCCTATCCTTCTTGCGTGCTAGGAGCACGGGAACTGCTCGTGGGCTAAGACTCTCTCGTATGAGGCCATTTGACAAGAGCTCCTTCATCTGTCAGTATCGCTCCTCGTACTTCACCGGGTCCATCCGGTAATGTGGCATGTTTGGGAACAACGTATCACACCAAGGTTGATGGCATGCTATATTCCGCACATGGGTGGGAGCTTAATGGGGAACTCTTTAAAGAATACGCCCCCAAAATCTGCCATGAGCTCTGTAAACTCAGGCGCATCGGGCTCACAACAATAATCCTTGGAGAGGATATGTAGGGTGAGGGCGAAGTAGACAGGAGAGTCCTCCCTTTCTTGGTCAAGCTCTCATCTAAAGATGCCCCCATTGGCGATCGACGAGGCTGCTGGTCACGGTGCTGGTGTCTAGTTGGCCAAGGTTAGTAGAGCCAACATTCATGCTGACGAGTACTACAATAGTTGCCACTCAGGACAGATGAACAAGCATGTGTTTGCTCAGCCCACTAGTTGGATGTCATTATTGAATAACCAAGGCCGCCCCAATATGATATTTTTTATCTTCATGGCTTGCACATTGCATAACACCCTTTCATCGTACCCACTCATGTTCAACAGATGGTGGGATTAAGACCTCACTAGGAGGGTATAAACGTCAATGCACAATGCATTATAGGGTGTCGGGTGTGCTTTAATTCAAGGCCTAGCCTGGTGGCAATTTCTTCATATACTATGTTGATCCAGGTCCCACTATCTATGATTAACATACATGCACGCTTGCCTATCTTAGTGCACACGTAGAAGATCGATGTGTGGTGAGTGAACTCAGCGGGATGGGCCTCGGTTGAGTTGACGACAATGGTAAGATAACCATCACGTAGGTTCTGCGGTGCAAGGGTTGGGCGCATCGATGGCGATTGTACGGGCTTTGGTATGACCATCGGAGTAGTGGGTCATGATATATGTGGTCTGACCCGTCCTGGCTGCTAGGCTCTAGGGATCTCCAGGCCCAGATCGTCGTGCCAGATCTGGAAGTTCATCATTTACAAAATAGGCATAGGGGTGATAGGATGGATCTGAATATATCCAGTATGCTTCTCAAAAGCATCTTTGTCGGGGCACTCACGTAGATAGATATGGACCTCAAAACCCTCATCTTTTGGAGGGTCGAGCGGGTTCATGCTAATGTCAAGGTCAAAGAGCAAGGGGCAGTCAGGCCTATTGTGCCGAAAGCTCTTGCACTTGAAGGAGTGAATCGGTTTGCTAGTCGTGATTGGGGTAGAGGCAGTTGAGATAACCGAGGAAGTGGTTGGTATGCCTAGAAACATAATCGAAGGTGTAGTGGTGCCTCTAGCAGTAGTGGGGACTCTTTTCGTCCATCTAGTGGTGGCAGAGGCCTTGGTAATATGTATCGAGGTGGTGGAGGTGGCCCAGGAGGTCAGGGCTAGTGTGAGAGTTTAGTCCTCGAAGGAGAACTCATTTTTCTTCACCAAGGTGTATGCAAGATCCACAGTCGATAAGTTCTGATCCAGCAGCTTAGGGCGCAACTCATGTTGGAGGATGTGCACAAAAAGTGTGATCTAGATCTACGGGGTCTAGATGAAGTGGCAGCGCATGGAAAACTCCTCTAAATCCCGAATGTTGTGCCCTGCCTTGCTCTTGCCATACTTAAGGTCCATCCACTTCAGGAGGAGTCGTGTCATGTAGAGCTTAGGGATATACTTATCCTTAAGCCTCCTCGAGTTGACTTTCCAAGTGATTGGCAGATCTCCCCATTGTCTCACAACATCCTTCTCGTTCTTTCAAAATGTCTTTGCCTAGCCACCAAGTCTGACCTTGGCGCACGCAACGCATAACATGTCATCCATGTCGTACCACTAGAGGTAACTATTCAGGTCGAACTCCCGGTCCATATAGTCCTTTGGGTTCTACATACCAATGTAGATGGGAATCGTAATTCAGACACTTCTGAATCATGGCACAATGTGCCTCTCATCTGTGATCTCTATCGTCACCTCCCAAGGCTCTAGTGCCTCTGCAATGGGCAAAACTGGCCGCCCGGGATAGTAATCGTTGCATGTGTGTTGTCTGTTTAGCACATCTGCAGTCTGTGGTTCATGTAGCCCTGGAGGGTTGTACAGCCAATAGCAGAGCGGATGAATGTACGGTGCGGGAGGTGGGGGTACAACTGGTTGTAGTGCTGGAGGCGTCGCGATCACATTCCAATGGATAATTGTGCTGTGACATGGCGCCAGCAGCATATCAGTCGTGTGGCAAATGGATCGATGCTCGTGCATACGGCGGATGAGGTGCCACTTGTGCGTAAGTGCCCCATAGTGTTACAGTGCCTATGGGGTCGGCTGGTCATATGACGGTACATTAGGTACCTTGGGTGAGGTATTGCTAGATAAGAGACAGGGGTCGGCTCGTAGGGTTGCCCTTGATAATCGTAATGGTTGTCCGACGGGTAGTAACCTACGGGTGTCTACGCTTCATCCCAAGGCATACATCTTGCATCTAGATAGTGTTGAAATCTATCCCAGGGCTACTATCAGCCTCCTAGTACCGTTAGGAGCGATACTTGGCGGTTGGTCGAGATATGCGTCTCGACTGTCCCTAGGGCGGGTCACGTTGTTGATTATGGCGTGGCTACTTATCGTACTATCAATGCTGGTGTTAGGGTGGTAGCATATCATGAGGATGGGGTGGCATAGAGCCATCCCTCACTAGGGCCTTACCAGGTTGATGGTGAATATCGTGTGCCCATGCTAGGGCACGATGGGTACTCGGTGCTGATCTAGGAGACGCCGCTAGGGCGACCTTTGCCCAATTGCAGACCAGGGTTGGGGTATGTTCTCGGGTAGTCTTGTAGGAGTTATAGGGGCTATTGAAGGAGAGTCCCTACCGCCCAAGTAGACCACTCGCCGAGGCAAGTTAAGGCAAGGTGTCCTCAAAATGTGGGCTAGGAGGTTCGTCCTGTAGAAGATCAAGAACCTCATGATTGTATGAGTGACTCTCGTCATAATAGTCGTCACCTATAGTGGACCATGATTTTGCTGCATGTTGGGACCATCTTATAGCTAGGTAAATTCTTATCTACGGCTCCTATCTATGAGATTATGCTGACGAGTATATGTCTAAGTGCAGGCGCTATGAATTTCAAAATATGTGATGCCTGCAATTATGTGCGGACAGGAAAAAAATTTGAACAACAGTGCTAAGGACATAGGTTAGTACAATTGGCTTTGATACCAATATAATGTAACACGATGCGACGGGATCATCTGCTTGTGTTACACCATAGGGAATGGGCGTGATAAGATGCAATGATTGAATGATGCTATGATTCAAAATCAACGAAAGAGCACACAGGGTTGTTTTGACTTGGACCAAGGGACCCAAAAGACAACAGGAGTGGTCTAGGGACCAAGCACGCTCTTAATGACCCCGTAGATCCGCTCAAATACCAGTGAAGTGGAGAGACAATCACTACCTTAATGTGTCCACAACCTTCGTTGATAGCAGACCTTATCCACACACCGTGACTGAGGTTTCCCTATTATCACTATGGTATTTAACCTATGACACTAGGCTCTGGTAATAGGGGCGATGAGGATGGCATGCGAACAGGTAATGATACTGAAAAGTAAGGAGAGCAGTGAGATGGCCTGACCTAAGAGCGACATGCTGGAAGCTTGGTCTGTCACGTGGAGTCCTCATAGGAATTAGGACTTAAAGTAGTGGAAGTCAGGCACCGGCAGTCAGACTGGTCGAGGGAGGGCAGGATGGCCAACATGGTATTCAAACTATACAAACATAGTTGGTGGGCAGCCACATTGCTTGGGCGTTAGGAGTGCCCGTGTAGTGGGTATCGCAAATAGTTGATGCGGGGATCAACAATGGCCGAAAACGACACTGGAGATAGTGTAGTTCTATATGTGGGAGTGGCAGGGGCTTGCATAGGGTTCTCTACAGCAGATACTAAACAATTGCGGCCGTTTATCACGGGGGAAGCCGAAGGGAAAGAGGTGGCGATCAGGAAAACTCTATTAAGTAATGGTGTCTCACAGGCAACTTGGAAAAAATCTGCGGTTATTTGGAGGAACAGGATGGCACCGAGTGCGATGATCTAGGCAAACGGCCATGGAAGATTGGCACTCGTTGGCGATCACGGCGATTACAACCAGTTGGCTTTGGTAGCAAGTGTGTGCGAGCATTTGACAATGCGTTGACCAATTGGCAAAGCATAGGTAATCACATAGAGTCTAACTATAGGATGAGTCAATATCAGCAATGCGGCCAACGGTTGCTCAGCAATAGCCGAATACCAAAAAAATCTTCGAAAGATATCAGACCACTGGATATTTGGTGGTGGCGGTGGCGACTCTTCTTCAGGAGGTGGTGTCATTTTTGCCATGGTAAACTAGGGGTGATGACGGCGATCGAGGGGTGATCGAGGTCCTTGGGCTACCCTTAACAAAGAAAAATCTTCCTAGTGGATAAAATAGAACTCTCAAGGGAAAGAAAATACTCAATGTTTTCACTCAGAAGTTCAAGTGGCCTTAGGGGTATAGCATCCTTTATATAGGTAAGGGTGGTTTCTCTAATGGGCCAACTTAGGGAATGTCCAAAGAGAGACATTTTCCTAATTGGTCCCAACAAAACAAACACAAAGACAGACGACATTGCCGAAAAATACAGGGTCCCATAAAAGTTATAAAGATATAACGCAAAAATATAAACTACAGCGTCCGGTTTTGAAGACGTGCACTTGAAGCTAAGGTCCTTTGCGTCAGTTCGGGCTGCACGATGCAGTTGTTGGTGAGGTGAGGCTTGGTCCACTCAATGGTGCTCTATCAAGTATGAATATTTGACACAGAATTCTTATTTTCATACCTTTTTATGCGCCAAAATATATTATTACGAGTAACAACATTAAATTTGAAATTGAGAACTCCATCTGAACTTGGTAAAGTAAAAACCTTGTGAAAAGGATTGTAAGGTGCCAACTTATGGCATAATTTTACTTAAAATTATTACCTTGTAGAAACATAGGAAGGGCCAAATGCATTTATTTTTAGAAATATTGGGGGCATGGTGTCCAATGGCATACTCCAGCCTTTGTTTTTTTAATCATTGATAATTCATTTGATAGGGATTAAATACACACCCTCTATCTAGATCGCTATATGACTTAGTTTTTATAATGGTCTTGTGTTGATTTTCTCCTATTTAGATCTCACGTCTGCTATTATTAAAAGACAATATTAAAACACATCACAACATGTATTTTCTGCCTCATCTTGTTTTGCTGCATGTTGTGAGGACATGGCATGGAGAAAAAATTTATCTAGTCTTATGTGTGGCATTAACTAGGAGAAAACCTAAATGTTTGATGCATCAGAAAATTTGGAACCTAACTGAAATGAGCTCAATAAAATGATTGATCAAATCACCTGTGCGTGGATTGGATATGTGATTTATTGGATTAAAAAGGAAGAGGTAAGGACCTGTATGTGTGCAGCCACAAGACATATATAGATGACACAGGTATAACATTGAATATCCTGGTTTCTTTCGAAAAAACCCCTTCATTTGCCATTGTCATTGTCATGTCGGCCCTATCCTTTCATGTGTAGAGAGGAGACGAGGAGAGAACTGATATGAAGATACGGCCTTGAGCAATTCTGGCCTGGATAAATTATTTTCAAGGCATTCCCTTTGTTTTTATAATGGATATTTTTTTATAAAAACTCTCCAAAATTTAAGTACATATTTTGATGTTTTATGAAATGAATCTCTTGATGTTAGCCTCTAGGATCATATTAGATTCTGCTGCATGACTTTATTGGCTCAGCAAGTTGTATTGGCCTTCGAGATTAATTAACTGTGTCATAACTTAGATTAAAAACATTTTCACAAAAATTATAGTTTCAATCTCCAGCCCATAGGCTGCCAAGCTATAACCTTGTGAAACTAGAGTGGGTATCCATATACTCAATGGAAAAGTGGGTTATCCTTTATTGTGTACATAAACTTCCTCATCTACTTGATCCTCATTGAATGTGATTTATGATATGGTCAGTTGTTATAACCTCTTTGGTCAAATGAGTGTACAAATGTAATAAAAAATGCTAAGATATTCAAGGGATTTTTATGAATTTTATTAACTGTCATATAATTTATATGATGTATATTTCTTGCACAAATGTAATGAAAGGTATCATAATACTTGTTGTGACTTATCTTTAATATTTTTTTCCCAAATGTTTAAACATATAACTGTGTACTTATAGAGTTTTTTCAAACTTGCTTTTGAAAAACAAAGGGTTAAATATCAGCTCCTATGAGTTTCGATAATTTATATTGACTCTTGAATTACCAGACATTATTAATGATAATTAAATAACATTAATAAAATGTAGTATACATTTCATGTGACAAGCAGCGATCACACCAGTTATGAATCCAAGTTTATCCGTAGAATCCTACATTTGAAGGGTAGTTTCATGATATTACCATAATTCGTAGCTGAACTGAAAAGTCAGGCTTTTTTTGGGTGGTTATGTTGAAACTGCATAGTTACCTAGGATTGTTACATAGTTAACATGCCAAATTATATTTTGTGCAATATAATTTTTACATTATGGGTTTTATTTGGTGTATTTATTTTTTAGTTTAATTCTGTTATCAAGTTATTGAGTTTATATTTTTTTAGTGTTAAATTTAATTTAAACAAAAGAGAAGAGATAATGGAAAGAATGTTTAATACTTATGTCAATTGGAAACATAGCAGCCAGCCACTTTCTCGGTGCAAGCTCTTGACCTATTTGTAGAGTGATGAGCATGGAGTGCTCATGCCCATCCTCAGCTGGGGAGCACTGAATCGCATGTAGAAGTCCACCACATGGCATCAGAATTACATACATAAATAGTTGGTAAGCCCGTGCATATGGGAATTGAGGACTCAGCACATACATAATAGACATGAATTTTCATGTTAGCAAAATGGGATTAGATGTCTTCATCTTTTGTGTGACCTGTGGGATTAGCAAGCAAATGGATTACAACTTGTTGGGAAGACAATGTGTTTAAACTTAATGAAGATACTTTGCTCTATATATCTCAAATAAATATCAATTGAAAAAAAAAAAAAAGAAATTCAGTTACTTTATTTAGATACTCGTGGCAGATTCATTTTTCCAGTAACTACTGAAAAATATATTTCGAGTACATGTGTATGTTTAATTATAAATAAAATAAGATTTAATTAAAATCGATATTTAAAGAACAATGACATACCAAAAGTCGCATGCTTAGAATCTCTTATTTAAATACATCATTCAAGTCTTCATTCATTCTTTATCAAATAAATACGATTAATATTTCATAATTATCCTAAATGCAGTATATCAAAAATGTTTAACTATACATATTGATTAACGTGGCGATTAATTTGCACTTACATACAGCTCAAAGCCCATAAGTTACTTTATAACATCAAGATAGATAAATAAAAAAGTTCTGCTAGAGTTATTTTTTAACTCACATTTTAGATTTTAACTTGAATAGTTCCCCATTTAAAAATAGAATCATAAATTTTGGATTTATTACACTAATATATATTTTAATAAAGTTTGTTATTTTTCATGACTAATAACATGCAAACAATCATGTTAATTCATGTATTATAAAGCATAATTAATCTAAATTATGTATTTTTTCATTAATTTAAGTAAATTTCACTGAAAAATATAAAAGTTCACTAAAACACCATTATTTACATTAAAATGGCGATATTTTGTGGTTTTTATGATTTTAGTGTATAATGAATTCCAAAAGGTTCAATGTGGTGAAATGTTCATTCAAAATGGAGCTGTAATTTGAAAGATACCTAAGTTTAAATTTTTGGAAATTGTATAAAATTTATTGAACACTTTTTAAGTAAAAAAATCATAAGAAGGAGGTTTATTTCTACCAGGCTGGTATAACTGGCGTGTCTACGAGGTGTGCTGTGGTAGTAAGCACATGAACACAGTGGGGCTGATGGGCACACATGTCAACACATGAGTATGTATGTTCGTGCACATTTGTGTGCATGACAGCGGATAAAGAGGCATGCGTGTGTGTGATTTTAAATGTTTTATATGTCCTGCTTTTATAGCCCAAAATATTCAAAATGGCTCACATATAGAAATAACCTCATAAAAAGGTTAACTTATCTCCAATTTTCATAATCCAACGCCTCTGATGCGGCCATGTCACACATCCCTTGTGACTTTTTATGCAGGCCAAGGGGAGCACCGATCGGATGATCCACCATCAATCCTATTATGATGAGGACCATCCAATGGCCGAAGACAATGCTGTACTCAATGATCGAATGCTCAGACAACCCAGAAGTGATCCGATCATCAAATATCAATAAAAGGGCCATAATAAATCATGAAAATTTGAAAAAATGCCAGAAAAATGTGACATAGAGGCAATTTTCAAATGGCCATAACTCTTCATTCCAGAGGGGTCTGTTGTTCAAATTTTAGTGGTTTTTTTCTCTCTTCTTGCTTGCCTAAATGACCTGTGGCCCCTACAAACAGAGGTGCATAAGCCCAAAAATTATTCGTAATCTTTTTGTCTTTCTAAGTTTTGGGAGACCTTGCAAAACAAAGGCTTGGGAGTGCCAATTTACAGTTTTTCTTCTTTCCAAATTAAGTTTATTCCCTCTCTTCGTCTATTTGCCTACATGTTGCAACATGCCAAGGCATCACGCAATACTTATTGTCTCATGAAGTGATACTAATTCTTGGGAGTATTACCAAAGGAAGAAGTAAATCCTAAACACATATTCATGTCTATATTCTGCTTCTTCCATCTCTTTATCCATTTCACATTTTTTATAAGACTTGACCCTTTATTACAAGTTATTAAAACCCACGAGTAGTGATAACGATATTAGACCATTAATTCATAATTAGGGTTTTCATAAGAAACCCCTAATTAGGGTTTCTCATTATAATCACTCCATTCCACACATCCAATCACCATTTTTGGTATCATCATAGGCTCTGTTATAAGTTCTTCATATTTATGAGTAGGAATGAAGAATTTATAAACATAATATCTTCATTTAAAAGATATTCATATACACTTGGCTATCTCTTCTTTCACGCCCTCTCATCTTAAGCTTTTCTTAGTCATTTAAAGTTTCTAAAATCAATATTAGTCATTATCATTCTATTTGGTTCGACCCCTTACAATTTATTGAACTAATTAGTAAATTTCGGGTTATTGTTTATTTATTGCATAAGTCTCAGAATTAAAACATAGATAACCTTGAATTCCTAAATTTTGACTTATCAGTTACTAACCCTAGTCGGGTCCTTGAGAGTGAAGTGGAGTTCTCACATATTCAATAAGTTTTATTTGAAAACAGTATTTAAATCAATAAAATGGTGAATTAGGTATCAAAATGTCAGGAAAGGATAAACCTTAGATATCTAGTAGATATTAAGAAGGGGCCCAGCACACAAGAATCCCATACTGGAAGCCCATTTAATCATCCTTTAGAACCAGTCAACAATCGCGAGAATTGTGGAACTAATACACAATTTAAATTTGAGTGTCATATTTTCAAAGATGGGAAGGAGAAAATATTATGACATGACACTCAAATATGGGAAGGAGAAAGTCAGATTATATTATAAACATCCCACTATAAACAACATAAATATTCATTTTATTTATTTAAACTAGTTTTGACTAAATTTAACTATTGTCATAGGTTTCCTATCTTAAGGATAATAAAATATCCTGAAGATATAAAATCATAACCAATAAATAATTATATAATATATTTGAATGTAGTGTATTCTCTCAGCATGTCCTGTGGTTTTAACCCTTATCATATGATAAGCAATAATGTATAAGTATCGGTGCATAAATCAGAGCATAAGTATTCTGGTTCATCATTACCTTTAATTTACATATTATTCTTATGAATATTTTCTAGTAAGAACAATAAAACCAGTTCTATATCTTTTGCTTCTTCTTCCTTTTTTTCTTTTTTGTTACCTTTCTTTTACATGTTATTCATTTTAATATTTTTTAGTAAGGACAACAAAAAAAAATTTCTATTTTTTGCTTCTTATTTATTTTTTATTTAAAACTTGTCTGATCACTAGGCTCTTTATCATCATCTGAAAACAAGAAAATCCAAGAAGAGAAACATATAACTCCTGCATGTGTACTTCTTGCACTTTTTCAATATTTGATTTCATGCCACAGACGAATGCTCACAAAAGTAATGGGGTGTATTTATGAATTACAATTTACAGAAAATATCGTCATGTAGAACTATTATTGTTTTCGCAATAATGCTGCATAGTTAAAAAAAGCCTGATGGAAAGTAAATTGAAAATGCAAGCCTATTGGAAATGTTATTTTAACTATCCCAAGTTATGTCTATCTACATAGGTTGTAGCCACATCAAGCTTATAGCTTAATATTTATTAGGTCAGTGTAGTACTTGATGGAAACATATGTTGTCGGGAAGCCAATCACACATTCCACATCTCATTCAATGTTCATTAATACAACATATTAATTCTAGTGCACTTGTGATGCTTATAATGAAGTCCATGAATACATGATCGCACTTAGTCAGTGAAGAGTTATCCAATGAATTCTGAATGCATTAGCACTAACTCGGATGACAGATTAGGGTTTGACAATTGACCATACCCTAAGTCGTTCAAGGAGCGTCAAGTGGATGAGGGACTATACATACACCATAACCGATGACGAACAGGTTCCATGAGTGTGTCGATATACACTCCATTGTATCTTCTAGAACACGAGGTGTAGCTTGGCACCCCACGTGTTTGAGACTCGACCTATCCATTGGGTTAAATCGATCCGAGATTAATTAATCGATATGATGATATAGATATTTAACTTGGGAGGCCAATAAAGGTTATTCGATCGTTGGAGTTGTTAGCTAGACTGATACATGGGCCTAGAGGGTCACACACAAATGGTCTTTTGGACATCGGAAGATATACTTAAGTTTTGGGGTTTTATGAAAATAACTGACTTAATATAAATAGGGGAATGCCTTGAACAAAAGCCACCCAGGCCAGAACTGTTCAGGGCCCTTCCCTTTTTTATTCATTCTCCCGACACTCTTCTCCATGCCTGATGTGATCGGAACGGCGTAACGACAACGGTGGAGGTATAAGATGGCTCACCAATGAGAAGGATGAGATTCGATGTGCCGAGGATTGTGTGGATATGTCTAGAGGCTGCACACTTGAGCAGCTCGACTCATCTCACTCTGGGATCCAAGAAAGCACGGATGCGACCTGTGTAAAGGTACTTTAGTTCATGATTTTAATGATGTCGTTTGATTCGGTTCAAGTCTTTTGCTATAGAATGTTTTGATTTATTGAAATGGGCCACTCTAGGATTTTCGAAATGACATATAGTAAGACTATATTTATTTCTTAGAAAAACCAAATATTTATTTGGCCTTAAATAATTTAGAAATAATTTATTTTTGACATTAAATAAATTCCAAAGAATTCGGGAAACTCAGGAAAACTATATGATTGATTTATTGACACAAAAATGATGATCTTTTCATAATACGTCAAAATTATAAAAATTAAACTTATGTCCCACTATTAGTTCACAAACCATGATCTTCCTCCCTATCGTGGTTGCCACTCATGCACCAAATCATAAACTGTCAAGAAAACCTATAAATTGTGCTTCGATAAATAAACCCCAACTTCCTTGAGCAGCCATCATCAAAGACAATAAACTATCAAGCACCTTTCCAGCTCATCCCATTGATTGGCTCCTAGACATTAGCATGAGTATAATAAATCACAATGCTGGTGTCAAGCTTTGGGGCCATGAATGTTACCATACACTATGGGCCAATGACATAACGCAAGCAAAATTCCACTTTTAATGCTCTTTCTCAAGTAGCAGTCTGCATGGATGTCACTTCTGTAAAGAGCATAATTTTTCATAGAAACCACTCTTAAGCCATTTCAAGAAGAGGGAAAGGAGTCGGTATGAGGACAAATGTAGTTAAATCAATAATATTCAATAATCCACGAGTCTACTGTCTCATATTATAAGCCATAACCAAAGCAGAGCAAACATCTCATTAACGTGTTTCACATTTGAGGTCCTTGTATTGCCAACAACCGGCTTCCCATTCTTCAATGTTACACAATCTCTATTCAAAGGTGCTTTCTCATGACACTTATGCCCGGTCATATCCCTTAGTGATGGAGCACATCCCGATGGAGCCAACAAATGATCAACATAATCGTCATCACCGTCATCAGTATTGTCGCTAGTTCGTGTCCAGCCCGACCGGCACGCCAAAGCGTCTGTGAAGCTGCCCGGGTTTAAATACCCAAGGTAGAGCACATCTGCGCCCGTATCTCGTGCTTTCATTATCTGTTTTCAGTCAATTGGTTTCATGTCCATGTTCGTCATGATGAGTTCACCGTATTCATCCTGACGTATTCATCGCTTTAATCCGTCATTTTATCTCGAGTCACTTTATTAGTTTCCCGTGTTTTCTTGTTTTAAGCATTGTAAAGGGGTCCCTTATTGCACCCCTGTATGTGTCGTGTAATGGGTCCATCATGGCCCCTATATAAGCCCATGATGGACCACGTACACTCAGATCTGGTTTTCCTATCGTAGCAGTTATTTTTTCTGAACTAGATCTCATGAGAGAAAGAGAAGAAAGGAAGAAGGAGAGGAAGGAGGAAGAAGGTGGAGGAGAAGAATAAGGGAGGAGGACAAAGATAAGGGATCAAGAGGAAGGACGGGACATCACTTTCCTTTTGGTTTTCTCTGCCAGCGCAAAAGAAATCACCATTTGGTCCATAAGTTACATTCGCAAAGGTCACCGTATTGCGCTCTTGGAAAATTTTTTGGCAACTCCCTTGCCCACTAGAGAACCCTGGTCGTGTAATCCGGCGATCAGCCTGCACGACACGGCTAGTTTGTCGTAGCCGTTGATAGCCTGTTGTGGAACCACCGATTGCTACCTGGTCCACCCTGCGAGGAGTACTGATTAACAACCATTCCCTCCACGTCGATCTACGCCACACGCAGTTTCTGTGTTGACCCGGACGGCCTGCCTGCACTACGTATTCGTGCATAGAATTCAGTAGCCTGACTTTCTCCTGTTTGATTAACAGTCCTCCTTGGTCGTTGATCTCACACGTCCCCCCCTTTGGACGTTAGCGGCTACATCGTTAATGGTCAGCAGCTACAACAATGCTCCCGTCGTAGGCGTCATCTGGTTCAGTACCCGTGCCATCCGTGTGTCTGATAACTTGCAAATCAACATGTTTAATTGATGAATTTTCCATTATATTTATGTTTTTAAATGACCATATTTGCATGTTATCATATACAAATAGAGATAAATGATATACATTTTGGTTTTATTGTTATTTCTAAATTTATAGTATTTTTGCATGGTATTTAACCTCATTTCCTTGAATAAATAATTTTTACAGGACACTAAATTCTTGGCCAGAGGTTGGTAACGGTTTTCGTATTTTTCTAGAATTTTTCTCATATTTTTATATAATTTTCTGACCATTCTATAGCCAAAAAATGATTTTTCACATTTAAATAATACATATTGTATTTATTTGGCATTTTATAATATATTAATAACTATATCACGTGGCATCCACGTGTTCGCCTGAAATTTGGGCAAATAACTGGATGCATTTTTTTAAGAGAGAGATAGAGCATCATTTGCTCAAAAGACGGCGTGGTACGGGCGGCAAGGTAAAGGTAAGATTCAATATTTTTTTAGTTACTTTTCTTGCAATAAATTCACGCAGAGAATCGATCTCCGCGTGCATTTATTATACGGTGATCTACCTCATACCGGAGTTGGTAAATTGCGTGCATTAAATGCACACGGCTACTGACACACCTGCATCATTAAAAGAATCGATTTCTCACTATATGTAATACACACCCGCAGTCGATTCAACGCGTGCATTAAATGCATGCTGAAATCAACCTACGTGTATTAAAAAATTGCGGTAAGCTCACCGCTGTACTCTTTTCATTACTATTATTTTAAAGTGGCGCTGACGGGGTGACGTGGCATTTTCCTAGCCATCTAAACACATGTATCATTCTCCAATGATTGCGCACTACGGACGCGAACAACTACATGTCAAAACGCGATCCGAGAAGGGGAAAAATGAGAAAAAATGCGGCAACCAATCAGAAAATGCCAGTTCCTAGCTTCTTGGAGGAGAGATAAATTAATACAACGGCTAGGATTAATCCTTAATAAAACGATGATATCTTGAGATCTAGACGTCCGATTGGGCTGGAATTTTAAGGTCATGTTTGTCTTTTCCCCCTCTACAATCCAGACGGTTGGATAAATAGAGGTATGGAAAAGGGTGAAATTCACTTTTGGAAGCTCTCCCCAAGGATTTGGCAAGGAAGGACATAGCAGTTGCTTTGGAAGTCGACAGATCTTGATTCTGCATTCAATGTTGTGTCTGATTTGTATTTTGAACTTCTTCTTGAGAGATTCTAAAACCCCTTAGCATGGGCAAAATGTACATGCCCTAGAAGTTGTTTTGAAGGAAATTAGAATTGCAATTTGAGTCTGATTTGAGATTTGATTTTTAATCTGTAGTCTTAAATATATTTGGAACAATTCTCCATTTTTAGAATTTTAATATAGGGTCGGACTTCACCTTTTCCTAAATTCGTCACTTTCTCTCTCTACGTTAATGCGTCTATTTTCTCTCTCTAGATTTGAAAATTGATTGTTTGGAAATTTAATTCAATATATAAAAAACCTAAATATAAAATTTCATCCAAAAACGCGTCCATCTTTAAGTCAAATTTCAAAACCCCCTTCTTGATTATTAAATTCTGAATTTTAATTCATAAAAATTGTCTTCAAATTTTATAATAATTTGGAAATTACTTATCTGAATTAATCGGTTCTGATAATTAAAATTATCCGATCTTGAGTGTTTTGACCGAAGATATTAAAAATAAAAATTAAATAGTACTATAATTTTGATTAATTAAAAATATAATTGAGGGTATTAAATGCAAAATTAATTCATTCTTGTATTAATTTATTTAAAATTGGATAAAAATTCTTTCTTGTTGCCTCCCTGTGGTTCGACCCCTTGCTTTCTCTATACATTTTATTTAGTGATTAAGGGTATTTATAAATTTTATTGTATAAGTCTAAACGCCAAATGAACGACATATTTACACATAATTTTGAGGCCTATCAGTGTCATTCGACGACCTACATTGGTAGCACGATCAAAAAACTTGGACCAAGCGAGCTCCTTGCACCTGATCGCCTCGCTAACACACAACCACATAAGTCACATGGGCCAACATCGCACACTACTATGCCGTTTTGCAATGCACGGAGCCGAGTTCTGCCTCCGAGCCGCCTGTTGTCGTTCTCCATCCCTGCTAACATTCGTTTGCGCTGACTACTGATAAGCTCGAAAATGTTTGTTTATTTGTCGTTATTTAGGGAGTTTTTCGAACTTAATCACTAAATTTTTATGTCCCTTAATGCTTGAGTAAGGGGTCGAACCCTAGGGAGGCGATAGGAAAATTCAATTTTCTTCAAATTAGGGATAAGCACTCAAGTTTTAATAGCTATGACTTTTTTACTTTTAATAGATTTTATGACTAGTTAGCAATCTTTGACAATAATTACTAACTAATCCCCTACTAGGTTGTTTAAGTATCCAATGGATCTTAGATTCTTAGGATGTCAGTGTAACAAATATCTAGATCAACAGTTCGCTTGAAGTGTGCTCACCGTGTTTGTTTAACCTGAATACTTAATACAGCTTGCACATTTTTTTTATTTTCTTTTAGCCAATCGAAAATGATTTAGAGAATAAATCTATCACAATAGTTAATACGAGTCTTTTTATAAAGATGTATTCAAATTGCTCATAGACTTGAAGGCCTGAGGTAATATTTTCTAGTAATTTGTATTTTTTTTATTGATTTCTCACGGATATAGGATGTTAAGAAGAATTATTATTATTATATTTTATTTAACCCTGATTCACGATCTGCTGAATTTTCAGCAGCGCGAGCATGAATTTTATGATTTTAAGGAACAAATGTGATTCAAAATAGGAAGGGACAATCGATCTAGGCTAATTGATTTGAAATCAAACAAAAATTCACGATCTAAAATGATTAAAATCGGAACATAAAAAACGACGGCAAGCCTAAACAGAATGCGAATTTCAGAAAATCAAGTATGAAATAGAGTGAAAAACTCAAAAAGGAATAAACCTATAGGTACCAGGAGTGATCATGACTCAATTTAGGCGAATTCTGCGCAACGAACACCACGATTCCCGTGAATTTCAGCTGGAACTTTGGGGAAGAATGCGGCGACGGATCTGCTTTAGCTTCTTTTTATTTATAGAAATAGGCCAATTAAATCATTGAAATTGTTCTAATCATCATTTTAAATCATTTAAAGGTGTAAATTGACCTAACTATTGATAAAAGTATTATTCAACTTGAAATTCAAGGAATTTATTATTTTTGCCCAAAATGATGATAACATGCATTAAAATTCCATGTTTTATGCATTAAAAGCCCTAAAAATATGATGAAATTAGCTCTTTATTAGCTTCTATTTGCATGTTATCATAACCCCCCACTTTACCTATTGCTAGTCCCTTGCAATAACTGAGAATTCAGGTGGGAGACAATTCCAAGATCCCGGATGCATCATATAATCGGGTAGTTTAAGTTTCCCCTTCAAGTGTCGTGTGCATTGTTCTCATGGAGAACAAACCTTATAAGGAAAAGATTAAGTAGCTCATAAAGGGTCCTCGTTTTTCTCAACAAAAGTCACAGAATCTCAAGGCCTAAATAGTAAAACAAAAATCGAAGAATTCCTCTTTTTACATGATCTTTCGCCCTTATCCTTTGGTGTTTGTATCTAGGGTTTAAAGCGGACTCCGTCTATATCATGCCCAAGTGCAAGAATTTTGTAAAAGTAGATAGGGCTTGTCACCATTTACGGTTTAGGCCACTTTTTATGTGCAGGGCACTTGATTCCTCACTGCTATTAACGACTTTTGTGCCGAGCACTTATTTGCGGCTGACGCCACTTATTAGGTATGTCACTAAACAGCTTATTTCACTCTTTTTTTGGTTCTTGCACATGGACACAAATAGATTTGGAGTGATAATACCCATATCGTTCACCGTTGGTTATGGGCTACTCCCATGTTAGAAGAACGTTTGGATTGAGGAAAGAATTTCGGATCAAAAATAAAAAGTGGGCAAAGAAATTCTCTGACTATGCTGAGCTTAAACCCCAAAGGGACTCGCCTACAGAGCCACTCCTTACAATGGTATTCTACGGTGCAAAAAGGTTACCTAATCGATGATTTAGGAAAACTTGGAGGATCATCTCAATTTATCAACCTCAATTATTCCTATGGTATAGCAAGGTAAAGTTTTGCTTATTTATCAAAAAATCTTAAGTGACAAAAAAAATATACCGATATGGCATCTACCCCCCACTTACGTTCGTTAATGGGTGTCACTAAAGAATGAAACTACATGCACTTCTAAACTAGAAAGCAATAACAAAAATAAGCAAATCAGAAACAGAAGTTAGAGAAACACACCTTGGGTGTAGTGACGTTGTTGTACCTTGCTATTGAGATGATGCAACCTCTTGGATGTAGGAACATTCTTCTACCTTGCTTGGGTATGGTGATTTGCTTCCCCCTTGCTGTTGAACGATTTGCTTTCTTCCTTATTTAACTGCAATAAAGCAAATAGAAGCCAAAGTTATGCCTAACTTGGCACTCTCTCTTTTTTTTTTTAAGAAAGAGTTTTATTAAAAGCAAACAAAAAGGACGCCACTAAAAATTAGATCTCATGATAAAAGTTTTGATACTACTATACTAACACAAGTAATTCTATTCCCATATGGATGTATTTGTATTTCATGATGGGTTTTATTTCTTGGTAAGTCCACAGATTTTCAATAGCAAGTAGAATTTTCAGAATAGGGATACCAGTGCAATAAAATTTTCATTTAACCCAGATAAAATAATCCATGAAATACTTATATGATCCTCTAAAAAGATATTGAAAGATGTTTACCTGACATGATATATCAAGTTGTTTAGATGGGATATTATAGTCAATAACCACATGGGAAAGACTTTTATTTTCAATAAAATGATCATGCCAATCTGAAAATAAAATCATTTTTAACAGAAAATATGAACTTATAGATTGATTAAGCATGATTATTTGAAAATGATGAGCTTCAAAACTCATTTTCTCAATATTGAAAAGGTGATTATGCCAATCAGTATAGAACAATTTAGTCAATTTGGGCATATGATTCACTTCTCTAGTTATTTTCTTTCTGAAGGATTTGACATGACGAGGCAAATATGTAACATTTAAATGCTCATTCATGGATATTAAAGGTAAAGCATAAAACGTAATTTTCTCAACTGCTTTAATATCGTGCACGAAATCTCTTTTTTCATTATTATCACAATCACATGTACTCATATATTTTTTTTCATATAACTCCTTTTTATCCTCAATGAAATATTTTTTCACGCGATTGTTCATCTTGATCCTCAATATCATTTCCAAACTCCTCAAATATCATATGCATATCAGCACAAATCTCCTCAAACTCTATCGTATGACCACTATCCTCCATAATAAAACCAACTTGTCTCCTTGGAGCTCTGGAATACAATGCTTCCGGAAAAGGGATTGGTGGACAATAATCATCAGAATATAAAATATCACATGCATATAAGAAAGAATCTCCTCCAACTCCATTATATCACATTTATCCTCTATAATAAAATCAACTTGTTTCCTTGGAGCTCTAGAATAAAGTGCTTGTGGAAAAGGGATCGGTGGACAGTAACCCTCAAAATCTAAGACTTTTCCAATCACTATGTCATTCTTCATATTATTCTCATCTCCATATATCGAATCTTTGAAATCATTGACAAAATCAGAAAATGAGTCTTCCTCTTCCTCGTTTGCATCCCTATCATGCATGATACCATTATCTTTGATATTGTATTCATGAACTTTTTCAATGAAATTAAATGATGCCTTACTAGGTTCAATTTCATGCATATAATCACTTTCATGGTATGGAGATGATGAATTAGAAATTTGAAAACTCGTAAAAGATTTGAGTGAAGATTGATCTTCCCTTTGATCCAATGATCGTGTAGCTTGGAGTTGGGCTGAATCTTCTGAAGACTCATAGCTCATCCTGCTTTGTGTTGATTTCAGCATGTCTATCTGCATCATAATGAGCTTCTTCTCCTCTTCCCAAGCCTCTCCTTTTCCTGCAATCTTATATACTCCTTTCGTAGTTTGTTTTCATCAATAAAATCCGACAAACCTTGGTTAGTTTGATCATGAGAAATAGATGAACAAGAATTTGAAGATTCAGAATTTCCATATGCACATGGATCACACTTCTTAGAAAATTTAGCGACGCTCGACGCACTTTGCATTTCTTTCTCCATCATCCATTCAAACAATGTTTTACCACGAAGATCGAAAGTAGAAGGAGAAGAACACTCTGAAGATCGAAAATCATAGGATGAATGTATGTCAGCAATTTGAGAATTCTCATGTTCATTTTCTTGCATATTTTTCATATTTTTCTCAATCATCCATTCAAACAAGGTTTTACCACGAAGATCAAAAGTAGAAGGACAAGAACACTCTGAAGATCAAAAATCATAGGATGAATGTATGTCAGCAATTTGAGAATTCTCATGTTCATTTTCTTGCATATTTTTCATATTTTTCTCTATCATCCATTCAAACAAGGCTTTATTGCCAAAATCGGGAATAAAAGGAGAATCACACTTTGAAGATTCAAAATTATCATGTGCATATGCATCACAATTTTCAGAAAAATGGGTGATACTTGAACTATTTTGCATATTTTTTTCAACCATCAATTCAAGCAAAGTTTTCTTACCAGGATAAGTAGTAGAAGGGGAATAATCATTTGAAGAGAAATTTGAAGACCGGGATTCATAGGAAGCAAATTTTTCAGAAATTCTAGAATTATGACATTCATTTACTTTCAATTTGTACTCCTTCAAATAGGAAATTTATCATGAAAATTAGGAGAAATAGGTTGAAAAGGAGAAGAATTGCAAGAAAATTGATCATATGAAAAAGAATTTCCCAAGTAGTATTGATTATTGCAAATCTCCTTTTGACTTTCTGGAAATTCAATCATGGGAGGGTCGATATGATTATACGAAGGATTGCAATAAGAATTTGAAAATTGAGGATTAAGAGGAGCATGTGAGTGAAACTTATTGTAATAATCAGGGAAATTAGATGTTGATGCACTGATCAAATCAGAACAATAAGGAGAATAGTTTCCCATATTTCCCATATTTCCCATATTTCCCATATTTTCGTTATGGAATTGATTAATTCCATAACAGTTATACATTATTCTAAGCTGTTTTTTTTTAACACAAAAAAAAAAAATTCAAACCCAAAAAGAAAACACTTGCATAGTAATCATCATTCCACTAAGTGTTTAAATGAATCCTCAATCAGAAAAAAATGAAAGTCAGCTTTGTTGCCTCCCCGGCAACGGTGCCAAATGATAAGCTCGAAAATGTTTGTTTATTTGTCGTTATTTAGGGAATTTTTCGAACTTAATCACTAAATTTTTATGTCCCTTAATGCTTGAGTAAGGGGTCGAACCCTAGGGAGGCGATAGGAAAATTCAATTTTCTTCAAATTAGGGATTAGCACTCAAGTTTTAATAGCGATGACTTTTTTATTTTTAATAGATTTTATGACTAGTTAGCAATCTTTGACAATAATTACTAACTAATCCCCTACTAGGTTGTTTAAGTATCCAATGGATCTTAGATTCTTAGGATGTCAGTGTAACAAATATCTAGATCAACAGTTCGCTTGAAGTGTGCTCACCGTGTTTGTTTAACCTGAATACTTAATACAGCTTGCACATTTTTTTTATTTTCTTTTAGCCAATCGAAAATGATTTAGAGAATAAATCTATCACAATAGTTAATACGAGTCTTTTTATAAAGATGTATTCAAATTTCTCATAGACCTGAAAGCCTGAGGTAATATTTTATAGTAATTTGTATTTTTTTTATTGATTTCTCACGGACTTTGGATGTTAAGAAGAATTATTATTATTATTATATTTTATTTAACCCTGATTAATTCGGAATTGCAAATATATCCTATGATTGCAAATCATGAATGCGATTCACGATCTGCTGAATTTTCAGCAGCACGAGCATGAATTTTATGATTTTAAGGAACAAATGTGATTAAAAATAGGAAGGGACAATCGATCTAGGCTAATTGATTTGAAATCAAACAAAAATTCACGAGCTAAAATGATTAAAATCGGAACATAAAAAACGACGGCGAGCCTAAACGGAATGCGAATTTCAGAAAATCAAGTATGAAATAGAGTGAAAAAATCAAAAAGGAATAAACCTAGAGGTACTAGGAGTGATCATGACTCGATTTAGGTGAATTCTGCGCAACGAACACCACGATTCCCGTGAATTTCAGCTTGAACTTTGGGGAAGAATGCGGCGACGGATCTGCGAGATTGCAGTCCACATTGAGCTCGGATTCACTCCAGGTTGATTCCTGAGCCTTGAAGGAGGCTAGGCAATCCATCCTTCAGCTTAAACAATCAAGAATAACCCCAGAAAATTTGTTTTCCGTCCATTTATCGCCGGGGAATCGGAAGAACAGCTCTTCCGATTCCGTTAGCACGATGATCTTTTTGGCGTTGTAGGCTGAGTGTACAACGCAACCCGATTCGCTATTAGTGCCTTCGTGTGTCTCCCTTCTGTGCGTGACACGCACGGAATTGCGTGCGTGCGTGTCGCGCACTGAAGGCACGAATAGCGCTTCTGATTCGCTGACGCCCGCTGCGTGCGATGCATCCTTTCGTGCGTTCTGAGGGTTGTAAAATAAACAGTTAGCTCTCAAACCGGCCCACTAAGGGCCGGTTTTCATAAAAAAAGTTTTTATTTTATTTTTTTATGAAAGGAACAAATAAAATAAATTGTAAACATCATTCTAAATGCATAAAAAAACTATTTTATTCATTTCGAAAAGACCTTTAATTGTTAGCTTCTTTCTATTTATAGAAATAGGCCAATTAAATCATTTAAATTTTTCTAATCATCATTTTGAATCATTTAAAGGTGTAAATTGACCTAACTATTGATAAAAGGTATTATTTAACTTGAAATTCAAGGAATTTATTATTTTTGCCCAAAATGATGATAACATGCATTAAAATTCCATGGTTTATGCATTAAAAGCCCTAAAAATATGATGAAATTAGCTCTTTATTAGCTTCTATTTGCATGTTATCAACTACCATAAGGCGGCGCCTGTCTGGAACCAATGTCGCTAGAGTGGCCTCACTTCTGCCTCTCGCTCTCCTTGTCTCCTACTTTCGACACCGACTCTTGCACTGCCTCCGGCCGTCAAGCAAGCGACAACTATCCATCTTCGGTACATCTCCGCCGCTCTTGCCACACTGCCTATGCACTATCGAAGAAACAGACAACGAACGCCGCCACTGACAAGGTATGTTGTTCCCCTTGCTCGTCTGTTACATTACTTTCCATAGTATATTTCTGGCTGCACTCCTCCGCGCTCGGGTTAGTTTAGGCGAGAGAAAGGTACATTGAGAAAACTCCGATTGGAGTGTCTTCCTAGGAACAGACCGAGTCCGTCCGTTATGTGCGAGGCCCTACGAAATTGTTCCGTTTGGGACCGTAGTTACCGTCCTCGCTTTGACGAGGTTCATAAGGTCATTATCATCGTCATTGGCCACCCG
This sequence comes from Wolffia australiana, assembly GCF_029677425.1. Classification (NCBI taxonomy): domain Eukaryota; kingdom Viridiplantae; phylum Streptophyta; class Magnoliopsida; order Alismatales; family Araceae; genus Wolffia; species Wolffia australiana. The sequence continues at coordinate 10,926,468 of NC_135847.1, forward strand.
CTCCACAGTTTGGAAGACAGCGAATGCCATTTGTCGGCCCTACACATACTTTTTCCCCCTAGGTCACTCGCAACATGTAGTTACATTTATTTAGTGAATTTACCTGTTGGACGATGCCATTGACGACGTCCAACATCACTTAACCAATTTGGTCCTAGGCTCGGAGTGATTATGCTTCTCTTCCAACTTCTTCTTCTCCTTTTGCCTTTAAGGTTTCTTCTGATTTTGAGAGTTGAGTGCCTCACAATGAGTATGTTTTGCTTATTTCCCCGGCTGATAATACTCAGTCAATACCGGATTACCCTCTTCAAAACCAGGTGTTTTGCTTTCATGCAACAATGATGTCACAAGCTCATCGAACGACTCTAAATTGATACTACTATAAGTACAACTTTTATGCCTCCTGTGAACACCTCCAATGCCTTTATCAAAATGCAATCAACATATGAAAATAATAAATAGAAACAGATAACCAAAGCCACTCGTCCATATGTAGCCCAAACAACCATTTCTTGAACGCTAATTTGATCATCGTCAACTTCAACACACATTGTTCGCCACCTTGTCCCCAATCACTGTGGGATCCTTTTCACAAAGAATATGATAAACAGCACTCTAGGAATAACATGAAAAAAGCGATCCTCACTTTTTGCTCAGACTTGTGTAAACCACCAGTTGTAATATTATTAGGTTTTGGCCAATTTTAGACGAGCATCAAATCTTTAGGTTCAAAAATCATACATCCACTGCTGCCACATGTTGAAGTTTGACAAGTTGTCCAGCTTCTCGATATCAAAACAAGAAGACGAGGATCATATACACAGCCAGAATAAAACAACCAAATAGGTTTGATTCCACTTGTGAATACAAATCCCAAGATTCTATGGTAAGTGCAGAATATTCCAACTCCCATAAGATTAATATGATGGTTTACCGAAATAGATAACAAACTTCCTAACGTCACCAGCAACACCGTAAAGTGGATATTTCTTACTGCTGGACGTACGCCTGCTGTCCGCTGCACTAGATGAGCTCCACCTTGACCTCTCATCGCACAGGAGTAACCCACAAGGAATAGATGTGTATAAAATAGGTGGAGAGGGAAGTGAGGGAGAGGGACATCAAGAATGAACAGGTAAAACGTCTAGGGGCTGTAAAAACGGAATATGATTTACAGAGGATGAATGCCATTTACATAAACACGGAATTGGGACTGTCTTTATTAAACGTCAACAAGGGGGCTCCGGCTTACATCTCCCATGATGGAAAGAACGCAAGCCTTTCTCGCTCACTCACAAAGAGAAAGTCAACGGAGTGGAGAATAATGAAAGCACTTCTCGTCTTGATTTATCATTGGTCCACACAGGATTTGTACAGCTCATGTGGCTGCCACCGTGGCAGGCCACTCAAGCAACGGTCAGTATGAATCACATACGTGTGATCATCTGAGGCGTCCGTTCAGAAAGACTAAAAACGGAAGTAACAAACGCGGAACAAAAAAAAGAATTATTCTAACAATCTTTCATCTAGATTACTTCCATCATCCCGCGCCCCCTCTCTTTCGGGGATGACCAGTCAAGCCCCCCCTCTTCCTCATTCCAGCTAAGGGGGGGTCGATGCATCTACCTCCCCCATTGTCCTCAACGTCATCTAGTGCGTACGTCCTGGAGCCGCCTGGGGCCAGCTAAAAAATATCATTCAAGTTAATGGGGGAGATTAACCTGCAAAAATAAACTGAGTAGGGTTTTGGCCCTCCCTTGTCTATAATAGACCCTGGCGTTCGAGCAACTCCTCAAGTCAGGTGTAAGGGTGAAAGAGCAGGCTGGAAGAAATAACCAGAGGCTATTTGGTGAGAGGAAAAGGTTAGCAAAAGAAGAGGAAGAAAAAATTATCGGTGGGCTGTAGAATGTTGAAAATAAAGATACACAGAGATAGACCGATCGGACGATAGATACTTAGCGAAAGAGCGCTGAAATGGTGAAGGAGATGAGTGGAAAAGTTAATTTTGCACGTTGCTTGGGCAAGGCATCTGGCCTGAAGCGGCAGAGAGTGGGGTGCAGCCAAGGATGACTTGCCGGCGTTATCCCTCGAAGTGATTCTTGGGGAGGCTATTGCGCCGGCAGGTTGTCCTCGGCTACATCTGGCTTTCTTCCTTTCATGCGAGAGTTTTGCATCTGACAGAACGCCTCCGAAGGTTCTTTCCTCTTCTCCAAGTCTCCCTTTCAGGGCGAATCTTAATCCCCCGTAGGCATGCAGCATCCCGCCGCGTCTATTAATTGTTTAGTTTTCTTATCACGTTATTTATTATCATCGTAAGTACGTAATTCTTAACGTGGCGCAATTTTGACCAGGAGATTAGTGGAACCATCTACAACGATTGGTATCCTCTCATGCGACACTTCGGAATCGGGTGAAGGATCCTACGTATGATAAAAGTTTTCTTGCATACAGTCACGCGGCACTTTTAAGCTGGTTGCAGCGCCTGACGCGTAAGTACTCTTTTTTACTCTCCATTCGTGCGGCACTTTGGATTAGGTCCAAACTCTGCCGCTTTATAATATTTTTTTTGTATCCATTCATTTGGCGTTTTTTCATTCGATGCAGCGTCTTACGGGTGATATATGTGTTGGTTTTAATTCTGGCCTACGGCGAATGGACACGGTTTGTTTATTTTCTTTTGATCCAGTCTTCCTTGAGCTTGTTAGATCATAATTTTATGCTTTCACTTGTGACATGGTTAACAAAGAATTGCTATATGTACGTGATATTGGTACCATACAATCATGATGTTGTTTTTCCTCCTCTTCCTCCTTTTCATGACTCTCTCTCTCTGATTTTCGTCTGTTCTTTGTGAAGGAGACGGGGCATCTTTCTTACAGTATTTTTTTGTACACATTCACGTTAGGATTTATGGATTTAGCGGAGCGCCTCCGTGTTATACAACTTCTTTGGTATCCATTCACGAAATAAGGAAATGATTTTTTCGAGGAAAATTTTTTAGTGGATGTTAGTTACCCTGGCCATACGAATGTTCACACGTCTGCACTCCTGTATGCTCGTCTTCCTCGATGGGTTAATATCACCCACTGTAGGGTTAACGGGATAAGGCAGATAAGGCCCATGAGGCAGGACTTGTCCCAATACAATATGACGATATTTTCTTCAAGAACAAAAGTCCGCGTCTTCGTCTATTTCGAATAATGTCATCGTGCTCTCCTTATATTGTCAAACATCGGATTCGGCGCCAATATTTGCGTAATGGCAGCCGCCAACCCAGCGACAACACGGTAGGTAGGTTGAGTAGGATGTAAGCTTTCGCAAAGTGCCAAAACTAAGCTATCGCTCATCTGTCTATTTCCAGGAGCTCCCTTTCAAGTGATAACTCTTCTTTTAGCATCTTGATAGAGTTAATTTCTCGAGAAACTACGAAATGGCCTGGTTTTCGGTATACTTCCTCTTTTAAGTTAATCCATTGTTTTGCCTCCCACCCCTTCTAGATTTTCCACAGATTGATTCCCTGGGACAACTAAGGGATTTTGGTAACCAACCCAGTTTCCGTGATGGTCAGGCTAAGCCGATTCTGTGGGTCACGCGCACCACTCGCTAAGATAAGCCGCGCGTCTTAGACACCGAGAAACAGGACGGAAGGGGGTTTGACGAGTTAAACTGTCCAAATCAATCACCTTACCACTGATTTGTGATAATTCACATTTAGCACACTTAATGGAATAATATCTAATGGCTGTTTAGTTCGGTTTGACGTTATTTATAATGTTGTTGTCGCATACTGATTGATTTTGCTATGTATATATGGATCATGTATCCGCGAGTATCTGTGAAGTTTTCTATGTTAGTTAGTATGACGGTGGAGCAACGGTTTTTCTAATTTATTGGATTTAATAATCCAATCATGAGTTTCGCTGGTTCAGTTGTTAAGTATTATGTTGAATGAAAGTAAGAAGTTTGAGGAAAAAGTACTTGAAGTTATGGACTACTGACAGCCAACCATTGGGACCAGTGAGGAGATGTGATCTAAGCTGTCCATTGAATCAATTAAGGATTCGGATATGGCCAATCAGATGGCTAAGTTTTCCTCTTATTTTCATTCCACTTGGATGAATAAGTTCCAGGAACCTAGGATTTCGAAGATTATGTGTGCAAGTCCCAAGTGACATCTTCAGCGCCTAATATACGTTGCACATATAAAGGCACTAGATTTACTTGAGCTATATAAATCCCGATTATCAGCGCAGCATCTTTTAGGATGAGGATTAAAAAGTAGGAAGACCTGATTACACAATGTAGATCTAGGAGGGCTGTAAAAACTTCAATGAAAAAGAAGCAACTCGATGAGGATTTAGAGCATTAAAAATTGGTCTAATTTAACTATTCTAATTTAACTATGCTACACCTATCTCCTATTTTCTTTAGTTTACTATGGGTAACTTTGGTGGGTAAATAATAAATAGTATCTCGAGGGTTTGATGATCAGCCGTACCCTAAGTCATTTTGACCTCTCTTGGAGATGGAGGATTATACATGTTTCATAATCCATGAAAATAAATATTGGAAGAGGGAGTTCGACATTTATGTGCATATCACCAGGTATAACTTGACACCCCACAGGCTAGAAATTTAACACACCACTTGGCTTAAAACAATAATTAGTTTATTAATCTCTATCTTGATGTAGTTAACTAATAACAAATTTAATACCGGTTATCAAGACATTAAAGTTTTCAGCGAGAATGATATATGGGCCTAGAAGGTCACAACCACAGTCTAACTTAGTTTTATTTTAGGTGAGGAGGAACCATCTTACACCCAGGCCAGCTAGAGCTGGGCGCTGCCCCCAATTTTTCCTTCTCATATTTCTCCCGTTGACCAACAAGACTGTCTTCGTGATAATAAGATCTAATAGAGCTTATGCAATAGATGGAGAAGGGGACCTGAATAAGCAAGAGCAGTTTGATCAGGTGGATAATTCTAGATACCCAGTGCGTGAATATTTTTTAAACTATCTCCAATGAATCTAGCCAAGAACGGATCAAGTTCCCCACAAGGTACAACATGTGTGTTTTATTCTAAATATTGATTTTTTGAGTTTATTTCAGTTTCCACTACTGCCTATAAAAGATATCTGAAGCTTTAACCAAGCCACCAGACCCCATACTTCATTTCAGAACAAACAAGGTGCCACGGATTAGTGCATTTTCTATAGTTAACCAATAAGTTTAAATACTCTTGTATCAAAATTATCAAATATTAGTTCACGGTTGTGATTTACTGGCTTTATTAGCCCCATATTTATAGTCTAGTTTAAAATGCCAAACTATATAATAGACAAGTTTTGCAATCCCTGGTTGGAGAATTATATTTGTTTTTAAATAACTGAATATGTAACTTATTGGTTCATTGAACCAGCCTTCCATCCCTTTAGTTATAAAGTATCTAGGCCCATCCATTTTAAATGAGTAGTGTTGGATATATTCACTGCACCTTTAGATTATAATGCCAGAAATCTGAATTCTTTACTATGTATTATCGCTAGAGAAACAGTTATAAATATGAACTAAAAATCATGAAACGACTTTAAGAACAACTTGCAAGGAGATCAAAACTGGGTACCCTCCATAATTTAAATTATATTTTTTTTTTATAAAATGGGTATGTATTCATAAAAATAAACTCCCAACTTACTTCAATGCATAAAAAATCACTATACCCATCAATCTGTAAACATGAAGAGTCCATATATTAATCAATTGACATTGTCAAACTATGTGAATTTAAAGGGTGGTGCAGGCGATGATTATGACAATAAAATGTACATGGAAGATGTAAATGTGATGACTCTTAGATGAATATAGTTTTCAAGAGGTGGTGAGTGCAGCACGTTAAATATCTATCAAGTGAAAATGGGAGGATGTCAGAATGGAAAATATTATATTTAAATATAAAATTTACATGAAAGATGTATAATATGTTAAACATCACCCAAGTTATATGTTTAAGTATCAAGTTAAGACTCTCAAATTCTGACAATGTTAATAGTTTCTCTTGTACAAGTATGAACCAATTGCTTGATACATTATTAATCTTGTGAAAAATGAACAAATATACCCTCAAGTGCTTTTAAATATTTCTGCAATCACAAACTATAATGTTTATTAATATAACTAATATTTATACCCAGACAAAGACACCTGATCCAAAGATGTTGTACTTTTTAACCAACCGTAATGTATGATCATATATGTCGATAAATATAAATGGCTCGGAGATAATATATCAGTTTTCGTACAAACACTAAATGAGTACAGGTTATATTAGAGTGAAGTGACCTGAAAATGTGAAAGTTTAAATAAACCTAATTGAATAAAAAATTAAATAATAACTAATTCTCAATAATACTATCTAATTGTCAGACACGATAGTTTGTAATATAAAAATTGAAGTTCGTTTCTTGCCTTATGATGTTCGCACATATTGTCCGAGCAGTATTATCAGTTTATTTTGTATCTTCTTCTTTCAATCCATTTTTAATCATCCATAATCTACATACAGTTGCACCTTTCTCCCACTGTGGCCCATTCGGGGCAACAATTAGCCAATTTCAAGGTACTTTACCCCCTTCTATACCCTACAGTTAATTGTAGTCACACAGAAGCTTATTCCTTGGATGAAAAAGGTTGGTCTTTGTTTATATTTTCTGTCTTCTTCCATTTCCAAAACCTCACTTCCCAGGCGTATTATTCTCGTTGTTAGGTTTATTTCGTAGTGATTACTCCATCGCCTTCGGGCCTCTTGGGGTGGTGCACTCTCAGCACATAGGACACGAGACATTTACGTGATCCTATAGATGAAAGGAGGTCGTCAATGGTTCTTTATTGTCTTGTGATTTTTAAATTGTCTCAATTTGTTTTTACATAATCAATGAAGTCTCTTATAATTTCTCGCTCAGCTCCACTGTCTCTCTCTTTCTTACCCACTCTAGCTCATTTTGAGCTCATTGTTTCTCGATCTTTAGTTGTTGGCGATCTTTTCTTCTACAACCACAGTTAGAGATACCCCAGCTGCCTATAAACATATGAAGAGAGGGAGATACAGATAAAGATAGATAGAGACATAGATAGAGAAATAGATAAATACATGCAAAAGAAAGGGTTAGAGCGAGAAACAGAGAGGCATACCGAGATAGAGATAGAGGTAGATAAATTAATACAGAAACTGACAGAAAAAAAGCAAGATGGAGTAAAAGTTAGATAATTCGACAGATAGATAAAACATAGATGTATAGAGGGAGATAGAGACAGAAAGAGAGGCATGTAGAGCGAAATGTGTAGATAAAGTTCAGGGACACAGACGGGATAGTTTTTTTTCAAAGGGTGAAACAACTGCCCCTTCGTGAGGTCAGATGAATACTGGGAAAAAATCATCCGGGTATGAAAAACAGGACGGCTTTTTTTGTCCTAGGACGGAAAAAGTTCCCATCCTAAGGCCTCGGATGATGGACGGTGAGGGAAATAAGCTTAAAGCTGTCTGATTTCCTTCCAAAGATCAAGATCTTTCAATGTGGCATTGCAAAATCCATTTCTCCACATTTTGTGTAAAAGTTTCTGCTTTTATTCTAGCGCGCATAATTTACGCCTGCAACTATTTTTATTGGATCCTTACGCTGCAACACGGGATTGAGAGCTTTTTTAGGGGCATCGTTCCAAACAAAATAAAAAAAATAGTTCCTCCGACATTCAAAATTACATTAAAATCCTATTTATGTTAAATTTATATCTATTTTGATATTTAAAAATTATTTTCTTGTTTGAACAAATTCCCAAAAAGTTCAATAAACTACAGAAAGTTCTAGAAAATGCGGTGATTTATTGGCACATTTATTAAATTTAAAATTAATTTTTAAACTGCCACTTTCATTTAAATAGTGTTATTGCAAGCATAAATAAGTTCCATTAAATTCATAAACTAACATTAATTTCATAAATATCAAGTTGTTTGTAAGGACTGACAATTTGGATGCAAATCATGATAATTTAGATTAATATAGCACGAAGGTACAAAGAAATAACCTTGTTTAAGAAATCAAGTTTCCTATTGGATATTAACCGAACGACCCTTTAAATATTTATGTTGTTAATAAGACAAAACACAGTATTAGTGCAAAACCATACCCGCAATAATTTCAGTATTGTGTATGAATTACTTATTCATCGATTAAACAACTAAAAAATAATCTGACTGTATTTTAATGATAAGAAAAATTCTAGAAGTATTGGCTTTCTCTAGTCACTTGACTAAACATCACCTAAAAAGAGAATATATATGACTGAATATAAACTCTATAAAATATTGTTTCACTATATAAACAGTTTACCCTTTTCAGTAAAGGCGAAGTTAGTACTGAAGGATCTATCTTAAAAGAGCTATTTAGGTTCGAAATTAAAATAGTTGACAAGACTTCGAACTATATATTTTTTTAGTTTATGTCTATATTTAGGAATTTTAAATTTTATTTGTTTAAGGTTGGTTTGAATTAGACAGGGCTCTAGTTTAAAAAAAAATCATTTTTTACTTCGAGAAGTGAAGTCGGTCAGTTATAGTTATATTGTATGTAACTACGATGAGTTATAATAAGTTTATAATTATAACTAGACTATTTATAAATACATAATTTTTTTCAATTTTATTTTACAGTACACAATGAACGGAGTTTGGAAACATTTTTTTCTAATGAAATTGTCAAATATGATTTCTTCAGTGGGAGGAATCTACTCATAGACGTGGATGCCGTAAAAATGATTAAAAATTATTTTTATGTTGTTGTAACAAACAGATGTGAAAATTAGTTTGACATCATTATTTAATCATGATTTCGATCACTTCTAGTATCACAAATATTTCCCGAGTTTAAATTCAGAATTTTCTATCATTAGAGTGGAATGAGTGAGAGAAGAGGCAAATGCTCTGAGATACATGATAAGACACGAATAATGCTAAGTGTAATTCTAAAATTCTAACTGTATTCCGGCAAAAATTCAGTATGAATAAGAAACCACGCTAAAAAATAATTTCTCATTGTGGGAATGGAGCCAGTAGTTTGAAGAGCCATTTGAGATTGCATTCGATGCATCGGAAGCTGTGTAATACATCTCATTGAGCACCTTTTGGGTGCTCCCCTCCGTTATTCTGTTAGATATAGTAGACAAAGCTATTGGTATGAAACATAATTATGCTAAAGTGTGAAAGTAAGTGATATAAATTACCAGCACATGAACTGTCATCATCGTCATAGTCATCATCCGAGTCTAAGTATTGGTCTAGATGATGGAAACCTGCTCATAACATCATCAACATTCCATTGGTCCCCATAGATGATGCCTCGGCTGACAGAAAAAGTCATTCCACTAGTGTGCTTGTCAGACTTACGCCAAGAAAGTGGAGTGTAATTTTGTACACATTAGAAAATATAGTGTGCCAACCTCCTTCCACCAACTCAACGGAGTATCATCTTCCTCACTGCATGGGATGCTGAGATACTTACCTAGCTATTGTCTGGGCATTGAGTGTGGTCCGTGACGATGGCTCGGACATATCTATTTACGCAGAGAGTTTACATAGTGTGCTAGGCGTCGACCCTCTAACACTTCTCCTCACTCAGAGTTTCCTCTAGTTGTGTTTAATCTGATGTATAGCCCATTTTTTCTAAGAGAGCACATTTTCTCGTCATGACAGACCCACTACCTCCAGTTTTGAAAATGGATCCAATATTGCCACAATATAAGGACCTTATTGCGCCAAAGTAAGATTGTGTATTGCATCAGCTTATTGTGTGTAACACTACACGTGGTTTATAAGGCATCCCTTTTTTCTAATTCCAAAGCTACCCTGAATTCTCCATATCCTTCTAAAGGTGAATTATGATGTCAACGATCACTAAGGTTACTTTTGTGATCAGCAATTTCTTAGGTGAGCAGACAAGGCCAGAACCGCCACACAATGGTTTGGGAATGCCCATAGATTCATCAATCATCTTCCAATCCTTTTGAGGGATGACATAGTCCTTAGTTGATGTTGATAAGAACCTTAGAGCCATAACCTCTAGCATTTCTCTCTTAAAAAGATCCAGCTCTGACATTCGAAGAGTGGAGTTCCAACACGTTGGGCAGTTAACCTTTATTTTGCTCGAATTTGGGAGTTCAAACATTTTGCACAGGTCATAATATTTCTCCATTTGATACGTGGAACCCTGAATGGCAGTGATGATGTCTCTCGCGCGAGCAACATCCGCTCCGAAAGGTGCAAGTTTGGCTAATGTACTATCTTCCACGTGTGACTCGAAGGGTTCATTGGTGTCTTCCTTTGTGTCCCTGTAAAAATCTAGTACACGTAGCGTACTACTCTTTGGAGCCTATGGGTTATGAATAATTTTAATTCCGACCTGGACTATGAGGTTCAGACTATGGGCATAAGATGGCATGTGGCATTCCAAATTGAATTGAGGATTGACTGTCTTTAGTGAATCCATAATGGCAGATAACATTGTTTTGTTGTTAGATGCGTGGACCGTAGTAATGGCCCAAGGCTTTGACTCAATGCCATATCCGTACACAACTTGGATGATAATCCTTGCCGAGTTTGAACCGCTATGTGATCACTTGATACTTTGCCGGCCAAGTAGTAGGTCAAAGAGCTTCCAATCGCTATCGACCCAATGGACAATAACACCTAATAGGACGATGTTATTTCAAGATGTTGAAGCATCTACAGTAAGAGAGACATAGTGGATGTCAGCAAACATGTCCAGAAATTTACCCTGCACTTCTCTATACATCTTTTCAGCTGTTCCTTTCACAACATCTAGACCAAGGATCTACCCCTCGTGTTGTGTGCCATGCAACCATAGTCATCAGAATGACTTCTTCTTGACAAGTCTCAAAGGTAGATCATTATCACAGATGAATCTAACAAATTCCTTCTTAGTTGGGTCCATAGTGAGGTCAGGTAGATGTTAGACTATATGTCAAATTGTAGAAGAGCTATTTGCTTAGTCAGACATCCCTTGATGTAATCGTGCAACTTACAGCGCACTTTCTCCGGATGTCTAAAAAAGACACTCATATGCTTATATTTAGTTATTTTGATGATGACCTTATGGGTGGGGTTTTGCGCTTAACAAATTACCCACTAGTACTCGTCAGGGCACACACTTCCGGCGTAGCTTTAGCAGTCAAATCTAGGGTAGTAGATGTTGTGGACTCCACTGTTTTATATTTTTACATCATGGAAGGAACAACCATTTGAAACTTATCAACCAAATAATTAGTACACTATATTGGAAAATACAAGAAAGTAAAGAAGAAATGAAAGAGAGATCATGCACACTCATAAGCATGGGTACGAGATACGTAGATTAGTTCAAAACATTTATTCATTCATGATAAGCGGAATTTAGGACTATTATATTAGTCATTGTTATTTCAACTTATACAGTAATTCCCTGATAACATTCATAAAAAAAATTAAACTATAGCTTGTGAGTGGGTTGTCGAACCTCTTATCAAGGCTAATAGCTTAACTAACAATTTGAATTTCTTTTATACGTTACTAACTACTCAATTCAACAACTACTCTGAATATCAAACTTATGAGAACAGCTAACTGTATCGTCTCCTACACAAAGAAAATTAAAATGATTACTGACATTACTCAGGTTGTAAATGCGACTCACAACCACTGTTGATAACGAAAGCTAGAGTTCCTCTCCTCTGTGATGCTCCAAAATCAAACCTCGTTTCATTACTCCATACATGTCGTCTAGATTTGGGTGAGTTACAAAAAAAAAAAAACTTGTTACCAGATTGGAAGAAGTTCGCTCAGAAGATTCTGCTCCAACTTTATGCCTACTGCTCTTGGTTGCTACATCCCCTTCTTCACGCTTTCGCCTCCTCTTGTTGGTTATTTTTTTATGATTTTTCTGGTGTTCCCCTCCCCCTCAATTTCTATTATTTTCTTACTTTCCCCCCCCCCCCCGACTCGTCATGCTTTTTTCCCACTTCTTTTCTTCCTTTGCTTTCCCCAAACGATATTTGTCTTCTTGGAGTCATCGGGTTGGATGTTGCCATGTTAACACTCATCTTTTGTATCCCATATGCAATAATTATCTTTTCCGAGTTGGAATATAAGTGCTTCCAACTATGACTAAGTAAGTCTTGAACAAGTGCACCCCTGCTTGTCGTGTGCACTAATTCCTTCTGCTTGTCGGGTCGCGCTCCATGCAAGTGCTCCATGGGCTTTCCCTGACATTCAAAATACCAAAATACATTAAAATTGGGCACTACATTTTAGAACTGCATATGCAATGAGAACACTTAACTCTAAAGTTCCATATATTGCTCCCAGAATAATAGTTGTTTCGTTATTTTATTTAATTTTTTTTACTTTTGATGCCTTGTAGCTGCTAAATAGTCTTTTTAATTTAATAATCATTTGTGGCATTTTTAAGAAAAATAACCATTAGTTTCAACATAAAACTCGAGCATTCATCAAATTTTGCTAGTTCTGGACATATATTCAAGTTTGTAGTTAATCATGCACAAACATGGTGAACTTTGTTGTAAATAGATGTAATTAAGTACCATTTATAATGCATTTTTGTAGAATTATCAATTCACTCAATGCATGCAAAGCAAAAAAATGAAGAATAATAGAAGCACATATGAGGATAGAAAAAGTCATACTAAAGATTCAAATAGTTTTATTTGAAACTCTAAGATAAAAAAGATAATGATTAAAAAAGCCAGTTAAAATTATTTGGGTTTAAATAAACCATGTTAAATAGCTACTTCAAAAAAACGTGAAGTTTTTTAATTTTTCAGAAATCGTCTTACTTCTTTATCTGATCAAAGAGCCATTTGACACTTAATCCGATAATGTATGGTTTGAAACTGATCAAATCATTCAGTATAGTGGGCTGATGCGTCCAACAAACTGATGATTCTGAATCCCATTTATTGATCATCATTGATAATTTATTAAAACTTTTAGATTGAATGAGCCATCTATAGATCATCCAATCCAATAAAAAATAAACTGACTACTACACCATAATCCACCCTACAAGGACGTCTTATCAAGAGATATGCAAGGATCTCACTGTATATTTTATTGGTGGCAAAAAAAATTGTGCGACAGATTGTGCCTAAACTCAAGTGATATTTGGTGTACTTGGGGATCGAGTAACTTACGGTCAAAATTCTCTAAAAAGTCGTCCAAATGTTTAGAAACTCTTTGTGAAAGTAAGGTTACAGAAGAAATCAGAATACCAATGGTGCTATATATAGATAAATAATTACAGACATATTTATTTAAACATAAATAGAGGGGGAAGTATCGGACCTGTGCGCAACTCTTGCTTCTTTTTTTTTAATTGAGCCCCTAAGACCTGAGGTTCAGTTGTCCTTAGAAGAACAACTTCGGCTCGTGACAACGGAAAGTCATCATTGACTGTATTCTAGCCTTGTCGCGTCAGGTCCAACTTCCCACTCAACGTTCGCTAAATATCAATCTACCAATCTACGGCTATATCTCTTTGTCACTCCATCTCAAACTTTATTTACTCCATGGCTAATTTTTTTGTCCTCCTTTTGCTAACCTTTTCCTCTCACAAGTTATCATATGGCTCTTTCTCCTGGGATGCCTTTTCACGAATACACCTGACTTGAGCACCTGTCCTAACACACATCTCTATTAATAGACAATGGAGGGGCAGAACTCAGATGCAATATTCTTAGTCCACATACCTTATAAGAAGTTTTGGCAAATATAGTGAAGCGGGGGCCCTGACAAGAGATTACAGCACTAGTTTTCAACTTCCTTCCTGCCTAGGTGTGATTTTTTTTGGGGCCATATTGATTTCTAAATTTAATGTTGGTTTAGATGATATGAGAAAAGTATTTTTGGACATCTGTCACATGACGAACCAGTAAGTTTTAAAGAAGCTAAAAGCAAAAACGAATGCAAGAACACAGTGGAAGATGAAATTAAGTGTACTGGGAAAGGTGACGCATGGGAGCTTGTGGATTTTACATCTTCAATTAAACCTATTTGGGTCAAATGGGTTTTCAAAATCAAGCCAGCAGCAGATGGGAGTACACAGAGGTATAAGGCAAGGTTAGTAGCCAAAGGTTACACAAACAATATGGAACTGATTATTTTGTAACATTTTTTAAAAAATATGAATTTTGTCACCCATTGCAGCTCAAAAAGCATGGAAGGTATATCTCTTTAATGTTAAATCTGTTTACTTGAATCCTATTTTTAATGAAGAACTTTATGTTATGTTTTTTTCTCAACGTTTTGTGGTTAAAGGAAAAGAGGATAAAGTTTACAACTTGAAGTTAAAGGACCAAGAGCAATCAATGGAAGGCTACATGGTCTTTTTGATAAAGTATGATTTTGAAAGAAGTGAAGATGAAGATACCTTATAAGTTAGGAGGAGCAAAGGTGATTTTATGATTATTATGGGATAGTTTAATCCTTTAATTCAGGAATCCTAGAACCCAATGATGTATCAATTTGAAATGACTGATCTTAGTTTACTTCATCACTTTCTTGTTCTTCAAAGTTTCACGATGAAAAGAGAATATTTATCTATCAAAAGAGGTATGCATCAGAAATATAAAACAAAATAAGATGGCATCATGAAAGCCATGTACTACTATGAATTCAAATGAAAAGGTGATTTTGAATGATGGCATGACATTTATGGATGAGCAATTTTATAGAAGCATGGTGGGGAGTTTAATGTATTTGACTAATACAAGACCAGATTTTATGCTAGCTGTCAGTCGGTCTCAAGATATTTTACTTATCCGACTACACATTATTTTGGATCAGTGAAAAGAATTATGCGATATAAATGTGTAACCAAATAGTATGGATTACTATATGATTGATCATCTAATCTTCAGTTGAGAGGATACATCGATAGTGATTGGGCTAGAGATAGAGATTAAAAGAAAGAGTACAAGTGGATATGTTTTCTCAGTGGATCAAGAGTTGTTTCGTGCAGTTCAGAGAAGCAAGAGATAGTGGCATTATGATGTAGGACGATTAAGAAATGGACGACTGGAGGGACGGAGAAATGATAAGGACGGATGGAAGGCAATGGATGGATTGGGTAAGGGAAGGGTAAAACAGACCACAGAAATCCACACGGTCGAATTCGGAGTTTAAAACCGATGAAATATTGGTGGTGCAGCTCCGATCCTCGTCGAGGGCGCGAGTACTGTCTTTACCCACCGCGATGATGCCAAAGCACTAAAATCAATACCCGAAGTCACGTCACAAAAGAAACTCTCAAAGAGAATTTGTACGAAAATCTGAATCAAATCAAATCTGACGGCAGTGGAGACTTCTCGTGGAATTCTGGATGGAGAACACTTCGACACCAAAGAGTTCAGGCGTACCTCGGCACCGTAGTGCGTGAAGAGGCTGTGGGGAATTCTGATCGTAACAAGACTGGGCGAATTCGGGCATTGAGCGGCCCACTAGATGAAACAGTCTGGGCGTTCCAGGCGTTGAACAGCCCTGGCTGAAAGCGAGTCGGACAAACGGACACGGTCGGGGGTGGCGTGCGCGAGTACCGGTGGGAAGGCGACCTTGAGCAGTTCGGGCAGTAGCCTTGGGCAGCCAAGGGTCGGCTGCCCTCGGCGGTCGGGGTTGACTACCGTGTGTGGCCTGGGGTGGCGCCTTGGGCGGCCCAGGGCGGGCTGCCCTGGACGGCCTGGGGTGGCTGCCCTGGGTGGCCAAGGGCGGGCTACCCTAGGCGGCCTGGGTGGCTGCCTTGGGCGGCATAGGGCGGGTGGCCCTGGGTGGCCTGGGGCGGCGGCCTGGGGCGGCCTAGGGTGGCTACCCTGGGCGACCTGGGGTGGCGGCCTTGGGCGGCCTGGGGTGGCTGCCCAGGGTGGCCTGGGGTGGTGGCCTTGGGCGGCCTAGGGTGGCTACCCTGGGTGGCCTAGGGCAGCGACCTTGGGTGGCCTGGGGCGGCTGTCCTAGGCAGCCTTAGGCGACAGCCTGAGGCGGCCTAGGGTGGCTGCCATGGGCGGCTTTGGGCGGCAGCCTTGGGCGGCCTGGGGTGGCTTCCTTGGGCGGCCTTAGGCGGCCTGGGGTGGCTTCCTTGGGCGCCTTGAGCGTTAGCCTTGGGCGGCCTGGGAATGGCTGCCCTAGGTGGCCAAAGGCGAGGGAAGAGAAGGGGGAAGGAGGAGATAGAGAGGAGAAGAGAGAAAGAGAGAGGGAGAGATATGGCAAAGAAGGCAGCCGGCGACGCGAGGCGGTGGCGGCGGCGACGGCGGAGGCGGCGGAGATAGGGTTGGAGAGGGATAAGGTGGCTGGGAGTCCTCCAAGAAGAGTTAACAAAAACTCAATTTTTGAATAATGACTGTCTAACTGTTTCTTAAAACAATGGCCTATACATATAGGCCTTGGAGGAAAGAGAAAATGCAACTTAACGATGAAAAATTAAAGACGAGAAATTAAAGACGAAAGATGTGCTTCGTGTCACGTCAAGGGGCAGTTGTTGATCTGCCATTGGCGACGTGTCATGATGCGTGAAGGGGCGTGTGTGCGTGGATACGTGCGTGATGCTGGAGTGTTGACTTCGTCCGATGAGGATGGTGGCATGTATGTAGCAGCAGCGTTGACTTCGGTTGATGGTGGCGTAGTGTCCATAGAGGCGGCATTGACTTCGGTTGACGGTGGAGACGCGTCCAATGTCGATGCGTTGGCGTCCTCGCCATCACATTATCCTCTTCAAAAGCTGAGTATGTAGCTGCAGCAAAGGAAAGGTAACATGGAATATGGCTCAAATTGATTTTAAAGGATCTTGTTGTAAATCAAGAAAAAGCTTTTATTTTGTTATGTGATAACATGTCAACAGCTGCTACAGCCAAGAATCCAGTATTTCATGGAAGAACCAAACAAATTTAAATCAAGCATCATTATAGCAGTGGACAAGTCAATGCCGGAGCGGTTATTATGTAACACTGTTTATCTATTGATCAAGTTGTAGATGGGTTCACCAAGGCTTCGGCTAAAGGAAAATTTGAAAAATTTAGAAATCATCTAAAAGTCAAACAGTCAACTTTGTAGGTTGGAGCATCTACAACTTGATCAATAGGTACAACTGGATCAATTTATATGTTAGTAATGCTGACTTTTCTAAATACTCATATGTTGGTAACTTTGTAAGTTGGAACATAAGTCCCTATATATATGAACCTAGTTTGAAAAGAAATAAGTTTTATATTTCATTTTCTGTATGGATGTTGTGTAGCATATCCAAGTGAGAAGTGAGAGTTCTTCCCAAGCCCCAACATCTTTTTCTTTCAACGGATGAAAAACGATTGAATAGGAAAGACCACATGGAACAATGCATCTCGATCAGTCGATGTTACAAACGGCTGCACTCACAGTAGAAATAATCAAGAGCTTTTACAGGTAAACTATCCAAGACACCATTCTCCTATAATGGGGAATGTTCAAGGGGAAGCTTGGACCTTGTCCTCTCTTAAGTATGTATGACTATGCAGCCCAAAGTGTCAAAGATTTTTTTCTTATTTCATGACCCTCAGTGATGATTTCTCTAGATTCAAATGGGTGTACGAGGTGAAGTATCAGTCTGACGTAAAACATTTGAGAAATTCAAATAGTTTAATAAGAACATGTAGAAACAATCTAGAAATAGTATCAAATCTATGAGACGAGATAAAGAAGGGTAAAGTTCATCAATCATAAAATTCTTGAAGGATAGTGTTATACTAACTCAGTTGACTCCTCATTGTACTCGATAAATTATAGTATGCTAGAGAGAATAAATCCCAACATTCAGCCATGCGACTAAAGGACTAGTAAATATGTTGAACACGTTGCATAGAAAGCATGTAACATCGGCTCGATAAGAGATCAATAATAAAAGAAAAACCCAACTTTACATTGATGTATGGTGTGCCCAGCATAGTGAACAGGCATGACCTGGGTAAGCTAGAATAAGAATTGCGCTATGTCGATTTGTGTCATGTTTAAAACAACCATGTTGTTACTACTTTTTCCATCTTCAAGAGCAAACACTTTTTTCTATGATGAGGGTGATTATATTTGATGTAACGCGACATGCTCGTCTCGTCGCGTTGTACCACTAGGGTAGCTACTATGAACGAAATGACAAGTAATAAAAATGCAAGCAATTTTAAATGGGCAAATTGAATGAGAAAATTACAGCGACCAACTAACACGAGCAAGAGTCAGGTGACGACATTGAGGTGTCAAGCCTTGCCCAAGCTTGGTGTGATCCGAGAGACCAGCTCAAAGTGCGACAGAGCGGGGGACAAGTTACCGCCCGACAGCATCCAGACTGTCTTTACTAACAACTAACCCGATACAGTCAAGAGATATTCTAGCACGAGAAGGTGGCTAGCCCTATATCATTGTTCAAAGGATCACTTGCGGTAGAGGAGCAGCAAAGACAGAACTAACGAAGGTAATGATACTGCCAAATAAGAGAAGGGAGTGAGGGACTGACCTGTGACAAAAAGCAGAACTCGTAGCGCGGCGCACTTGCTGCATAGTGTAACGCCAATGGCAGCGGTGCCAAGTCTGGTGGGGGGTAAGATGAACGGCAAAGAAGCGCCTGGAGAAACCTTGGGGCAGCCAAAATCCACGAACGAATAATTGACCGATCCTACTGCCCGATTGAGACCGGCTCGAAGCATCGCGTAGTAGAGAAGTGACCAAAGGCAGCGGTGTCAGGGAAGACCATAAATGAGACCAACAAACATGATCAAACCCCCATCCAAGTTGGCGGCTTAGGAGGGCTAGAGGCGGGAGATCCTGACAGATGATCTTCCGCAATAGAAAACGGAAGAGGGGGGGAGAGGGTGCCACCAAGAACAACCCTCGGTGTTCCTGTCTGTAGAGGGCTTCAGTCGGCTTCTGTCAAGGGGGGTCAACACCCGACGCAAGAAACCCCAGTCCACGGGAGGAAGAAAATACCGTGTATAGTCAACTGCATGGCCCCTCAAGGACTATCGGGGTGTAACAAACTGCCAAAGAGATGCGTTCGTACGACCGCGGTAAGTGTAACTACGCAAGAACTCTCAGTAGGAACCGATCAACCGTTGTGTGCGGACGTCTGGGCAGACCGGGAATCATCGGGGTGGAAAAGCCGTCCTTGCGATGTGGCCGTACTGCAGCAAGATGAGTCGTTTACCACACCAACGAGCAGTTGAATGGTCAAACCGCGTGCACAGTCGCCGGGAGCACTCTTCAAAGACGGTCGTATGATCCTCCACCCGATTTCACGGTGGACTCTACGGGCGTCGAATAGTGTTGGATCAGGAAGGTCGTTGCACCAGAAGGGAGTATGATCAAGCGGGACTCACGAGATGACCACACACCAGCTAGTGAACGGGTGGGGGAAGTCTGAGGATAAGGGAGGAGACGGGAGTCGAATAGAAAAAAACCTAAGAAGAACAGCAATAACTCTGTCGGTTTCTTTTCTCAAAAGAGTCTGCCCAAAACAACGCCCTCCCCCTTCCCTTTACAGTGAACGAATAGAGGGAGGGTGGTCAAAAGTGCTCTAATTGGCTTATTTAAGGGAAAGGGCTTAGTGGGCTCTCCCACCTAAAGGATATTTTAAGAGGGAAGAAACCAAGCATTGCTTCCCCCCCCTCAAAAGGGTAAACAAAAGACATAAATTCTGGAATTTCATGGGGGAGGCCGGTACACACATAGGAGGGGGCTTCGTGTAGTCCACGGGTGATGAAATAAAACTGGCTTGCAGATGAAATTTGAAACCTGGTAGTGAAAGCTCGTGTTCTTCACATCAGCTCGAGTATCGCGACGAGGCTGACGATGAGTCGGGGTGTGTTCGATGTCATGGTCATCCATCAATATTCTAAGATAAGAAAGTGAGAGTACGGTAGTTGCACAATAAGGTACAAGCAATAACAAAAATGCTACGTTGTGAGATGAGGACTTTGTGCCGAAACCTGATTAATGTCATACTCAATAGCCACATCAATCTAAAATGTTAGCTACTCTTACCAGAACATTAGAGATGATTCATTACATTAGGTCATGTTGAGGCATTGCATATTAAGGATGATTGATATTCTAAGTTATGACAATGTAGTTAAGAAAATCCAACTCTTAGAAATTGCAAGAAGCATTAGATTCTGAAATTCACTCCATGAACCCAAACCCTAAATGTTACTTCAATGATCCCCTTGAACTATATTGTAGATGTCAAACGTAAGTAGATATTTACAAAAAAAGACTCATATAGATGGGTGAATTACAACCTAGAAGCCAAGTTTTGTTGTGGAAGCTTACCATTAAATGCTATTATTTTACTATGATGATTCCTTCGTGCAAGTTGCTATCATTGAGTCACTCAGGATGCTTCTCACCGTACCTAAATTCAAACAATTCATGGTAATGGAGATGTATGTCAATTTCCCTTTTCTTAGTAAAACATAGAGGAAGTGGGGTACATGATGCAATGCAAGGGTCAAGCATCCAATTAGTTTATAAAAAAAAATTCCAAGTTGGAACTATCTATTTATCTATCATAAAAAGGTTAAAGCATGAATGTTGGATTTGCAAATCCCCCAGATTTTATAATTTCACTGACAACAAAGATAAACTATGCGTAAACTAAAACTCTAAAATGACCGCAATAATTGTTATGATTTTAAATGTTGAAAATATTCTGCTTAATGGGAATAACAATGAAGTGTTTTATTTAGTAAATACACGGATATTTAAGAAATTCTCCATAAAAGATTTAGGAGAAACAACCTACATGTTGGGAATACATATCGATAGAGACAGATGCAGAAAGTTGCTAAGAGTGTCTCTATCAGATTATATGACATCATTTTCCAAATCTTTTGCAAGGAGAACTCCTAAAAAGTCTCATATTGATGAGACTTGGAGTTCAGGTATTTAGAGATCACGTTTTTTTTACTCCTAATGATAGAGAAATGATGTCAAAAGTCCCATGTACTTTGGTTATCTGACGCTTCATATGCATAGAGTTATGCGCTAGGCTTAATGTTGTTTCTACTCTGGGTTACAAGTACATTTAGGCATACAAATAAGGGGAATGATGTGTTGCATTAAGATATATCCTTAATTAATTCAGAATGAGTAAATTTTTATTACTAGCTTATGGAGGAGAGTACTTGAAGCTCTAGGGTTGCTCTGTTTTGAGTTACCAGTCAGATCTAGATGATAGTAAACCTCGGCCTAAATTATTGTTCACTGAGTGGAGGTGTGATATATTAAAAGGGTTCTACACAAAGCACTCACACGGACTCAACCACATAGGCTAAATACATTGTAGCTTACATTGTAGCAGCCAAAGCTACCAAGGAAGCATATTAATTAAAACCAATCATCAGGAACTCAATCATGATGGAGGTTGTTGCTGTTCTTTTAATCTCTGAACCTATTGTCAATGGTTCAGTGGCTTAAAAAGGTGTTAAAATATAATCAGAAGACGAAGCACACCCTAGGCTCATTTCAGTCGATTAGGGAGACCCGTACTCTAAGAGCTATGATAATGGAAAAATGTCCCTCAACCCACAACGTAGTAGACCAACTTATGAATCCCTGGGCTTACAAGGTTTTTATGCATCACTATGAAATAATGTTATTATTCAATTAGGTACACTGGCTTTAATACAAGTGGGTATTCAATAGATATTTGGTAACAAAAGATCCAATCACAGTCGCATATCATATTTTATTACCTTAAAAGAATTCTTTATCCATTAATAAGCCAGGTGAAGGTCATAACGATATCTATAAATGTATCTAATGAACTTGTGAATAATGATCAGCTGATAATATTATAATAACTGTTCTTTTAACACACATTAGACAATTCATACTCGATGGATAGGTCCGATGGGCATTGAATTAGCCACATAGAATAGGAAAATTAGATCCTACTTATATCATATATCATGCTCATTCATATGTTGACAATAAAGATGAATAATTTTGTGAATCATTCACCACATCTATCAATCGTCTACAATATGGATCTGTACGAATCCACGCATGGTATATATGGACAAAATTTACCATGTTGATTCATGTTCTAGCTCTATAAGTGATCCGTTGACCTGTTACACTAAACACATCTAATGGATTAAGTACTGAGTCTCGAATTATGAGATTACCATGAGATTAAATCAGTGTCTGTTTGTATTAACTAACCATGAGTTATGGTTTGAGGATTCATTACTAACTGAGTCAACTGGGAATCCCACGTGAGTGATGGATTACACATGTATAATAATTGATACGGCATAAGATTCTATACGAGAGTTCAAAGAGAAATACATAACTTCAATGACATGAGGTATGTGGGCGACCCAGGGCTGGAACGTAACATATCATTGAGTTTAAATCAAATAAATCTTTATGACAATATAGTTAACTGTATGGTAGGTTCGTAATTCTTTTTGTAACTTGAAACTTACAAAGTAGAAAGACTTATTACCTAGAGGGTCATATGCACAAAATTACAGGATGTTGAAAGATATAAAAGAGTAAAGATTGTTTTGAAACAATACTCATAAGTATAAATTAGGAGGGGTTCTAATTTTATATTTCCATGCCAAATAGATCTGCCCCTTCATTTTCTTTGACTTCTCCACTCATTCCACGAGCTAAATGATGGTGAGTATACCTACAAGGTCTTCAAGAGATTTTCTAGAAGAAGGATACCACATCCAACAGTCTTCATGTTGGGTGATAAGGTAAGGCAAGTGAACAGCTTAAGAAACTCTATAGGGATCAAGTTAAATGTATAAAAATTTCCCAAATGAGGCATAGAGTAGATGAAAAATAACTGTTTTATCTAATGGTATATTTAAAGGTTTATTTGGATGCACCAATCCAAGGGCCCACAACCAAACAGACTGATTCCACCTGAGTGATAAGTTGAGTTGTCAACATGTGAGGTCACATGATTTTTTACATTGTGTGGGGATCATCAAAGAGTTCAAATACCATTTTAAGAAGACATTCAAATATCAGTTTCCTTCTTTGATACTGTAATTGGCTTAGATTTTAAATGTTCTCCAAAACTGAAGACTAAATGATAGGCAGAACTTACAACTGATAATGTGGATAATCAGATATGTTTTGTGTAGTTTAAGTGTACAAGTCTCTAGTTCATTGAATCTATCTTCAATCCTACTTGATTTACAATCTGTAGATGCATTCATTTTGGTTTAAGAGGATTGGATATCTTCACGGCACCATGAGACAATATACTTAAAATACTATTTTCTTGACATCTAGTATCATTGGATGAAACATAGGATGATAAAGTAAATGTACACATTGGAACTGTACAACGACTCACAACGATAGAAAAAGCTTGATACACTCATCTATTTATACTTACCGTTGAAATGATATCTTATGTTGTTTAATCATGGAATTCATTGATAAACAATAAATTCAAGTAGAATGTACTAAGTTCAGTTATGATGTTGAACCCAAACATATTAGGTGTCGACGTATTAGTAAAATGGTTTTGTCAACATAGATCCAACTAAATATTCAAAGGGGCCAGGATTCAGAAGATATAAGGCATATACCTATAGATGAAAGGCACAGTACACCTGTATATGAAAGGCGTGTACCTGATACTTTGAGGTCAATTCATATTTAAAGACAATATTTGTGAGGCAAGATAGAAGACTGCAAATGTGAAAGAAAATGCTTCATGGTATGAAGATATATAAATGTAAATTTCGTACATGAAGGAATTCACTGCATTAAAAGACACACATATTAGTTGTCTAAGTGTGAAGATATGAATGAATTCAATACATTTGAAATAAATGCCCATTAACATGGCATCCCATGATGATCTATTTTTGAAACAGCAAATTGGAGGTGTCAAAAATAGCACAATATTACAATTTTTAAATCAGTTGGAAAAAATGAGTTCCTGGTATTTGGTATTGAGACGAATGAGTAATCCTCAAAATAAATGGATGAAAAATAAAACCAACATATAGGAAATTTTTACAGAAATGTAAAGGTGATATATTGCAATTTCAGTTGAATCGTAGTAGCACCGGAATATTCAAGCTAATAACATCATGATACTGATCATGGGCATGATTTTTGATAACTTTTTAGATGATGCCATATAACTTTTATTAGCTTGAAATAATATATAAAAGCTCTAACAAGCACTTGATGAGCAATTATGGAAAATCAAATATAGTTCTTTTTTCCTTGGAGTAACTAAGTCAAACTCAATGAAATTGATGTAATTAAATGAACTAAGTTATTCTCAAAAACTGCAAAAGTTATCTACCATATTTATCACCATTCCTGGGTAGTTACTCTGGCAAAATATGGGATTCTCCAACAATAATTAATATTTAGTTTAAAGTAAATATGTGAGGAAATGCTATGTACAAAGGATAGAGGGGTGGCAAGGGTTGTTGAGTATGTGTGTGGTGTTTTTAGCATAATAGACTCTGGCAGTGATTGCACAAAAATGCTCAAAGTATTGACTAAGTTGGGCAAGTGATATTGTCCTTCTATTTCCAATAATACAAGATATGGTGGGGAGAAGGTGTATTGGGAGATAAATGTTAGCAATATTCTGAAATAAATATATAAAATAGGAAGTAAAATGAAAACTACTCCTCGAACTGATGGTGTTATACTGTAATGTACAAAAAGCTTAAATGGTGGTATTGTACTTAGATGGATGTGTTTTTACTCTAGTTCACTTTGCCTCTTCTCTAACTTCTCCTTGTGTTTAAATTGATTGATTTTTTTAATGCCTAGGCAACTCCAATAAATACCTTCACTGTACATGCTATCTAGAGTCAAAAGTGGTATCTTTTTAAATCCGTTTTAATTAGTTCAGATATTCTAAACAGTAAAGTCATATTATTTTTGGGAAGGATAGAAGGCCCTATAAGGCAAGTTTATATAAACATGTTGTATTTTAAAACATAACATATACCGAGTTAATTTAATGGATGAACTTAGGAAAAAGAACCTCATAATATACTATCACTATTGATTTATTACCTTTGCCATGAATATGAAACATTCAAAGTCGTAAGAATTTAGAATCGATGAGGTATCTGTCTTTCTTCATGCATTGGTCTTTAATTTCGACTAATCAGATTCTATCCTGTAGTAAGCTTCCGAATTTCTTAAAAGTTCTTAAATGAAGACAAAACAAAAATTCTTAAAAGTTCAGAAATAAGGAAATGAAGACAAAACGGAAGATATTAAACAACTTGTAAATACTTAACTCCTGATCAAAGTACAGTATTTAATGTAATTGATGGAATAAATTCTGTGGGCTCCATACTAAGGCTAATTTCCTCAAAAGCATTTTTTTCCTGCATCATACACAAAGATAATTAATTTTTTATAGGCCCTATGGATTTATTATCCAATTCTACAACAAGATGAAAAGCCTTATGATAACTTTGTTGAAAATGGAACATACCAAAAGGAGTGTAATGATCGTTGCGTATACCATTATGCTCTGTTTAATTTTTCTTTACGAATCTTTCTCAGTATGTATTAAAATATTGCTATAGATGTTATTTATGTCACTATTAAAATGCATAACTTCCGCATGGTTTTCATGGTACAAACGTAGGTGACCTTGTGCTATGCAGCATATTTTTTTTTTAAATTCTAAAGGTAGAGAAAATGAATTGTGAGCTCTTGACCATAGAGGTTTTATGAGATGATGTGCCATCTGGTTTTTCCTTTGTAAGGAATTAAGTTCGATGTTATTTGACACCACATGATCTCAAACATAATCAAAATCCATCTTGATATGTTTGGTTCTAGCATGAAAGATGGAACTTGCGGCAAGGTATGTGGCTCCAATATTGTCACACCAGAGGGTTGAAGATTGACCAGTATTGATGTTAATCTATTCAAAGTTATTCCACCTAGAGAAATTCCAATGCACAATTGGCTAGCGCCTTGTAACCAACCTCTGTGTTTGACCTAGCAATGGCTAGATGCTTATTGAAACTCCGTGAAACTTGATTATTGCTGCAGTATTCCAATAAAGCACTTGTGGATCACTTGTCAAAAATGTTTCTGCTCAGTTTGGATAATTAAAAGCATTTTATTTGAAACTGAATTTGCATTGATCAATTGACAATGGATACTGTTCATGATATATTGAATATGTTTACATTTCAAGATAACATTAGATTCAGGAGGATAATCTTGATTGAAGGAAGTAAATGTGGTTCGCAAGCCACTCACACATTCCACATCTCATTCCATGTTCATTAATAAAACATATTTATTATAGTCCACGTGTAATGCTAATAATCAAGTCCATAAATACATGATCTGACATAGCGAATTATGTTGAGACCGTAATACAAAGATCATTGGTCTTTAAGTACGCCTTGTAAACATTCTTATTCAAATGATAAATGAGAAGGACATCGAAGTATTTGGATAGAATAGCACTGTCTAGCCTTATTCATATGATGAGTATGGCCGGTCCCATGGAGATTAGTGTGGAGACATTAAAGATATATAGCGGGTACTCTTTAGTGTGAAGAGTTGACTAAATTGATCCGTACGAATCCCTGAATGGAATTATACCGAACTCTCGATCAGGTTGATTCACATCACAATGGTGTAAGTGGTCCTTAGACATGATACACCAAATACATCTTGTGGATGGACAATTTTACTTTGATTATGGCCAACAAGTCTCTAATCATACGATTCTAAACTGTCTTGGCTCGGGTATATCAAGAAGTTCACCAAGATGATGGAGTGGTCACGATGGGATCGTCTACCCTCTATATAGAGGTGACAACTTCAGGAAGACAATGCGATGAAGTCCTTGGCCAAGGCAGTGAAATAACAGCGAAGTGTTCTCTGATGATCTCCAAATGCATCACTACTAACTTGGATGTCCAATTAAGGTTTGATAGTTGACCATACCCTAAGTTGTCCAAGGAGCATCAAGTGGATGAGTGACTACACATAAACAATAACAGATGACAAATAAGTCTCATAAAGTGAGTTGATACACACTCCTTTGTATCTTCTAGAACACGAGGTGTAGCTTGGCACCCCATGTGTTGGAGACTTTACCTATCGATTGGGTTAAATTGATCCGACATTAATTAATTTATATGATATAGTTGATTAATTTGGAATGCCGATAAAGGTTTTTGGGCCATTGGAGTCATTAACTATACTACTACACGGGCCTAGAGGGTCACACGCAAATAGTGTTTAGGACGTTGAAATATATACTTACGTTTTGGGATTTTTATGAAAGTATCCATTTAGTATAAATAAGGTAAGGCCATGAACAAAATTTACCCAAATCAGATTTGTTTAGGGGCCTTTCCCCTTCTTCCCACGTCTCCCCACGCCCGCTCTCCACTTCCGATGTGATTGGGACGATGTAACGATGACACCACAGATAAAGACGGGGGCTCATCAATGTGGACGAGGAGATTCCACCTGCGAAGGATCGTGTGGATATAACCAAAAACTACACACTTTAGCAGCTCGAGTCATCTCACTCTGGGATCCAAGAAATAACAGCTATGATCCGTGCAAACTTACTTTGTTTCATAGTATATCGATGTCGTTCGATTACGTTCAGGTCTTTCGCTGCAGAATATTTTGATTTATTCATCCATTCCAAGACCTCTAGAACCCATCATATAGTACAAATAATACTGATAAGGCAAAAATAGGGGTGAACTTTATTGTTTTTAACCCGTTGTCGTTCTTAAATTTGGGTTAAACAATAAATTTATATAACCTTAACTTAAGATGTATAATAATAAGTAGAGGTATCATCCAAAGGAAGCGAGTAAGGTATCCAATTGATGATCTGCTTTAATAATTTAATTCTAATTAGAGTTAGTTTCATCTTCAATAAAGATCAAATCACCCTAATTGGAGGAGGAATTTAGAAAAGGATGTAGAACAGATGAGATGAGTAGAAGAAATATGGACCTCTAGATTCAATTCTTTCATCTAATGAAATGGACCAAAGGAATCAAGTAGAGAGATTCAGAAGAAAATTTGATTTTAATTATTTTGGGGGAATTGCATCTCCAAATTTACTAGCTATTGGATCATAAAGGGAATTTAATATCTCCTAGAAATTAAACTTTTTGATAAGTTTTTTCTTCATGTGCAAATGGAATGGCTACATCAATTTCATAATTTATCCTCTCAATCCTAGTATGGGCTTGTACATTTCGCTCAAACCAAACAATTTAAAAAATGCAGATCAAGATTAAGAACAATCACTATCTATCAATCTAGGCTTTATCTAAATAGTTTAACTACATAGATAAGAAGAGAAGGTTAAGACGAGCAAATCCATAAAAAATTCATCTCAACCGGACGACAATATCAAACGTCATTAATAAATTAATTTTGACAATCCTAGCCGTCGCATCAACATTCATTCATTTAATAACTTTTTATATTCACACGCAATGATGGGTACATTGCAGATTGGCTGGAGAACTTTTGAACTTGAAATGGCGGGTTGATTCTTGGCGTGCCACGTACCCCCTGTCCTGAAATCAAAATAAAGGAAAACAATAAAAATAGACATAATATAAAGTTATTTGCGCTTTCCTGTGCGCCTTTAAAGTTTAGCCCAATCACGGAGTGCCACGTCAGCTCCCGTGTGTGCTTTGTATCGACAGCACGGGAGGTGAACTTACATCCCGGAGAGAGAATGTCTCAGACTTTTGCAAAAAAAGTCCAGGGTCAGATATGGACGCGCAAACTCACGCCGCCAAAACTATTTATGTATCTATCCTTTTTCGTTTTATCTTTCCTCAATTTTCTAATAAAACAATTAAAAAATCCTGGTAGTTGCAATTAAACCTTCGAACTGTTTTAATTATTACAACAAAGACCGATAGCTGTTTTAAGGGCATAATTGTAATATCTTTAAGTAAAACCTCATTGACTTTAGAAAATTCTTTAAAACTCTTATTTTCCTTACAAGTATACTTTATTTTTATTTAAAAATTCATTGCTTCATTGAGTAAATTCTCAAAAATCAAATAAAATTCCAAAAAAATCAAGAAAATTCACAAATTCATTCTCACATTAATTTTACTTAAAGTTAATTTTTAAACATTACATTTTCATGCGAACATAATTTTTTCCAAGCTTAAATTCATTTGCTCAGATTCATAAATAAGCTCAAAATTATGCAGAAAATCAAATTTCACTTTGAAAAATCAATTAACATATAATATATAATAACCACCCCATTTTAAACTCTTTTAATGCATAAATTTGTGCTAATTTCTTGAAATAAAGACTAAGTTTTGGGTATTATAGTATACCTTTTTACTTTTTAAAGAAAGGAATAATTTGGTTGCATTCTAAATAACAATTCGTATGCTAATTTATTCTTAAGAACATAAATAATCAAATAATTTATCAACTATGTAGCGGTGGCCAAAACTTGGGCGTACAAGATTCGTTTAGCAAGGAAATAGAAGTTTCAATTATGTGTTGATGTTTCCTCTCAGAGGTACCATTTTGTTGACAAGTATGAGGACATGAACAGTTACTTGAATTTTTGGATGTGAGTATAAAGTTTGATACTCTCCGGCCAAGTCTGACTAAATCTGTTTGATTTTAGTAACAAGTTGTTTTTCTACAAGATTTTGAAATTTAGGTGAAGTACATCACTTTTTCCTGATCAATGGCTAAAGCCACGTGTATTTACTAAAATCGTCAATAAGAACTATCTAGTATTAAAAACCAGAATGAGAGATAATAGGACATGAAACCCATAAATCACAATCAATATTTTCCAGGTATTTGTTTAAAACATCTTAAGATGAAGTAAAATGCAGTTTTTGAGATTTTTAAATGATTTTCATCATCCCTTTAGTCGTATTTTTTTTATTCCTGCCCTCATCGTCCAGTTTTTGTCGCACTGCTGCGCGTCCTGTCTACACCGCGTATCTTTATCGTCATGTGGGAGGGGGTCCTTAGCAATTTAGACTTCCCTTCCCTTATTCCCCCTTGTCTTTTATTTTATATTTTAATTGTCCCTCTATTTGTAATGGGGGCCAATTATATAAGGATCCACTAATGGACCTGATGTTCCCTTTGTTGACCTATTTAGGGGCCCAATCGACCTCCCATTTATTAAAGGAAGGGGGGGGCACCCTAAAATTCAGACCAGGAATTTCAGAAGTTATCGTTTCATCAGATTCTTGATCGCACCCCCTTCGTTTAGAGAAGCACACGACGGAAATAGTGGATGGGAAGTAGAGAGAGGAGGAGGAAGGAGGGAACAGAAGGAAAATTGGGGAAGGGTCGTGGGATAGAGTGGCGCAAGGTGACCTGATTTTCACCTTGCGCCAGTCCAGGCCACGGCCCATCATAGCTGCCGCCGAACCTTCCTACCTCGACCCAACCAAGTTGCGCCATCTTGTCCGAGCCAGAACCACGCCCAGCTACTCCACCCGTGCTGCCTAGTCGCGCTAGCCGCACGCGTTGGCCACTTCATTGGGCCACTCATGCCACACTACTCATGTCAATTTGACACTCAACAGTGCTCGCACCCATGCTTGTACTGCCTTGCCGCTGCGCGACTAGGTGTTGTGCCCAGTCGTGTTGTTTGTGCTTGAGGTGTGCCGCCTACATTCGACTGTCGTCTCTACTGCTCGCGTCGAGTTGTCAGTACTCGCACCCGCGCCACGCTTTTTTTGCACACGCCTACGCCTTACCACATCACCATCTCGTCTCGTGCCTCAGTCACATCTCTCCATCCCCAAGCATTGCCAACTACTCTTGCGCTACGCTGCCAGTGGAGACGCCAATTCCTCTCCGGCTGCGCTCCACACGCCGTATCGACTAACTACCCACAAGGCAAGCCACCGACGTTTAGGTATGTCCTCTCTACGCTGCTTTTAATATTACTCGTTGCAGTTTCATTTTGCAGTTTAACTTATGTTTAGTTGATCGTCATACGACACATCAACTGCCACACTTTTCTCATTGGTTTTCTTAAAAACCTGCATACTTCCTAATCATTTCATATATCGACTGTTAACCTATGTTATAACACGATCCAGCGACTCCTGACGTTCACTGTGTTACATCGTATTGGTATCAGAGAGAAGTGACAACAAGGTTCATGTAATCTCTAGAATGTTTGATAGAAATTTCTCAACTTTTTCTCCAAGTAAACATTCCAGTTGGTAGACTAGAGTCTAAACTTTTCCACGCATCAAGTGGCACTAAAACATTCATAATGTAGCAAAAGTTACATCATTTTTCAGCCTACTTCAGTCGGTGCCCAATCCTCCCACCAAGCAAAGCATTGTCACCTATCAACTGCGCGAAAGGTTTTTTTTACATTCAATCTGATTTCTTGCACAAACCACCCTTAAAAATCCCAAAAACATATTTTGTTACTAAAAATGATGTATAACAACACAAAATATGCATTTTATTTATCTAAAAGAGTTTCTGTGACTTAATATTTATTTCATTTATTTCCAACCTAGAAAAGACTTTAAAAATCCAAAAAAAGATAAATGGGCTAAATAAATGATGTTAAAAGATATTTGAATTCTAATTTGATCTCTCATTACTTGCTCCTAGTGAATTTGACCAATACTTACCTTATACTAAGGAAGGGACATTTTATAAATATTTTTCTATAAATTAGATCCTTAATCCACATATTTCACATTTTTTTTGTTTTTGTGGCTGATTATGAATTTAGTTTTTTATCCCTTAGTATGATCATAGAAAAACCAAAAATCCAATCATTGCATAGTTGGGGTCCATCAGATATTGGTTTCTCTAGTGAGCATCTATAAACCATTGGATATTCACCCTTGAGACATATCTTTATGATTTTCAAGTGCCAAAACTTTTGTTTTTTCTGAAGACTAAGAGGGGGGTGAATTAGTCTACTTTTGTATTTATATTAACTAATTTTCTTTTTAAGATTCCTTGTTTAATATTGTCTCTCAACCACTCTTCTCACCTTATCACAATCTTTTACCCTACTTGGGGGCACAAGTGCCCTTAATGCAGTCGCGGGAGATCGTCAAGATCTCAGGACAGTCACAGGCTCAAAGGCCCAGTGAAAGTCCTATAAAAAAACTGCAATTCACTATATGCAGGGTGAGCATCACTCTCGCCTTACAATTACAGTTAAGTCAAGAATAAGAAAAACTATAGACGTCTATTCCACACCACCACTGAGCTCCTAACGTCAACCCTCCTTGTCCTGACCCAAGTTAATCTTCTCAGCCTCGGTGACCACCTACCTGCAATAGAACAAAGACCTAGCTTCCCTAGTTGACCTTTGGTCAACACTAAAACTTCCAATTTCACCAATATCAACCAAATATATTTCCTAACTAGATTTATCAAAAGACATCAAACTATCAACTTGCAGAAGCAGAATGATAATAAACTTAAAAATCAAGTTCAGTTTGATAATATCTAATATTATGAATCAAATATATCATCTGAATAAATATCAAATCAGATCAGAAGAATGAAAGAAAGAAATCATTCATGAAAATTCAATAAATTTCATAATCTAAAGCAGCTCAGTGTGATCAAACAAAATCAAATAACAATCTCAATTTACTTCAATTGTGTTAATCGTATTCGATCAGTTATGAATAATCAAAAGTAATTGAGAAAGTCAAAGTCAAGTCGATTTTACTGATTGATCAAATTTTGTTCACAAAGTGATCAAACCAAATAAATATATTGAATATGATTAGCCATGATTAAATCAGTGATAACATTCACTATTATCAATTGAAATCAATCTTTAGAATTAAATGAGATCGATTTAGAGTAATAGATGTAATCGATTTCAATTTACTTTATGAGAAAAAAAAATAATGTTGGTTGATGCCAATCAAGGTTATGATTGATGTATTAATCAATTAATCAGATGTGATCAAATCAAAATTAGGTACACCACATGAGATGAAGTATTATCAAATCAATGACCAAACAAATATGATCAATTTTTTAACCAAATTTATGATTAAACTGGATTAACAAGTACAAATGAAATCAGTTGAAGAGTACAGTCACAACCAGATTAATTGAATTGATATGAAATGATTAAATTCAACTAATAGGTAATACCAAATCAAATTATGTGTTATGATCAAATGATATGAATGCACTGACTTGATGCAGGCAAGCAAGTTCGACATGGATAAGATGAATGATTAATAACCAATGAATTATTACAGAGTCGATTTAACAAGGATGTATTTCAGCAAAGATAACCAATCATTAAATCTGTATAATCTACTCAGTCGTCAAGATATTGAATCAAGAATTGTTGAATGGAATTAGGAGATCAATTTCTACTTTAAATTATAAGGTTTCTGGGTTAAAAATATAAAAGATCAATTTCAAATTTGAGATTAGTGATCCACCAAAAGTTCAAATACCTACTTCTGAATTGCAGATTAAAGAATCGAGAGTCAAATTAGAATTGCCTAATTTCAGATTTCAGAATAGGAAAATCTATTAGAATATTCAATTTTGAACGAAAGATTGAAGAATCAAGAATTATAAAATGAGTGACGACTAATCTGAATTACTAATATCAAAATTTCGATCCAAGATATAGATCATAAGTTGGAATTATTATTATATTCTCAAGAAGATTATCAGGATTGAATAAAAAAATTCAAGAGCACTTAGTATGAAACGATCTCACCAGTCTTTATGAATGCAGATTCCCAAGAATGAATGTTGCGTCAAACCACCAACAAAGCCCCAATTTCTTGAAGCTTGAAGCCCTCCAGCAAGAACAGATCTCAGATCTCAAGGTGAGCACAAACTTTTGGAGAGAGAGTGGGCGCCCAAAAAAGGCGCTTTATAGTCCTTTTACCCTAATGGGCCGAAAAAGGTATTATATATATAATTGTTTCTTTTATATCAAAAAGATAAAGTAGGAGGAATAGTTAAAGGCCCTCCTTTTTAAAACAAACTCTTGAGAGGTCTTAGGTTCAAAACCCAAACAAACCTACATATATATTTAATATTTTTAAGCCAAATTTACATTGATTAAATATTATTATTTATAAAATCAAATACTATTATTCTTTTATCTACTCTAATAACCTACATCAAGAAAAATTAATTACTCATTAAATTCAAAATGTTGATAAGTCATTAAAATTAAACTTGATAAAGATCCAACATTTTCCTGTGAACTCCATTGCTAAAAATGAAATTTCATCTCCATCCGCCGTTCACTATAAGCTTTACCTAGTGCAAGTGAATAGAAAAAAAAAGAGACACTTAAACTAACCCATGACAGCTTTAATTGAGGATACCTCCATCTATTTATATTTTTCTAAAGCATATATCAGAAAAGTCCTAGTTCTAGAAAAAATTAATTAAAGCCCTTGAACTTGGAGTATGGAAAGCAATATCTAAAATCTCTGGGTCCAAAACTCCAAATAACCTTTTAGTTGGGCCAACCTTATTATCAAACCATATCACATATACAGTAAATAATTAAAGAAAGATTTAACCAAGTTGATTGGGCAGTTTACCAGCCTATGCTGTTTCAATTGACACCTCATGCCCTAGAAGATACAAAAGAGCAGATTAAATGTCTCCCATGGATTCTTTACCATCGTCAATTACTGTCTATGTCTAATCCCTAACCAGGCAATCATAGCAGTAATGATGTGTGGTGAAGTCATCGGATAATACCTTTTGTAATATTCACATTATCCTGACTAGAATTTTAGCAAAATCAGCTTCTTGAGTCAATCTCTTCTAATACAAATGATGCATGATCAGATATTTGGCTCACAGTCATGTCTATGTACTTGTTGCATTTGACCTTGGACATTTAGGGATCTTCTACTTAGAGACTCATATGCTATATTCAAAACACAACCATGCATCCACAAGGGCTGTTTTGTTTCATAGCTCTAATGGTCACTTGCACAGCTGTGACATGAATTAAGCTGATTGGCAGACCAATTTTGGATTCTCACAGATCATATAAGTGAACCATTTTCCCATATGGACCAATCATTGTGTCTCCAAAATGCCTCCACGCAAATGAGTAGGGGGTCGACCATACTCATTGTGTGAGTGGAACTATATATTGGAATTCTACTGGCCATATCGATGTCATTCTCAAGTTTCCACCAAATCTGATTCTTTATATCACATTTTAAAACTAATCAGCTTTGGTCGCATGATATCATTATAACTGAGCAGTACTTCCATGTATTTATGTACTTCTATTCTAAGCATCTCATGTATATTTAGATGAATGAATATTGTCCCAATAAAAAAATTGAAGCATCTGTGCACTCTTGAATAGGCTCGCATGCACATTGTTTACATCATATTGTTTTTAACCTTTGTGATACTCATAAACATCATTATATTACAGTTTTTAAGTTTATTTGTTCTACGTGTGTGTTTTGATGGAAAAGTTAATGAAGGCATCATATTCAAGCTAAAAATAGTTCATTAGCCTTTTATAATTTGTGTATGCTTTTTCTTGAATTTCTGGCATTTAACATAAGTTTTGAATATTCAGTTTATAAATCGAATACTTTTCCGAGCTGAAAAATATTAAGTCAGAATTATATAACTGTTTCGAGGGCTTTATCATATATTTGAAATATGATCGTGATTTTCTAGATTTTCTGGTAGTTTTATACATTGTTTTGAACCTCAGATGCACGAAAAAATTTAAATTTAAATATATTGCAATATTATAAATGACTTTGTTGAATTTCTGCACCCATAAATACTACTTTATTTGAAATTCTAAAAACAACAAAGGAGATAAATCAAAGGACAAACAAAATTAGATGTATTAGAGTACTTCAAATATAAGCAATCATATGTAACAATCTAGATAAAGTTTTGGGCTGATATGTTTTCGGTAGTTCTACAATTAGATTATCCACCTATCCACCATCTCCAATCAATTAATAAAACTCCTTATCCTGGGCAAACAAGTATGAATAAATTTTGTTCCTAATTACAATTACTGGAATGATCTTCTCATTGGACATCTCACATAAGGGTTGGATGAAGAAACATACTAAAAAATAAATACTTAGATATGGGGACTTGAGACACCATGATAATTGTGATCTTTGCCTTTCTTGACAAACGTCTGTGGCATTTTTCACAGTATATCGTCCCATATAACCTCATTTTTTTTATATCATCTACCACACTTCAACCTATGTTGTTCACCAGAGAATATCTATCATAATATCTCTCGCAATGATCAGTTTAATTTTCTTATTTTGTAATTTTTTTTACAAAATTTCTCTATTAACATAGATTAAATTGCTCAAAATAAACATTAAAAAAATAAAAAATACAATAAAATGAATGCTAAAGTTCACTTATTGATCATTTGGCCCCTCTGGATTCGGTTCATCCTCGCGTTGTGCTCTATGAGAAAATGATAAGTACTGTTGCAGAAACCAAGAATGATCAAAGATTTATTAAACCCAATTCTCTTGGGAGCTATTGGTGGATCACCCGAAGCACAAAAGACAGATGACATTTATGCTATGCTAATGATGAATCCAGGTCTGCAAATACTTTTCGACTAGTGTTTCAACCATTTACCAAAGTAGCTTGGAACTTGTTTCAGCTTGACTGTCTCTCTCTCTTCCGAACTCAGTTTTTGATTCACTTTCTTGATCTTTGTATTACCATACTCTCTCTCTCTATTTCTGCTCGTGAACTTTCTCTTTTGCCACCACAATGAGAGCTACCACTGCTTCATATGAACATGTGAAGATAGATTCCTCGACACAGGGGGGTAGAGATTGAGACAGAAAGACAAACAAACATAGAGACACATAGAATGAGAGAGAGAGAGTTAGAGAAAGAGAGAGAGAGAGACAGATAAATTGACAGATGGATACAAAGGAAGATGTTGAGAAAGACATAGATAGAGAGGCACAGAGGCAGTGAGAGAGATATGTATTGATATTTATGGATATATATAGATAGAGATACACTAAGATAGTGAGAGAGATATGTATTGATAAAATAGAGATATATAGACCGAAAGACACAGATATTGAGAAAGATATAAAGTTACAAACAGAGAGAGATAGTGGTATAGGGACAGGACAGACATATAGAGAAAGAGAAACAAAGAGAGAGACATGGATAGTCAGACATAGAGGATAGAAATAGAGAGAGAGAGCAGCACAATTTTTGTAAAAAAGTCATGCCCACCTCCTTAGAGGCATCTGCTCACGTCAGCGTCATCCACGCAATTTGCCACGTCTGGTGTCAAATAGCCACCCTATTTCACATCATAAGCTAATTTTTTTAAAAATATGTTATTTATTAATTCAGGCACAAAGGAAGAAGGTTGCGGGCTCTTAATTATTCTTATGAGGCCTGATATTTGTTGAGACCCACTTGTAGTATGAAATAGATCCTAAGATAGGGAACAAAAATTAGGTAATTAACAAGAACTATCTCAACTGAAACGACCAGACAACAATGCGGGGAATTGGTCCCGAGCGGGGGAACTTCATCTCCAACATCATAAACTGTAGCGGGAAGACGAAGAGGCAGGCAGTATAAATGAGGGAGAAAGATGGAGGAAACATGTTGATAGCCTTGGGTTGAACCGGTTGCCAACATCCGAGCGGTGTCCCCACCCGACGAGACTACAGTATATAGATAGAGAGAGAGCGATAGAGACTTGAGCTAGAGGACGGATGACGTTTCATCACCCATCCGTTCAAAAAATGTGGTCCGTCATCATCAGGGGTGAGGGACGGATGACTGAATGGAGAGGTTTTAGTCATCTGTGATTAGTCATCCGTTATATTTGACAGAGGAAATATGACAGAAATGACAAACAGGTGACACAACAAACAGATGACTTTCGGTCAATGGAAATGTTTCTCTGACTTGCTTACTCTCTTTCTCTATCGTTCCCTGTCCCCATTCTCTTTCTCTTGATCACTCAAACTC
Organism: Wolffia australiana; assembly: GCF_029677425.1. Lineage (NCBI taxonomy): Eukaryota > Viridiplantae > Streptophyta > Magnoliopsida > Alismatales > Araceae > Wolffia > Wolffia australiana. The sequence goes on from NC_135847.1 coordinate 10,964,601, forward strand.
ACTTGATCTCTCTCTCAATCTCTCACTCTCCTTCTCTCTCTCTCTCTCTTTGGATGGTTCCTTCTAAAGAGGAGTTACAATGGAACTCGCCAGCAGACCTGGACCACTAGGATTTGTAATAAATGATAGCAAGAAGTAATGAAATATGTGCCCTTTTACTGTTGGAGAATAGATGAAAGAGCTATCAATATAAGTTTCAACATAGTTAGGATTCAACATAGTTAGGATTCAATATAAATAAGATTATACATATATGCGGCTAGGATTAGATCATACCATAGCCGTTATACCTTTTATAATGGCTATGATTAAAACAAACTGAACCGCTAAGAGTTGTTTGAACCAAATACATTATACTTGTTATAACGGCTATGATTAAAACAAAGTAATGTTATACTTGTTATAACGGTATATTATGAGTCCTATAAATACAAACCAATATACAGGCTGTTGAACTAATGAGAATATAATCTTTAAACATCCTTGACAGTGTGCTCTCTCTCTCTCTCTCTAGCTCTCTCTATCGCTCTCTCTCTATCTTCTCTTCTCTCTCGACTCCTCTCCCTCTTCTTTTGCTGTCTTCTTAAGCAAGGCCAAATTCTTATATGGTATTAGAGCCAGAGCAGTGATCAAGATGGCTGAAGAGAGCTCATCAGCAATCAATCATGTTTTGTCCACCGGCAAATTCAGTATAGAAACTGCTTGACAACTCCAAGTTGCCATTCCTCCTAGAATTATAAGCAACCCATTGTTTTATAGCGAGAATTATCAGATGTGTAAAAGCTCCATGCTTCCAGTCTTGCATGGGTATGATTTCACAAAATTTATAGGAGTTTCCCCTCAAAATTCAACTGTGGAGGCTCAAGGAAACAGGCTAAAAAATCTGCAATTCAAGAAATGATGGAGAACAGATCAACAGGTATTGGGGTTTCTTCATCAGACAATCTCTGATTCAGTTCGTCCTTATATAAGGAACGCAAAAGTCTTTTTAAGAAGCTTGGGAAAGTTTAGAAAAGACCTTTGTTGGGTGGAATCAAGCTCCAGTCATGGATGCTAAAAACAATTCCACACCATGAGGTAAGGGACACAATCTGTAGATGATTAGATAAAGCACTTAAAAGAGGTTGTTGAACCATGGGAGTAAAGGGGTATTCCCGAGGATGAGTCATCTGTCACTTAGGAATTTTTTAGGGGTCTAGGATCTGCATATTCACAATTTGTGGTCGGCATTAATGCTAACCTTTATCATTTGAAATTTAATGAGATTTTTTTCTCACCTGAAATGACATGACGCATTTCTAAACACATTGTTGACTCTTCTAGTGAACAACACATTGGAGAACTCTTCAGATTCTCACAGGGCATCTGATCATATTATTGATCCAATGGCTTTTAACTGAACTTAAAGTATAACCATAGTGTTGACTCTTCTAGTTAATAACACTGGTAAAGACTATCCGGCTATTATTGCTAAAAAAATTAAAGCTTACAGATCTTTATGGGCTATATGGTCAAGATGAAAATGCAGTTAGTCCAAACAAATGGTTTCTTAGTTTTAAAAGGTATCCAATACCTGATGGAGGACCATCCCATCAATCACGGCCCGATCCATCGCTAGCCATGTAGTGAAGCCCGAGTGGACGTGAAGAATCTACAAATCCACAACCATGCTTGAGAAGCGACATCGTCTTATCACTTTGCGTTGTGTATCTTTTAGTTCTTTCTTTCTTTGATCGTGTTTGGATTGTCGGGAGGCCTCCTGTGTGAGTACCGACCTCCCCCTTGTACAAGTTTTATTTTAATCATGCTTAAGTGTCACTTTTAGGGGGAGGAAATCCATGTTGGGCTTCTTCTCTCCCTAAGTGTCATCCTCCCCCTAAAAAGGGATCTCTAGGGGAGAGCCCAATAGGTCTTCTCTTTAAAAAGGGGCCCAATTGAGCCTCCATAACTTCCACATCCCCTCTATACAGAAGAGGGAGGACTGGGCGTCAAGGCCAGGGCTTGTTGTCTTATTGAGAATTTAGATCTCGCTGTTATTAGCAGTTACAAAAATTGTTCATCTTTGGAATTTCTAGTGCTACCAGGTTGTTCTTTTCAGAGAAACGATTTAACGTTCGTGGTCTGTGATACCTCCTTTCTTCTTGTTCTCATCGTGGAAGAGTACATCTTTAATTATTCATATCATGCTAGAGTATTTCAGCCAATTGTCATACGATCCGGGACTCTAATTGTTGTTGACTGCATCGCTCTCACAAGCATTTCACTTCTCGGAGAAGATTTGATGTCTTCACGACCGTAACAGAAGCGATCTGTCTTCCGATCTCTAATTTTCATGTCATAGGTTTTAAGTGGTATATAAATTGAAATACAAACCCAATGGAAAGATCGATAAATACAAGCCAAGGTTAGTGGCCAAAGGTTTCAATCAACAAGAAGGTTTTGATTATACCGAAACCTTCAGTCCGGTCATCAAACACACAACTATTAGGATTCTCTTATCACTAGCGATCAGTAATAGCTGGCATATACATCAACTAGACGTTTCAAATGCCTTCTTACATGGAGAATTAACGGAAACCGTTTATATGGAGTAACCTGTAGGATTTAAAGACAAGCTCAGACCAAATCATGTCTATCTTTTACATAAATCACTCTATGGTTTAAAACAGTCGCCGAGAGCCTGGTTTACCAAGCTCACCACTTTCCTGTGTAATGCTGGATTTATAGGAACAAAGACAGATTCTTCATTATATTTCAAATCAGAGAAAGACCCTATGTTTATTTTGATATATGTCGATGACATTTTAGTTATATGTCCCAATAAACATGAAATTTCAAAGCTTGTGAATTGTTTACATTTGAATTTTGCTATTAAAGATCTCGGGAAGCTCATTACTCTCTTGGAATTGAACTTGTTAAACATAAGAATGGTTGCCTTTTATCTCAATCCAAGTATATTGCGTCTATTCTTCAACAAGCTAACATGCAGCACTGCAAGCCAGCCAGCATTCCCTGCGTTGTCTCTCCAACAACTTCAGATGAAGCATTGTTCTCTGACCGCACGTTGTATCGCCAAATTGTAGGATCGCTACAATATCTGACAATTACTCGGCCTGGCATTGCCATCTTAGTTAATAAAGCATGTCAGAAAATGCATGCTCCCACCAATGCAGGCTAGCAAGCTTTAAAACATCTACTGAGATACCTCAAAGGGAGCATCATGTTTGGATTAGACTTTCATCCGAATTCCGACTTCACTCTGAATGCTTTTAGTGATGCAGATTGGGCAGGCAACCACGCAGATTGACAGTCAACGGGAGCATTCTTCGTTTTCTGAGAAAAATCTAGTCTCCTGGTGCTCCAAGAAGCAGTCGACAGTAGCTAGGTCCAGCACAGAGGCTGAATACAAGGCCCTTGCCAACTGTGCCTCAAAAATTCTGTGGATACAATCCCTCTTCGGGGAGTTATCGCTCACACCGATCAGATCGCCAACACTCTGGTGTGATAACCTCGGCGCCACATATCTTGCTGCCAACCAAGTCTTTCACGCTAGGACGAAGCATATAGAGGTTGATTTTCACTTTGTACGACAACAGGTGGCAAGAAACAACCTTAGAGTGCAGTTCGTCGATAGTGAAGGTCAACTGGCAGACGTCCTGACAAAGCCGCTTCCAAGGTCCAAATTCGGCAGTCTGCGGGACAAGCTCAATGTCGTCACAACTCCGCCGTTGAGCTTGCAGGGGGGTGATAGCGAAGTTGAAAAACTCAGCAGCAGCCAGCATCAGGACGGAGAAGATAACACCGGTTGAGGTTGATTTTCCACGGCTCCTCTGCCAGTCAACGCCATCGACATAGGTTTAAATAAGAATAGATAGTAAGAATTGGGAATATATATAAATACCCGATATGGGATCTTAGCTAGGATTCAATATAGGAGAATCTAGAGTTAGGATTAACTATAGACAGGCCAAAATCTAGGGGCTAGGATTCAGTCTAGATAGGCACATCTAGCGGTTAGGATTTAGTCTAAGAGAGCCGTTATGGTGAGTAATGACGGCAAGGATCAAAGATCGACTAGCATATCCAACGGCTAGGACTTAACAAAATATAGCCGTTGTATTATCTGTTACAACGGCTATATTTGGTTATGTAAACTTACTACAATTAGTCACTATTATGATATAAATACTATCACCGATTGTGTTGAAAGATTTATGGAGAATACAATTCAACTTCCACACTGTGTCTCTCTCTCTCCTTCTTCTCTCTGCTCGCGTTTCCTCTCTCGCAACCCTTGAGCACGCTAGGTGAAGGAATTCAAGTTCTTTCAACCAGCCGTGGAATCTTCACCATCGTGCAATCGATGGCGTTCTGAATTGTTCGAACAAACGGCAACGAATGCTTCGTGCGATCTCGATTCTGTTGTAATTTTCCACCATCTACACCTGGCAATTAATCTCTACTGTGACTTTGCCAGAATCTTTCCATCACTCTCCGGCCACAACCGGCTCTACCGAACCACCCGATCTGGCGGGTAGGCCGGTTCAATTTGAGGTGGATCAGTGGATCTATACTAACCCAATATTTTTAGTGTTTAATATTCCAGTTGTGTATTCTTAACCCCTTTAATAGCTTGATTATGTTTTTCAGTGCTGATTACAGACTGTTTCGTTGCTTCGAGAGATTCTAAACGTGGTTATAGGAATGAGGCATCGTTCTGGGAATAGGATTTTTGTTCTTGATATCGGATCACCTCGTTCATGTTGGTGGCGTGGACTTTCTTGGTTGAGATCCTCTCCACAGGTTGTCTTTTGAGCTCATACGGATCATTTGGAGCTTGCTTGTGATAAAATCCATCACGTGTCATCTCCTGATTTACGTCTTATCTCATCACACGGCTGTCATGTTTCTCGTTAATATTTTATTAAATTATAAACGCTAATTTCACATCATTTTATTTCATTTAGTGTTTATCCTCTTGACGAAAGACAAAGTATCGAGTCTGATCGTCGTCTCTACTTACAAAGGTAAAAACTGGATGCAGGCTATGAAAGCCCAATAGAATGCACTTAGGAAAAAAAATACCTAGGATGTTGTTCCTCATGATCCCACTTTTCATATTATTTGTTTCAAGTATAAATTAAATTATAATGCGATTTGTAGTCTAGAGAGATACAAAGCTTGATTAGTCTTGTTATTAAACAAACTACTATCTCTTTAATGTTATCCTTAGCAGTTAGCAAAAATTGGAAGATACATTACTTGGATGTATCTAATGCTTTCATTCATGGTGAATTGCATGAAAAAAGTTTGATGGAACAACCACTAGAATTTAAAGATAAACTATATTTTCATCATGTATGTCGTCTAGAAAAATCTTTATATGGTTTTAAACAATCTCCATGAGCATGGTTTACCAAAGTTAATTCTAAACCACAGAAACTTGGTTTTGTTGGTTCAAAAACTGACACATCATTATTTTCTAATATTGATCCGAATCCTGTTTTTATTTTAATCTAACTAGATGATATTATAGTTATGGGTCCTAATACCCTTCATATTATAAATATTGTCAATCATTTGCATTCTAAATTTGCAATATAAAATTTAGTTCATGTTATTGTGTCCTAGGAATCAATTTTTTTAAACATTGTAATGGCTACTTTTTACTCAATCTAAATACATTGTCTCTATTCTTGAAATAGCAAACATGGATAAATGTAAACATGCATATACCCCTTGTATTTTTTCAACATATTTTGACTTAGATAACCCATTTACTAATGCTACCCTCTATAGACAAACAGTTGGTGCACTTCAATATCTTGCTCTCAGACACCCAGATATTGTGTTTGTAGTCAAGAAAGCAAAACAGAAAATACACTCACCAATGGTTGGTGATTTGAGATTCCTTAAACATTTACTTGGATACTTAACTGGCACTATTTTTCATGGTCTTCTAATTCATAGTGATTCATGTTCTAATTTAAATGCTTTTAGTGACGCAGACTGGGCGGGTAATATAATAGATAGTGTTGGGTTCTAGAGGACTTGACGTGGATGAAGACAATGGTTCCATGCTGTGGAAGTCACATTACGGAAACATATTGGTAGCATTAAAACCATGAGACGAAGTACCTTTTCACGTATCACATCTGTCATTTCCTGGATCCTAGAGCAGGACGAGTTGAGCTGCTTGAGTATGCAGCCTCTAGATGTATCCACGGGATCATTGGCACGTCAAATATTTTCTTTCTCATTGACGAGCCCCATTGTTCATCGTTACGTTGTCCCGATCGCATCGACGAAGGAGAGGGGGTGTGGGGAGAAGGGAGAAGAAGGGGAAAGGCCCCTGAACACTTCTGGCATGGGTGAATTTCATGGAGGGCTTTCCCCTATTTATACTAAGTGGGTATTTTTTATAAAAGCCCCATAAACTTAAGTATATCTTCCAATGTGCAATAGGCCACTTGCATGCAACCCTCTATGCCCATGAATAAGTCTAGTTAACGACTCGAGTGGACCCATTAACTTTATTGGCATTCTAAGTTAATTAACTATATCATCGCAAATATTATTCATGTGAGATTGATTTAACTCAATTGATAGGTCAAGTCTCCAACACGTAGGGTGCCAAGATACACCTCATGTTCTAGAAGATACAAAATAGTGTATATCCACTCCCTCATGGAACTTGTTTGTCGTTGGTTACCGTTTATGTATAATCCCGCATCTACTTGACGCTCCTTAGATGACTTAGGGCATGGTCAGCTGTCAACCCTAACCGGTCATCCCTATTAGTAGTGATGCATTCAGAAATCATTAGAGAACTCTTCTCCGGTATTTCACTACATTGGCCAAGGATTTCATCACGTCGTCTTCCTTAAGCTTTTACCTCTTATATCAAGGGTGGACGATCCCATCTTGACCACTCAATCATTTTTATGAACTTCTTGATGTAGCCAAACTAAGAAATGTTTATAATCCCCTTATTAGAGGCTTGATTGCTATGGCCAAAGAACAACCATTGGGCAATAAGACGTCTTTGGTGTCTCAGGTCTAAGGACCATTTACACAACCATGACATGAATCAACTTGATTGACAATTAGGTATAATACCGTTCAGCGATTCATACAAAAAAAATCAGCAAAATCTCTCAACTAAAGAGCACCCACTGTATATCTTTAGTGTCTTCGGAGTAATGGCTACAGGGCTGACAATACTCATCATATGAGTGAGGCTAGATGGTGTTATTCTATCCGGATACTTGGTGTGTCGTTCTCGCATATCTTTCAAATAGGAATCTTCAGAACACGTGGTTAAAGACTAGTGATATTCGTATTACGATCTCATCATAATTCACTAAGTCCAATCATGTATTCATGAACTTCATTATAAGCACCACAAGTGTAGTATAATAAATTTGTTCTTTTAATGAACATGGACTGAGATGTGGAATGTGTGATTGGCTTGCGGGCCACATACACTCCCAGCACATAGACGGTCAACAAGTGCTCTTCTTTTGTAAATAGGTAAAAATATTATGTACCGGAGTTCCACAAAACAGCAAACAGTTGCAAGGTCAAGTACAGAAGCTGAATATTAAGCATTAGCAAGTTGTGCAGCCAAAACTCTTTGGGTCTAATCACTTCAAAAATAAATTCAAATGCATCAAGACCATAGTCCAAACCTATGGTGTGATAACATAGGAGCAACATATCTAGCAAAAAATCTAGTTCTTCATGCAAGAACTAAACATATAGAAATAGATTTCCATTTTTCTCATAAACAGGTTGCGCCTAAGAACATTCAAGTGAAGTTTATTAAAAGAGAAGAGCAGTTTGCAGATGCTTTGACAAAACCACTTTTGATAGGAATATTTTTACATCAAAGATTCAATCTTAATGTCCACAAGGGGCTGTTGCATTTGATGGGGGGTGAAATGGAGTTACATAGAAACTCGACAGCAGACATGGAAAGATATGGTTTTCAATAAATAATAGTGAGTAGTTATGAAATACATACTCCTACAGTCGTTATAGAATAGATGAAGGATGATTAAATATAAGCTTCAACATAGGATTCAACATAGTTATGTTCAACATAGTTATGATTTAACTTATACATTGATAGGATTCATAGCTAGGATTAGATCAAACCATAGCCGTTATACTTGTTATAACGGCAATGATGAAAACAAATTGAATGCCTAAGATTTGTTCGAACCATGGCTATTATACTTGTTATAGCGGCTATGATTAAAACAATGTGACTATATGGTATAACTATCAGTCCTATAAATATGAACCAATGAACATGATGTGGAATTAATGAGAACATAGTTTTTTAAAAATCCTTGACAGTGTTCTTGTTAAATTACAAGATGATGATGCGACGGCGGTGACAGTCCTCTTATGCCGCCAATAATGTGCAAAGAATGGTATATGGAAGAATGACATGATGGCCACAACTGGTCCCTCTCGTCATGATTAACCACTACCATCGAGGCTAAGTTAATACACTACACGTCTTCCCCATACTTGGTCAGTTAACTGATGCTTAACCAAACCATGGTTAGCAAAACCGAATCATGGTTTGGTTAAGACGGTCCTCTTATGCTATAAGAATAGCAACACGATGGACTAAATACTCACTCGAGATACTTTCTCCCATTTTTATCATGTTATGTTTTATCTGGTTCTTTGAACAGTCTCTCTATCTCTCTCACGTGTCTTTTGTCTTAACCGAGTGTGAAACCTCTCATCAAACATTGTATTAGAGGTGAAGCTTGAATCCATGGCCCAAGCGCCACTTAGAGAGGAAGGACTCTCTAAAGCATCCTTTGTAGAATCTAACTCTCCTGCTTCAAGGATAATCGTCACTCAAAAGGCTCCCACCCCGTTCCCATTCACCATGGTGCCCACGATCAAGATGCCAAAAGAAAACTATATCATAGAGAATACTCAGATACTTCCAACCCTCAATTCTCATCGACTTACAATACATATTACAGACGAGTCTTCTCTAGTGGCGAAAGACCTAGATGGCGAGTGGTGGTACTACCACCAACAGGTCCTAGCTTTCTTCCTGTCTTCGATGACTGAACTACTTTTTGGATCTGTCAATGAAGCCCTACCAGCAAAGGCTGCATGGGACATCGTAGGTTGTGACTTTGCATCATCAGTAGAAGCTCGTGTTCAAGAACTATTGGGAAGAATACATAGTAAACCAAAGATAACCAAGCGCTTAACGAATATATTTCTTAGATTCGTGTCATCAGTAGTGCACTGGCAGCCTGTGGATAAAGAAGTGATCAGCATATGCTGACTTGAGTAGTTCGCAAATTAGGGCCTCAGTATGCCCCTATCATTACAACCGTGCATGCTAGTGCACACCTAACATCTTTTAAGGTAGTAATTTCTAATTTGGGAGATCATGACACCATGCTCATTTGTCATCAAGCTACCAAGGAGCTAGAGTTCCAACCAATGGAAAATCAGTCTCATGTAGTCCCAAACAATAAGAGTAGTCGAGGAAAAGGTCAAATGGAAAACAACAATCGAAGTCGTGGTGGTTTTGGCAGGAATGGCAGTCGAGGAGCAAGCTGAACAAACAATAATGCAAACGGTTGACAATCTCCACTATGTCATATATGCTCATGGACAGGTCATCGATCACCTGAATGTTATGATCATTTAAATCATTCATTCATTCCAGAAGAATCAAGGACAAATCAATATTTATTTTTTAACAACCGAAGCAACCATAGAGAGTAAAAGGCAGAATTTGATATTCCTCGATAGCCACCATTGCAAGATTACTGCACAGCCTCATCAGTTTCACCATCATCCTCACACTCATCACATTGCAACAGATCTCAACCTTTTGATATACGCTCAAGTGTACACAATAAACGACAAACTCAACATAGGGGATGGACCAGGTTTGTCAATTCTTTCTTCAAGTCATGCTTCACTACACACACCATCGAGGTCATTGACTCTGCAAAACATTCTGCATGTACCATTTATTACTTATAATATATTATATGTTAGGCAAATTACTGCTGACAATAGTGTTTATGTTGAATTTCATCCTAATCACTATCTGGTTAAGGATTGTTAAAACGTATACGTACTTTTAACAAACCATAGTGACGCTAGGATGTATTATCCAGACACCATGATTCAACCACGGGCATATGTTGGCGAACGACGATCTGTGGATCAGGGGCATCAACGTTGTAGTCATTCATAGTTTAATACTTTGCATAAAATGATCTCATGTTTTGGTTTAGCATCAAGTCAACTTTCAAAACCTTATGTATGCTCCTCATGTGCATTACCTAAAGCACATAAATTACAGTTTTCTTCATCCACTACTAAGTCTTTAAGACCCTTACAAATCATTCATTCAGACTTATGGGGTCCTACTCCAACTAAATAACACTTAAAATTCTACTATTATGTTATTTTTTTTATGATTACAGTCGATGTTGGCGGTTTTATATATTGAAGTCTAAAAATGATGTATTTTCTACGTTTCTTCAATTTCCGTCCTCAGTTGAAAGCTTATTTTTCACAAGAGATCGCTCCTTCTAGCCAGACTAGGAACGTGAATTTCAAGCACTCCACAAGCATCTTAAGGATTGTGGCATTCATCATCGGGTCTCCTGCCTACGCACCCCTTAGCAAAACAGTATTGCTAAACGCAAGTACCGAGTTTTAATTGAAATGGCTCTCACACTTCTTGCTTATGCCTCTCTTCCGCAACTCTACCGGGGTGAAGCGACCGCTAGTACCATTTATCGTCATAACCGCATTCCATTGTATACGAACATGTTAGAACAAGAGTGGCCTCACGAACATCTTTTTGAAGGTACCCCTGATTTATCATTTCCTTAAAACATTAAGTTGTCTTTGATTTCAAAATTTACGTGCATAAGCTACTAACAAGTTAGTTTCTAGACCCAATCGTTGTATTTTTCTTGGTTACAAGCCTCATTATCATGGATATAGATGCCTCTAGTAAGCTTTATATTTTGTGTGATGCTTTTTACGATGAAATAGTTTTTTCATATGAGCATTTGCCATCTAAGTCACAACCATCCCAATCTGCTGGTCTTTTTGGATCTCTTCCATCTACAATGGCCACTCTACGTAATGCCTTATCTTCTCCCATAATATCATCATCCGACACCTCAAGCCAAAACTTTGCCTCATCAGCCGCCAACTTTCCACATTCCACACCCTCCCAGTAGTCATCCAATTCCTCTAATGCCACACCCAAACCTTCATCTCCCTCCATGGTCATTGCCGTTTCCCCTTCAAAATTTTCCACCTCGTCCTCTCCTACTCCTCACTACCACTCTCTTAGCTATCTCTACCACCGCACTCATCATCTTGCCACAACTGGACCACTTACCCATTGTTTCATCGTCTCAACTACGCCCATTGAACCACTGTCTTACGCTCAATCCTCTCAACATTCCTCATGGTGCTGAGCTAGGCTCTATGAGTATCAAACTCTCACACGCAATCATACTTGGGTCCTTGTGTCACAGCCCCCTGCCTCTTCCTCCATTCTGGGTTGTATGTGGCTTTATTGACTTAAGCTTCATCCGGATGGCACTCTTGATTGCTACAAGGCACGTATTAGCACCCAAGGCGACTGACAAGATGCTAAGATAAATTTTCATGAAACATTCGGTCCCCTTTTTAAGATAACATCTACTGGCTTATTATTATATATTGTTGTCTCTCGTTGCTACCACATTCATCAAATGAATGTTTCTACAGCCTTTCTTCATAATGACTTGCAGGAAAATATTTATATGCGACAACCACCAGGATTTCATGACTCAAAACCTTTCAATCATGTTTGTCTTCTTTAAAGACACCTTTTGTAGTTTGAAGGAAGCTCTCGGAGTCTGGTTTTCCTAAACTCTCCACGTATATCATCCATCATGGCTTCACTAGTTTGTGCACAGTTTCTTCTCTATTTTTAAAAATTACTTCCTCGATTTCTCTCTATCTTCTCATTTATGTGGACATTTTTTTGGTCATTGGCTCGGTTCGTCAAGGCGTTATAGATCTTCACTCTAATCTACATAAAGTTTCCGCCATACGCGATCTAGGTTCAGCTAGCCATTTTGTAGGCATCAACTAACTCCTTACCTAAATTGTTTAGTTCTTTATCAGTCTCATTATATTAACCCCACCCTTCGCTGAGTCAACAGATTAAACTGCAATCCCACGGTGACTCCTGCACCAATATCTACCTTGGCCGTCCGTACAAATGAATCATCTGATGCCACATTGTCTAGAAAAATTGGTGGATCATTGCAATATCTAACTTTGTCACGTCCTAACATTTTTCCTACATCGAAGAATGACGCAATGGCCACAACCGGTATCTTTCATCATGATTAACCACGAACACCAAGGCTCAGCTAATACACTATGCATCTTCCCCATACTTGGTGAGTTAACTGATGGTTAACCAAACCATGGTTAGCAAAACGGAATCATGGTTTGGTTAAGACGGTCCTTAACCGATGCTTAACCAAACCATGGTTAGCAAAACCGAGTGATGGTTTGGTTAAGACAATCCTCTCAGGCTATAAGTATAGCCATGATGTACTAAAGACTAACTCAAGATACTTTATGCCCTTTTTTATCATATTCTGTTTCATCTCTTTCTTTGGTCATTCTCTCTATCTCCCTCGAGTGCCTTCTGTCTTCACCGAATGTAAAACCTCTCTTCGAAAAGTTCTTTCTCTCTCTCTCCTCTCTTCTCTCTCACCTTCTCCCGCACATATTTTTCTGTCTTATTTCCTTGCAAGGCCATACTCTTACATCCTCTCCTCCCTCTCCCTCTTTCTCAATCGCTCCCTCTTCCTCCCTCTCTTTCTTTTTCTCTTAACCTCTCCCTCTCCTTGTCTCTCTACCAATCGCTCCGTCTCCTTCTCCCTTTCTCTAAATTGATTACTCCCTCATCCTCTCTCCGTCGATCCCTCCCTTGTCAATTCTCTCGCTTTGTGTTAAAGACACGTGTTTGTAACAGAAGACCTGAGCCATACCTGATCCACCACCACCTAACTCCAAGCATCGCACACCATAACGTGTCATTAAACCTGATAATGATGACTGTGAAAATGCACTTCATTCAAATTCCTTAGTTGAAATTTAGAACTCAGGAACGTTTGTTCCTATAAATCCCTGAGTGCACTTACTCATTGATGTACCAAAAACATTATCTGCAGTTTATTCCTTTGCTCTATCTTTTCCTTTCATCTCTATTGGCATTGCCATTTTCTATCAAGGTATTAGAGCATGATCCGTTAGGATCTGAAGGCTCTTCCAATGAAGGCATGATTCAATTGCAAAGGTGACAAACAAAATCGACCAAAAGAACTACCAGTGTTCATCTAGTAGGAATCAATCTCACACGGGCTAACTACACGTTGTGGACGCGCTGTGTACTGGCCACTACAGTGGCACAAAGGCTAGGTAAGCACCTTACCCATAAACGACCTTCTACTATTCCAATGTTCACAGATCCAGAGCATCCGTGGTGGAAGAAGGGCATGGTGGTTATGGCCAGCATTATGTCACCTATGAGCGATGACGTTCTCCCGGTCATACAAGAAACTATGACTGCTCTCGAAGTATGGATAACTATCAACACCGAAATCTTATCTGGATCAGAATCAAGAATAATGGAGTTGACAAACAAGTTACGCAAGATTCAATGAGGTACGCAGACTATTCATGAGTTTGTTCAATAAAAACGCAGTGTTAGCAATGCACTTGGTGTAATTGGGGACATCATTCATGAACGTACATAGAAGTTTATTGTCCTTAGGGGACTTGATCCCAAATATCAAGCTTTTTGAACGAGTGTAAGTAGCCACACTAGTACTCTTTCATTTGATGCAATCGTTACCATGTTGCGGTCTGAAGAAAACATGTTAACATTTGGTAATGTGAGGCAAACTGAAGAACAACCACGTCCAAAAGCTAATCAAGCTCATGTTGTTCAGCGACAAACACATTACAACAAAGGACATGGAGGACATGGACGTGGGTGCAATAGACCACAAGGCTCAACCCAGCCAACAAGAACAGGTCTTTGACTTCAAATGTGCTAAAAAATTGGACATCGCATGTATGTATGTTTTGACATATACGGAACACAAATTCCACGCTATGCTCCTCCATCATAAAAAATACGGTCACCTCAACCTCCTATTCATACATATTATCTTACTCCGGGTCCTCGATCGGCACCAACATCTACTCAAACACACTGGTATCCGGACAATGGTCCAACTCACCATGTTAATTCGGATTTTCAAGAGATAAATCAGTCGACGCCCTAGCAGGGCTCAAAACAACTATACATCAGCGATGGGCTCAGCCTATTTATGAAATTGGAATTTTTTTTGTTTTTCCAAAATCATATCCTGTCTATCTTCAAAATGTTTTACATGTTTCTAAGATCACTCAAAATCTTCTATCTTAAAGTCAACTTGCACTTGACAATAATGTTTGTGTTGAATTGCACACATATAACTGTTTTCTCAATGAACGACGAACAAGGAAAACTCCACTCAAGGGTGATGTCCAGCCTGAATTATATCATTTGACTTCCTTAACATCTCACTAACCTTTTGTCGGCAGGGATCCACAAAACTATGGCATCAACGGTTGGGCCACTCTACCTTCAAAAGTTTGAAAAACATTTTTACTCTTTTTGATCTTCCTCTAGTCAATATGCCTCAGCCACCTGTTTGTGAATCATGTGCTATGTCCAAGGCAAAACAATTACCATATGGGCATTCAACTTGTGTGTTCTTTAGACCTTTCGAACTCGCTCATTCTGATCTGTGGGGTCCTCCACCCGTTTTATCTCATTTAGGATTATCATATTATGTTACATTTATTGTTGCTTTTAGTAGATATACTTCATTTTATTGGCTCAAGGAAAAGAGAGATTTTCTTGAAACTTTTCTACTTTTCAAATGCTTAGGGGAGCGTCAATTCAACTGCAAAATAAAAGCATTTCAATCAGATTAGGGCGGTGAATATAGATCACTGCACCAAATATTGAGGACGAAAGGCATTCAGCATCGACTGTCTTGCCATCATACCTACTAGTCGTGGTCGCTCTGTTCTTTTGTGCGAATTTGTGCAAATTGTTCACTCTCTATGATTTTCCAAACAGAAACAAAATGAATTCGAACAGAACATCGCACATACCCGTGGGCGCTTATTTTGTTCGCTTTGTAAGAATTTTGTTCTAGTTTTGTGGGAATGTGAAAATTTGTGCGAATGATTGAATTTCGCTCGTCTTGAAAAAAGAAAAAGAATAGAACAAAGAACAAGACCCTGTGCGGTTGTTTTGTGCAAATTTTTTGCTCATTTCAAATGAACAAAACAGAACAACCATGTCTAATGCCCACCAGCAAAATGGAGTTGCGTTTCTGAGCAATGTTTTTTTTGGCTATAGCTCCCATCACCATGGATATAGATGTTAAAATCCTCGTACAAATAAAATTATTATTTCTAAAGAGGTAGGTTCCTATACAATGTAATGTATGTACTTTCCTACACAATGACAATCTCATTGCACAACGAACTTCAGATGGCCTTATTAACGCAGTACCGATTAACGTGGCACACGTGCAATCGACACTATGTCTTACATTTTAAAAATAGCTTTTTTGGTATCTATACAGGGGTACTTTTTTATTCTGTGTAGCATCTTCGTTTATTTCTTCGTCAAAGCAGAAACTAAATTCAAATAGAAAATATTTTGGTCAATACATGTTATAAACAGCTCTGTTTGCCATAATCGAGTTTTTACATCTTGCACATTTTTAGCATAACTGTAGCAAGTGTGTTTTTGTCTTCTGTATTTTCTGCGTCCTTACCTCTCCAATAAATTGGATGAGATATAAGAAATCTCAGGTCAACTCATTAGAACGCGAAAGAAAAATGTTAACAGCGTGGTATATATTTCAGAGCTGATCACAACCCCATTTAATTATCCTACACAAGAACGAATGAAGAAAATGATTTTCCAAAGTAGGCCTAAAACTGGGTTTTAGTTATTGGTTTATTCAAACTTGACGGGAAAGTAGGAGGGACAGATGACCTAAAAGCCTTTCTTTTCTCTTCTACTCCGTCCATTTCCTCAGTTTTATTTCTTTAATGGCAAGGCAGTTATGACCAAGCCATTCCCTTTGCTCTATAAATGAGCAACTTTGTATGTTTTTTCTGCATGGGAATGCCATATCAGGTTTTTGTTCACAGCTTTAGCTATCTCCCATCTTCTTTCTTCTAGGTGTGAGTGAGTGTGAGACCTGCCAACAGTTGGTATCAGAGCCCTGTTATTGAATGTTGCTGAGACCAGAGCACTGTCGAGGACAAAACATTGACAAGCTTTGTCTACCATGCTTCGTGCGCTCTCATAGAGGATCACCAACCACCTTGATATCAAGAAAAGCGCAAAGGAGATGTAGCAAATTTTGCACAAGAAGAATGTTGGTGTGGATCGAGTGATAAAGGCAAAGATTCAATCCCTGAGAAAGCAATTTGAGACGATCGTGGTGAGTGACAATGAGAATTTGACTGTCTTTGTAGGGAAGCTCTCTGAAGTTGCCACTGAGATGGGAATTCTTGGTGAATTTATTGAAGGAAAGGTCATCATAGCCAAATTCCTCCGTGCTACGCTGGCTAAGTTTGATGTTGTCACAATAGCAATCGAGCAATTTACTGACATTGATACTATGGGATTAGATGAAGTTGTTGGATCTCTCAAGCTCCATGAGGAGAAGATGAAGGATCGTCGAGTAAAAAGAGATGAGCAGGTTCTTTTAGCCAAAGCAATGGGGAAAATCAAGAAGTACGATGGCGAAAGCTCCCATGGAAGAGGTCAAGGTCGTGGAAGAGGCCGTGGCCGAAGCAGAGGAAGGGGATATGGTGGAAAGGGTTATGATAACCACGACGTAGAGATGCCCCGCGACAAGTCCAAGGTGAGATGTTAGAATTGTGATAAACTTGGACATTTTTTTTAGGAATGTTGTAGAGACAAGGAGGAGAGTACCAACGTTGCTGATGTTGATGAGAAGGAACCATCAGCACTTCTTATGGCGGTTGTTGAAGGTCCAAATAATGCTCTTCTCTATGGAGTTTAGGAGGAGCAGTTATAAGAAGGGATGTGGTATATACACACCGAAGCAAGTAATCATATGACAGGTGATCAAAGTTTCTTCTAAGAGCTAAATCAATATGCAGCTGGTTGTGTAAGCTTGTGGAAGAGGAAGCATTCTCTTGAAGCGTCAAGATGGAGGGCAAATGAATCTGGGTAATGTCCTCTGTATTCCAAGATTAAAATCTAATATTTTGAGTAGACAGTTGGATGAACAAAGTTTGAAAATGACGATGGAGGCAGGCTTTCTCTTTATTTATGATCAGCAAGAGCGTCTTTTAGTAAAGGTGGAGAAGACTAGAGGGCATCTTTACTTTCTGAAGTTGAATCATGTGATAAATTTTATGGTTGCAAAGATCAATATAGATTTGGCCTGGACATGGCATTGGAGGTATGGACATTTGAATTTTGGATCCTTGAAGTGATTATCATCGTAGGAGATTGTGATGGGCCTTTTTCATGTTGAAATCCCAGATCATCTCTGTAGATACTGTGTTGCTAGCAAGCAACATAGACATACATTTCCTCCTACAACATCATTGAGGGCCAGCCAACCGTTGGAGCTTGTTCATGCTGACATATGTGGACCAATATCACCTGCCACTTTTGGAGGAAGAAGGTATTTTTTGTGGTTGGTTAATGATTATTCTAGACTAATGTGGGTTTCAGTTCTAATGGAGAAAAGTGAGGCCTTTAAAGCTTTTGTAAAATTCACGGATCTTGTTGAGGCTGAGGAAGGCGTGAATATAAGATGCCTCGGAACTAACCAAGGGAGGAATGCACTTCCTTTGAGTTCTCATACTTTTGTGTTGAAAATGGAATCAAGTGACAACTCTCACCTTTGTACTCTCCGCAGCAGAATGGCATGGTTGAAAGAAGAAACAGAACTGTTATCAGCATGATAAGAAGCATGTTGAAGGTCGACCATTGATCCTGTAGAGTTACATTTTACTCAAGATGAGCCTGCCACTTATCATGATGCTACACAACTAGAAGTATGGAGACGTGATATGGAGGAAGAAATGGAAGCTATTGAGAAGAATGACACTTGGGTGATGGTCTCTCCACCACCTTGTTGTAACACCCATCGGCCTAAAGTGGGTATACAAAGTGAAGAGGAAGCCTCAAGGGGATGTGATCAGGCACAAAGAAAGGGTAGTGGCAAAGGGTTATGTTCAGAAGCATGGCATTGAGTATGAAGAGGTCTTTGGACCAGTTGCACGATTGATAAGCCTAAAAATGATGTGTAAATACATTGTTGATTAAGCCTTTCGACTTATGCAATAAAATTTATAAATACCCTTAATTACTAAATACACTATATAGAGCAAGCAAGGGCTCGAACCACATGGAGGCAACAAGCAAGATTTTTTTACCAATTATTAATAAATTAATTCAAGGATGAAATAATATTTCAAATTAATAAACCTTAATTAAATTTAATTATGTTCTTAATTAATCCAAATTAAGTAAAAACTTCACTTTGATTTTAAATATCTTTTGTCAAAACACTCAAGATAGTTTGACTTTCAATTATCAGATCAGATTAATTCGAATCATAAATTTCCCAATCATTATAAAATATTATGACAATTTTTATGAATTAAAATTGGGAAATTAATATTCAAGAACGGGTTTTTAAAATTGGACTTTAAGATGGATGAATTTTTGAATGCAATTTTATATTTAGGTTTTTGATATATTGAATTGACTTTCCAAACAATCAATTTTGAAATCTAAAGATAGAAAATAGATAAATTAACCTAGAGAGAGAAAGTGAAGAATTTAGGGGAAAAGTTAAAGCCGACCTTAATTGAAAAATATAAGAATGCAGAATTATTCCAAATCTATTTAAAACCAAAGATTAAAAATCAGATCTCAAATCAGACTCAAGTTGCAGGGTTAATTTCATTGAAAACAACTTCTAGGGCAGGTACATTTTGGGCATGTCAGGGCGTGTTAGAATCTCCCAAGAAGAAGTTCAAAATATAAAGCATAAACTTACAACATTGAATGCAAAATCAAGATGTGTCGACTTCCAAAGCAGCTCCTATGTCCTTCCTGTCCAAATCCTTGGGGAGAGCTTCAAAAAGTGAATTTTGCATTTTTCCAGACCTCTATCTAAAGATCCAACTATATGGATTGTAGAGGTGTAAAAGATAAACATACCCTCAAAATTTGAGCTCAATCGGACATCTAGATCTCAAGATATCCCCATTTTATTGGCGTTAATCTCAATCATCGGATCTTTTATCTCTCTTTAAAATAGTTCATAAAATGGCATTTCCTGATTGGTTGGCACATTGTCTTCTCATTTCCCCCCTTCTTGGATTGCGTACTGACACATCATTGTGTGCGACTGTAGTGCGCAATCATTGGATAATGATTCCCGTGTTTAAATTACTAGATAAAACACCATGTCACCCCCTCAATGCGATTTAAAAAAATAATAAAAAATAGTACAGCGGTGAGCTTACTGCAATTATTTAATACGCGTAGGTTGATTTCCGCATGCATTTAATGCACACAACGAATCGACTGCTGTGTGCATTAAATAGCATGGATAGGGCTTATTTCTTTACAAATGCACGTGGGTCGGTTGCCGCGTGCAATCAATGCACATGGCTAACCGACTACACGTACGAGGAACTACGTATTCAATGCACAAAAAAATTACAAAAATCAAAACGTACCTTTTCCTCACCGCACAGGCTACGTAGTTCCAGGTAAAGCAATGATTTTCTCATTAGGCCATTATGCATTGCAATGCCATAACGAGCAAATGAAATATTTAAA
Organism: Wolffia australiana; assembly: GCF_029677425.1. Taxonomy (NCBI): domain Eukaryota; kingdom Viridiplantae; phylum Streptophyta; class Magnoliopsida; order Alismatales; family Araceae; genus Wolffia; species Wolffia australiana. The sequence continues at coordinate 10,984,615 of NC_135847.1, forward strand.
TTAACGCATCTAATCAATCGCCCAAATTTTGGGCGAATGACATGGATGCCACATGATTAATAAATGAATAAATATCATTCTAAAATGTCACATAAATAAAAATATATTTTTCCAATTTGTAAAAATCATTTCTTCGCTCTGTACTGGTCAGAAAATTATATAACAAATATGGGAAAATTCCAGATAATTAGTAAAACACCTACCTACTTTTAGCCAAGTATTCTAAGCCTTGTAAAAATATTATATACCATGTAAATGATTTATCTTCATTTATATATGATAACATGCAAATATGGCCATTAATACACAAATATAATGTAAAATTCATCAAGTAAACATGTTAATTTGGAAGTTATCAACGATACAAAAGTTTTGCATCAGTGCTCCTTCAACTCTCCTCTTAGAAGTCAATTTTTCATATAACTGATGTCTTCCTTTGTTATATGATCAGCAGTCTAAAACATGGCTATCCAGGATCCACATGGAGCTCCCTTCAAAGACAATAGATGAAAGTAACAACATCATATTGATAGTGACAGCTATGTTTCTCATGTCTTATTTAATTACAAATACACAGTTTTACATATTATACATTTTCTATAAGTACAAATGGGAGATTATTGATTACATATTTATTCCTTATTTATTAAGTTACTGGACTATTCACACTTGATTCTATTGATTTAAATAGATGGACCTAACAATTTTCTTAGCTTGCAAATTCCATGCCTCATCAACCTCGGAAGTGTCTCATTTTAAGAGATCTGAGTTCCAAATCAATTCAACTAAAGAAGATGTTAGAACACCATCTTAGACCTAAACGAGTATGATAAAGGGTCCATGTTTTTAAGTTTTCACCTATCTCTTTAGTATGTGTTTCTATGACTCAGAGACATAGCATCTAGATATTTCTGGAAAAATATTATTCTAGCAGACAAGGTTGCAGGTTTTTATGTAGATTCATCAATCCAGCCTAAATGTGCTACTAGCTGTGCTCTACCATGCCCAACCGTTCACACTTTACGCATGTGGATCCACACTTCCATAGTACAACATTCAAGTAAAAGGCAGACTATATATTTACAATTAAACTATTGCACCCAAATTTTATTTGTATATCCATATTGTTATTAACCTAGTAGTATTTACTGTAACATTGCTGGAATGGTGCTACCACAATTCCTACTTCATATAAATCTAGGGTCACTAGAACCAACGCCATGTAAGATGAAAATAACAAGTGGGCCACTCAAACTAGCTCACAACTGTATTGGATGATTATTTTCCCTTCAAGTTAAACTATACTCGCATTGTCGTCTTTTAGTATATCTCCTCTAATACAGAGGATAAAAGATTGCAAAATCACCTTGGTGGATTTGTTAGCAGATCTGGGCAAGGACAGTTCAGCGTTTCATCCCTAGGTATTGGATTGTCATAGGAAGAATATAACCATCCATTAATGGGCATCTCTAGAGTCTTAGCTTTCAGGACCACAGACCGAACCATGTGATATGAATGAACCTAATTGAGCATGGGTACAATACCACTCAATGATTCATATGGATCAGTTCAATGGACTCTTTCTTTAAGTAATACCCTGAATCTATGCGTGTGAGGAACCCAAGGAAGTAGGACTAGAAATTGGTATAGTCTTTTGATATTTCAATGTCATTCTAGAGTATCGTTCAAGTCATAATTTTGAAAAACTTCATCAGGACTAATGAGCACTTCATTATGACTTGATCACAACACAATTATTTGATGCTCATGTTTATGGACTTCAACGATACACCTCCTATGTACATTGTAATGCATACATTGTATTATTTATCAATTAAATGAGGTTTGGAATGTGAAATTTGATTGGAGTCAGATTTATTTTATCAAAAACACTTTTCATTGGGCCCATTTTGATTATGTATTCAATTATAAAATCATTAAAAGCTGGGGCACTAGGTAGAAGCTTAAAATGATATTCTACCCTAATTTTAGTTTATCAACTACATCGTCTGGCATAGCATGTGCCATTACATTTATAAGTTTCACAAAACTAATATGGTTATTTTACCTACGTTATAGTACAATAAATGTTTTTAAATATGGATTGATCAAGAAATATACATAACAGTTTCATATTTATTATGAAATTAATGATATATTTCATTCATATGTGTTTTTTCAAAAGTGTTAAGCTATGCACTAAACTCCTATGAATCATGTCATTATGTTTTTTAAACCCATTGTAATAAACTTTAGAAATACCACAATTCTTGTTGTTTTTTATGACATCCTGAAAGTGATGATTTGTTCTATTATCTAGGTCAAAGTGAAGTTTCCAAAATTGATCATAAAATAAATAATTTAGGAACGATTGATGATGAGTTAAATAGGTCGCTTTAAATAACTCATTTCTTGAAAAAAATTTAAAATCTGTTCCTTTATTATAGTATGGTAAGGATAGAATCCACAATTAGAAAATAATGGCAAGGTATTTTTCAATTTAAATATAATTAAAATAGTTGTTTAGGTGATTCACAACTTTTTAGCCGTTTTAAGTATTTTCTATAGGAAAAATCAATGAAATGAATCCAAAGTTATGCAATATATGTTTAATAAATAAGATAAATATTTTTTTATACTGGAGAGGTTCTAATAATTGTGATTTAAAGAAAATAAGCAGTTTTAAGGGCAATGAATAAAAAATTACGCAAGGGAAAAACCTTTAGTGGTTCTTTCCACATACCAATATGCAAGCAATATTCCTCGATTTTGCGGCCCAATTGGGCACCGGAGAGTAGTGGAAGAAATATTGTAACTTTTACTAGAAGAGGAATGCTCGATCTCAATTGATGTACTGAAAAGGATGAACTATAGCCTATCTACTTGAATGTTCACCTACAGAAAAAGGTGTGAAGTGCAAATCAAACATTCAGGAGATCACATAAACATTGTTGTCATCTCCCCTAAGGACCAAGTGTTGTTTGTTCTCCAAGAATCTTGATCACCGTTGAACTCACTCCTGCACTATTGTATAACAATCATGGAACACAATAATTGGATGAACTAGGACTCCTCCAATAAGTCAGGAGTAGAAATCCAATATGAGATTAAAAAAAATAGGGGAGAAGATATTAAATACAAGTGCCCTAACTCTCCCATCCTAGATTTGATTCAACCGGTTTGGCGGAAGAAGATGTTAAATTATATATTTCCAGGCTTGATAAACGTATCCTGCTTCTGGTATGTCGAAACAGCCCTAAGAAATGGAAATTGTGCGTTATTTCCACAGTTTTGTCTTAGTTGACTTAATCGTCAAGGATGTTATGAATGGAGTTAGAAGGTGGACCTTTTATCTATTGGGTCTTTTTAAATTATCTATGAGATGTCTTTGGTTTGTCCTTTGTACCCATTTCTGCCCCAAAATCACCGTTGTATTTACCTAGGTACTATTTGTCAATAAAACTACAGGCGACATGAGAAATACACTTGAGTCTAAGGGGTCAAGTGGGCTTCGTCCCAAAACTCAATAATAAAAAATTAAAGTTGAGGAAGGCAAATAATAAACTTATAATTCTATCATCAAATGGTGAATAATTCTAGTACACACCTAAAAATATGCAGGAGAAAAAATTACAAAAGTATAATTATGCTGATCCAATTTGATGTTATCAACCATGTTTCTCCAATTGGACTTTAGCTACATCATTCTCCGATGAAACTTCACTAATTAAGCAAGTGTAGTGCCCTGAGAGAGTCTGATTGTAGTGGGGAACTCAAAAAAGGCGATTGTGATATCATTTTAATTATTAGATAGGTAGGCAGAGTCCGGGTAAACCTCATTGCGAGTTGTCATGAATAAAGACGAGTCCATACTAATATATTCATTGTACGTCCAAATGTAATAATAATAGAAAAAGCATACAAATCTTGTAAAAATAAATGCTTCAACAAACATACCTAGCCCTTGAGTATCCCTAGTCGTAACGCTATGACTTCTGCCTACATGAAAACATAGTGCAGCGGAATGCAGATATAGTCACATATATGTAAATAAGTAAAGGACCCATAAAGTGTATTTCCGATCAATAAAAACTAAATTTTAGTAATAAGTTGAAGATGTGTGTAATCTGTCATCAGTGTTTAAGATAGAAACTTAAGGCACGGGTATCTTCGAATGTGTCATCCAATAAAAGTATCATTATTGGAAGAGAAATAACCCCCAACTAGTTTTAAAGAGCAGAATTGTATCAACTGCCTTTTATTATTCTTGTATTACACTCATCTTTAGAATTGGGTCAAGAATTTGGATGAGTAATGGGTGTTTATCCTAATAATAAACCAAGCTGTTTTAAAAGTGTTTATAATGTATGAGAGTTACAGTCTGTGGGTATTGCACTAGAAACCTGACAGCTCATACTATATGGAACCCAAATTCGATAATCCATTAGGTAAATATCTAGTCTTTACAAGGAAATGGCTTTATAATATGCTATGACATTGATAGACGGATCTCCATTAAACATGATTTCATTTCTTTATTCTGTCAAGCTTCTGTATCCAAATGCTATAAGTTTAATATAAACGTTATTCACTTATCTTGCAGTTACGTTTTATAAAGAAAAGATTCAAATGGAATTTATATGAATAAATCACTATTTGTCCCACGAAAACTATGACCTTTTGTAACATGAACATTAAAGGAAACTATTATTGCTTGTAAGTTATTTCAAGAAACTATTATTTGTAGTATATTAGAGTAATTTATCTGAGTAATTTACTTGAGCATACGTCAAGATCTTGCTTACATAATAAATGATCACATGTTTCACTTTGTATGTGTAGCTAGTGACTGATCCAAGTACATATTTGGAAGCAGTACACAATTGTATAAAGGCCAATATACAATCTGGATAATGGACGGTAATCAGTTCTACGGGGATTAGATTTATTTACCAGAAGAAAGTTTTAGTACTATATTATTTCCACAAAAATGTTGGTTGGAAAGAGGCAAATCATTGATGTTCTATACGCTTCTCTACATCCAGCACATGCTTACTAAATGCCATAGTTTGTTTGCATTAGTCATTCTTATAAGTGACTTCGCCCAACTTTCTATGAGATTTTGTTTTTGAGTTTATAAAGATGAATTTAAATTGTATTAAAACCACTATACTCATCAATAAAGATAAAATGATTTTGTCTTGAGACCATTTCGAAACTTTCATCTCAGGCAAGTAAAACATAACGATTTTTCATTGCCAATGAATTCTATTTCTATGTCCTATACATAACATCCAACTAGTAAATATTGATTTCCGAATGACTTTGCTTTATTTCAACAGTAATCACAGATTTCTCTAGAAATAATCCACAAAACATTACAAACAGAATAAACAACATTATACATAAACATTGTTTTTTCAAAAACCATCATTTGAAGATTGTGTTGATGCCGGCTACAACGTGTTTGATCATTTTGAAATGTCTTATATTCATGCAGAAAAGAATGAAACCCATTGACATCATAAAGCTCTAATCTATAGCTTTTGTGATCTTTTAAGTTTAAGAATTCAAATTATTTCTTCGAGTAAGGATCATCAGAAGTTTAGAGTTAGAGTCTAAAAAGCCACATGTCATTAAAGAGAGAAAGTCTTTAAGTTGTAGGATCTGCTTAGATGGCTTTTTGGGAGTTCGGGGAACTCAGAGAGTTATTCTTTATCGTTCTAATCTCAAACACCTACAGAATATCCCATTGATACACCTTGTACATGAGGGAAAAAAAGGCAGACTCTTTGTCCAGGACTGGCTCACCATCTCATGCTTCAGTCAAGGTCATTGATGGAATCATCTGGATTAAAAATTTGTAGAAGCAAATTGACAACACATCTTGAGCTAACTGTTTTAGTCGTCTAGGACAGTAAGACCACAGCTAGTCTCCTTCAGGATTTAGTTTAACATGAAGGTACCTAAAACATGGGCTTTCTTCACCACTTAAGCAAGCCACATTTAGAGAATCAACTTCATTAGATTAACTACGTCCCTCCGTAGCATCAACTGGCTGATTTTTTTCTGCAAGGGGTTGGAGAAGATTCATCGTGGCTATTCTCTATTAAAGCTAAGCATATATTTTATCTAGTCTCTACCTTGTACAGAGGTGCTATGATGTATGATACTTCACTGACATGCTACATTCATTGTTTGCATTGTACCCGATTATTGGTTTCTATTCCGCACTTGTATAAGAGGCGTGGTGGGGAATGGATGGCAAGCGGACGGTTACCCTAAAAGCGGGTGTCACGAGATTGAGAAGAACATAACAGGATTTTTTTGCAATATTTTTGGGTTTTATTTGAATTCCCTTGGTCACAATGCAAGTGGACATAAAAATCCCATCCCTTTACGTAGACATTGGTGAATTTTCAAGAGAGGGAGAGAGTCTCTTCATCTTCCTTTGGATTCTGTCCGAAGACGAAGCAGATAGAGTGACAACGGAAACTTGCCAAACAGCCAATAGGGACATTAATAAAGATTAGCGAATAGTAAAGAAATACGTACCCTATACTCGTTAGAGATTAGAGAAATAGGAAAGTATAAGGTTAAAGATAGATAGGATGGAATATAGAAAGGGCACACATAGATAGGATCTAACGGCTACAACTTAATCAGGACATAGGCATTATACTAGTTCTAACGGCTATGATTAAAACAGATTGAACGATCTAAACCGTTCAATCCATAGCCGTTATAATAACATTATAATGGCTTTCAGTTTTTGAATCTTTCTATTTTTAGCAATACCATGCATTATATAATACGCACAAATGTAGTAACTAGGTGGATAACAAAGATCTTGAACTTCTAGGCTTACGCCTGTTCCTTTTCTTTCTCTCCCTCTCTATATCTCCTTCCTATCTTTTCTCTTCTCCTTTCTTTCAAGCTACACTCGTGCTTACAGTGTGTAGTCGGCTCGTGTCTGTCTAACACATGCTCGCTTGTAGTGAGCATGTTGTTCCACCTTCGCTGGCCTTTAATTGCTTCCGCCCTCAATATGTACCTGGAAGAGCACTAAGTCTTATTCCACTATGCTTGTGTATACACAACATTGGAGTCATCATCTTAGCAGTTCTATTTCTCACAATGGTTAAAAGTCATTTCAAATGTATAGATAACAACTCGGTGCTTGTTTCAAAAGTGTAACAGATCTTTGACTGCTTTTTAACCTATTTTAAAAATTGAAATAAGATAGACTATGGGGCTATTATCCCTTATTTGGAGGATGACTGATTCTATGCCCACCTACTTGTTGGCATCGCAACTGACAGAACCACCTTCCATTATTGGATTTTAATACCTGTCATTGGCGCACAAAATAAGGAAACAGTCATTCTTTGACCGAGCGATCTTCTCCGAGTGGTCCTTTTATTTTACCCTTAAAAGAGGATTGTATGTAGTAGGAAACAAAATATTCTATCTTGTGTCAAAATGTTCATGCTTATTTTTGTGAATAATATTATCATGTTATTTATTTTCGTAATATAAAAATATTGTCCTTGTTCATTTTGTCTATCTTCTTCCATCTATCTTATCACACTTCCCAGGGTTGTTATTCTTTATCCATGGTTTATTTAGTTGCGATTGTTTTGTTCTTCTGGGAGTTATCGATGGTGCAACAACAACACACAAGACGTCACACATTTGCCTCATGTCAATGACGAGTGGAATAGTTCTTTATTAGGTTGTCAAATTAAGTTGTCTGAGTTGGTGTTTATGAGTTTACATTAGCTTCTTGTAATCTCTCTCTCACTCTCTCTTTCTCTCACTCACTCTATCTCCCTCTCTCTCTCGTTCTCCTCTCTCTCTCTCTCTCTCTCTTTCACTCTCTCTCTTACTCTCTCTCCCACTCACTCAATTTCTGGTTCCCCTTCACCCTTTTGTCTAAAGATTATTCTCTCCATTTCCTTCTCTCCCGACCTTTTTTCTATTGTCCACCACTGTGAGAGCTGCCGCTAGTGCCTATGAACAGTTGAAAAGAAATTCGTTGAGACATGGAGGTAGATAGATACAGAAAGTAAGCCCAGATGCAGAGAGAGGTAGATTTAGATAGAGAGTGAGTCTGAGAGGCAAAGAGATGTAGAGATAGACAGAGAGGTAGAGAGTAAGCCAGAAAGACAAAAGAATGTAGAGATAGACAGAGAGTAAGCCAGAAAGACAAAAGAACGTAGAGATAGACAGAGAGTAAGCCAGAGAGACAAAAGAACGTAGAGATGGACAAAGAGTAAGCCAGAAAGACAAAAGGACAGATAGATGTAGAGATAGAGATGAACAAATTGGTCAATTGATACAGAGGGAGACAAAGATAAGAAAAGATTCATAGAGACTTACACGCTGTTAAATATATTTAAAAAAACACCGTATAGAAAAAGAGAGATAGAGGTGAGAGACAAATAGATGGATGGACGGGTAAAAAAATAGATAGACAAGCAGATAGACAAACAGTCAGATATATCAATATATAGGGTTAGGTAGACAAATAGATATAAAAAGGGAGACAGAGAGATGGACATATAGGTAGAGGAATATACAGAGAGAGAGAAAAAGAGAGAGGTATGGAGAGAGATAGATAGATAGATAGTTATAGAGAGCGAGGTACCTCTTGTTTTAAAAAAGTCATCCCCACCTTCATACAGACATCTAGTCACGTCACCGTCATCCATGGAGCTTGCCATGCCTTCCATCGGAATGATTATCTAATGTTAGTGAGATAGGCTAATGGGCCCTGTTCTATTAGCCCATTAGCCTTACCCATCTTCTCTCTCCTAGGGTACAAAGACCCTTCTCGTGTAACCTCTCAGACATCTGATTCTTGTTCTTCTTCTCCCTCTGGTTTCAGATCTCCTTCCTCCTAACCTAACCTAGGTTAGGATTCCACATGGTATCAGAGCACATCTCTTGATCCTCCTTCCGTCCTTGGCCCTGCTGCCACTGTCTGCTTCGCAGACTCACCAGCCAGCCAACGGATCTGCCATCGCTTTTTTTCTTTCTTCTTTCATGCTCCTTTCTTGCATCTTTCCGTCCACCACGCGCAGCCGCCACGCGGCCCGCCGCCGCCGTCTCCGCCGTGCCCGGGCCGTGCCGCGACTGCAGGCACACTGCACGCCGCAGACCACCTATAGTCTGCAGCGCCGCCGCGCCGCAGGCCGCCGCCGTAGTCCGCAAGCGCCGCTAGCGCCGCAGGCCGCCGCCGCAGCCAAGGCGCCGTCACGCCCGCAGGACGCCGCTGCAGCCCGCCGGGCGCCGCCGCACGCGTAGGCCGCTGCTGCAGCCCGCAGGCCGCCGCCGCACCCGCAGGCGCTGCCCGCGCCCGTAGGCCGCCTCCCGTAGCCCGTAGGCGCCGCCCGCGTCTGCAGGTGCCGCCCACGCTCGAAGGCCTTCGCCCGCACGCGCAGGCCACCACCTGCAGCCCGCAGGCCGCTGCCCGCACCCGCAGGCGCCGCCTGCGCCCGCAGCTAGCCGCTGGAGGTGCAGCCCGCACGCCGCAAGTGTTGCCCGCACGCCGTAGATGTTGCCCGCACGCCGCAGGTTTTGCCCGCCACTACCAGCCACCGCCCGCCAACCGCAGGCCGCAGCCGCAGCCCGCGCGCAGGTCGCAGCCACAGCTTGCAGCCTGTAGTTCGTCACCGTAGCCAACCGCTGCAGTCTCCGTCGGGCGCTAGCCCATCATGTCTACGGTCGACTTGGGGCCCTTTTCACATGGGACTCCCTCGGTGCAGCCTCCTATCTTCACTGCGGCTGACTTCGGGCGAGACTTTCCCTCTCCGAAAATCGGTCTTCCTCTCCCGTCTACTCCCGACTGTTGTCGGTTGAGCGCTCAGCAACTGCTGGGCTGGATCAAGTTTGTGGAATCCACGCTGAAGGGCCATCTTCTCCACAAGCACTTGATCTGCCCGCCCCTGCCGGTGACTGACCCGCATTATGGTGCATTTGACGCCGAGCAGCACTTCGTCCACTCCTGGTTGCTAAACCACACGCTCTCTCCCTCGGTCTATGACAAGTTTCTTCACTTGACTACTCCGAAGGAGGTTTGGGATCATGCCCACAAGTATTGTGGGCACAATGCCGATCACTGGCGGATCTTCTCGCTAGTGGAGCGCGCCGGTGCTCTACGCCAAGGGACGCTGTCCATCATGGACTATAGCTTGGCCCACATTGCACATTGGCGGGAGGTCGACTACTACATGCCCGTGGGTGATCTGAACGGCGTTGATCGCCGCCATGCTCTTCGCCTTCGGTTCTTGTCCTTCCTCGACCGCCCCAACCCGGAGTATGCCGAGGTTTGCCGCAGGACTCTACACACCAAGGGCACTCTTCCGGAGTATGACGCGGTGGTCAAGGAGTTGATCGAGATGGAGAGCAACCTTCGCCGCGATCGCTCTGCGGTGATCCCCCCAGCCGACTCTACCGCCTTGATCTCCCGCTCGGGGGAACCCACTGGGTTGTTGCCGCGCCCCTCGGAACCACGTAGATCTTCTGCCCCGGACAAGGCCTCCGACCCGCGGGACAAGCTCGTCTGCACCTACTGCGGCAAGCGTCTTCACACGGCGAAGAGGTGCCGAAAAAAGCAGCTTGATCTTCAGGCTGCTAAGGATGCAAAAGCTCAAGTCGATGTCGTCTCTCCCGCCGCTGCAGCTCCTCTACCCGGCAGCTCGGCAGTCTCCATGGAGCAGTTACAAGCCGATCTTGCCCGCTTTTCTGCACAGTTGACTGCCTTGCAGACCTAGCCTATGGCCTCCTTCGGGACGTTCGGTGCGCTCCCTGACTCTTTATCTGATCAGTGGTATTGTGGACATACGGCTCTCACCGCCCCTCTCGTGTCGGATACCACTTGGGTGCTTGATACGGGGGTCACGGAACACATGACCCCGTTCAATCACCGTTTCGTATCCTACGAGCGGCATAGTGGGACTCGGGCTGTCCTCGCTGCCGGTGGTGGACGTCTCCATGTGGCGGGCATCGGGACTATCCATGTGGACTGCCTCGGTCTCATCCACAACGTCCTCCTGTTCCGTCTCTCCGTGCTTTGCTTATGTCACCATAGCATCTTGTCGATGCGGTTCAGTGCTCCTTACACATCCAACCTGATGGGATCTTCTTGTCTAACAAGGTGCGGAGGACCACACCGATTAGGCGGGACCAGGGGTTGCTGTTGTTCGAGGATGGGAGCCGATCGTGCTTTATGGTGCAGCGCAGTCTACACACCGCTGTTGAGTCTTGCCGTGACCGTCTCCAACTTACTCATCAGCGCCTCGGGCACCCGCCGCTCTCTACTTTACAGCGTCTGTTTCCGTCTTTATGTGTGGGCGTGGACCTTAAGACTGTTGTTTGTGAGGTATGCCAGTTAGCCAAATATCGACGTTCGTCTTTTGCTCCATCCGCTTCCCATACAACGGTACCACTGTATCGGATCCACAGTGATGTCTGGGGGTCGGCTCCGCAGTCCAGCTTGAAGGGGCACCGCTGGTTTCTGATCTTCGTCGACGAGGCCACACGCTACACGTGGACGTACTTGCGCCAGCCAAATCGGCTATAGCGGGAACAGTCCAACAGTTTTGTGCGATGGTTCAGACCCAGTTTGGCCGTCCTATTTAGCGGTTCCGCTCGGACAATGCTCGTGACTACGTCAACCACGAGTTGACATCCTACTTTGCCGCATGGGGCATTCTCCATGAGACGTCGTGCGTGGCCACCCTAGAGCAAAATGGCATGGCAGAACGTCGTATTGGCTATGTGACGTCCACTGCCCGCACCTTGCTGTTGAATTACTCAGTTCTGTGGACGTATTGGGGTGAAGCCGTCTTGACGGCAACTCATCTCATCAACCGTCTGCCCTCTTAGCCTCTTCAGTTCAGCAGTCCGATTGATCAGATGTCCGCAGCATTTCCTGTCGTGACGCTGCTTACCCACCTTCTTCCCCGGGTCTTCGGGTGCACTGCGTACGTCCACGACACGGCTCCTACCTTGATGAAGCTTGACGCTCGGGCCCTCAAGTGCATCTTTGTCGGCTACTCCTTTCTCCAAAAAGGGTACAAATGCTATCACCCTTCTACCCGGCGATTTCTTATTTCTGCGAACGTTACCTTTGCCGAATTCCAACCCTTCTTTGGCTCCTCCTCTTCTTCTGGCCTTCCGCCGAGAGAGGCCTCGTCGTCTCCTTTTTTGGACTCCTTCCCTATTGTTGCACCCACAGCACCCTCTTCCCTGCCCATGGACGTCACCCGAGTTCCTCCTCCACCTCCGCATGACTTCTCTCCTGTGGTGGCCTCCGACTCATCTCCGTCCACGGAGTCTCCACCTCCGGTGTCCTCTCCTTTGCCTCGTGTCGATTCTTCTCCTTTGCTTTCACCGTCTTCCGAGTCATCTGCCCCTGTTGTGACATCCTCTCCCACTTCCATCGCTTCCGCTACCCCCTCTCTTGGCCCTCCCTCCCCGTCAGCTTCCCCTGGCACTGATGATGAATCCACCGACTGGCCGATTGCCATTCGCAAAGGGGTTCGCCAGTGCACTCGCAACCCTTTGTATCCCCTTTCTCACTACCTTTCCTATGACCGCTTGAGTCCTCCGTACCATCTATTTTTGACCCGCATTGCTTCGGTCTCTGTTCCACGCCGTCTCGCCGATGCTCTTGCCTGTCCTCATTGGAAGGCAGCCATGGACAAAGAAATGCATGCCTTGGTCAAGAATCACACTTGGGATGTGGTTCCTCTACCGCCGGGAAAGAAGGCTGTCGGGTGCAAGTGGGTTCATACCCCGAAGTACCGTGTGGATGGGTCCTTTGAACGTCGCAAGTCTCGGCTTGTTGCTCGAGGCTTTACGCAGTCCTATGGGATCGACTACTTTGAGACCTTCTCTCCCGTCACGAAGATGGAATCAGTCCGTCTCCTCTTGGCTCTCGCTGCACATCATGGGTGGCTGATTCGGCGATTTGATGTCAAGAACGCCTTTCTCCATGGCGATCTTGGGGAAGAGGTCTACATGAGCCACCCTTCCGGGTACCCTCTTGGCCTTCCGGTAACCGTCTGTCGATTGCGGAAGTCCTTGTACGGACTGAAGCAGTCGCCGTGGATGTGGTTTGGTCGCTTCTCCTCCGTCATGCGTGCTGAAGGTTACACCTAGAGCAACGGGGATGCTACCATCTTTTTTCGGCATGGCCCGCCCGGGATAGCCATCCTGGCGGTCTACGTCGACGACATTCTGATTACTGGATCAGATACGGTTGAAGCCTCCCGCCTCGGCTGTGCTCTTGCTCGGGAATTTGAGATGAAGGCACTCAGCCCCCTTCGTTATTTTTTGGGCCTTGAGGCCGCCTACTCATCTCGCGGCATCTTTGTCTCCCAGCAGAAGTACACTATTGACCTGCTGACATTGACTGGTATGATCGACTTCTCTCCACTCCGGACGCCCATTGACCCCAACGTGAAGTTGGGTGAAGGGGGTGATTCTCCGTCGGTCAACCCCTATCAGTATCAGCAGCTGGTGGGGAAGCTTTGCTGTCAACCTACTCAGCCAGTTCATGCATGCTCTACATGAGATTCATTGCCAGGCCGCCAATCGGGTTCTTGCATACCTGAAAGGCTGCCCCGGGAAGGGCCTCCTCTTCCCATGGAGCACGGACACCACTGTGAAGGTTTATACCGATGCTGATTTTTCCGGGTCCGTCGTCGACTACCGTTCCACCACTGGGTATTGTGCTTTTGTATTTGGTGGTCTTGTCAGTTGGAAGAGCAGTAAGCAGGACAAGGTGTCCCGCTCTAGTGCCGAGGCGGAATTCCCGGCCCTTCCCGATGGGGCTTCGGAAGGCCAGTGGATCTACGTGATCTTGCGCGAACTTCGCGTCAAGTATTCCGGTCCGATTCACTTCTATTGCAACAACAAGTCCGCCGTTGCCCTGGCCAGAAATCCTGGCCAGACCGGTCGGATCAATTACATGGAGCGTGACCACTACTTCTTCAAGGAGCGGATGGACGAGGGCTTCGACCTCAACTTTGTATCTTCCTCCGACCATGGCACTGACATCCTCACCAAGGGCCTGTCTAACCCTCTTCTGGTATGTGCGGTCTCCAAGCTCGGCATGGACGACATCCATACCTCGCTTGTAGGGGGCTGTTCGTGAGATAGGCTAATGGGCCCCGTTCTATTAGCCCATTAGCCTTACCCATCTTCTCTCTCCTAGGGTACAAAGACCCTTCTCGTGTAACCTCTCAGACATCTAATTCTTGTTCTTCTTCCTCCTAACCTACCCTAGGTTAGGATTCCACATCTAACATACCAGTCTTCTTTACCCTTCATACGCCTTACATTATTGAAACATATTATAATTAAAATTCATTGCTCTGCGACGAGGGTTTCGGACTTATAATTCTGCTTAAGACTGCAATACGCATAAACTAAAGATAGTTGACGTCATCTCTGATAAGTAGCGACCCACATACAATATGATAGGTTGGCGGACCTCTCTTGTTTGTTGCTACCCACTTACAATATCAGGTAATTGAGAGAAACGGCATGAATAAGCTTATCTATCTCAGCGAAAACTAGCAGACCATGCGTCAAATCGGTTGCGGACGGCAGAACGTTATCTCCACCGTGAGAGACTGTTAGGGAAGAGTGAATGGGGAGCAATAAAATAAGACAGACAAAGAGAGAGGGAACATGCCGATAGTGAAGCGTCGAATCGGTTGCCGACGAAACCTTTTCCCCCTCGGGTGCGATAGTGGAACGAGAGAGAGGTGTCAGAGACTAGGGAAGAGAGAGACATAGAAGGAGAGAGAGAAAAACAAAACGTTGTTGGGAAAACGATGTGACATACCATTTTTCCTATAAGAAACTTCCTCTAGGAAGTTTTGACAAAGAGGATGCCGGCTTCGCGAAAGAAACTCGAGATGCACGCCAGTAATACTGCATTCTTCTGGTTTGGCGGATGCGAGAAGTAATTGAAATTCATCAGGATTGCTCCACAGTCGGCTCTGACGTGTCCACGGGCTTCATATTCTTTCCAGAACAAAACATTCTATGCGCTACAAGGGAGCGGGGTAAATTGATGGATATGTGAAATGGCCATGCGCAACAAAGTCGTCCAGATGTCTCTTTCTTGTAAAGAAATAGAGGGAAGAAGTAGTGTTTTATATTCTGAATAGTCTGTTCTCAACGTCATCTCCTGCGTCCATCCTGGACCAGGTTGAAGCCGGTTAAAAAAATATCATTTAAGTTAGAGGCAGAGATGAAGCTGAAAAAATGATGCCCACTGAGGACGGAGGTTGAGACACGAGATGCATTCATGGGGCGCCGCCCCTCTGATTTGTTGGCGGACAGGGGTTATTAGGTGCCGCTGGGTTTTGCCGATTTCTTGTGTATAAATAGACCCCCGCAGTCGACCAAGTTCTGAAGTCAGGCGTACCGCGAAAGAACAGAAAGGGAGAAAGAGCCAGCGACTAGTTGGTGAGATGAAAAGGTTAGGAAAAGGAGGAAGAAATAAAAGTTAGCCGTGGAGTGTACAAGGCCTGAGGTTCACATACAGAGAGATAGATAGATGGACAGCTTGATGAAAAGTTAGACATATAGCAGTGAATTGGGGAAGGAGATGAGTTGAAAGCATAGTCTGTTCTTCGATTGGGAAGGCTACTTGCCTGAAGCGGCAGAGAGTGGAGTGCAGCCATGGATGACTTGCCGGTGGTATCCCTCAAAGTTAATCTTCTGGTGATTATTTTGCCGACAGGTTGTCCATGGCTACACCCGGCTCTCTTGCTCTCATACTAGGGTATTTCATATGACAGAGTGCATCTGAAGGTTATTTTCTCTCTTCTATGTGTCTGATTGGCTCCCATATGCATGCAGCATCCCACAGCTTGTATCAATTGTTTACGGTTATTTGAAGGTAATACTTAATCATATCAAATACGTAATGATCAACGCGGCACAAGCTCGACCGTTCTATATTATCTGAGAAATAGTAGATTACGTAATCATCTTTCTTGATTAGAATCCTTTCGCGCGACACTTTTGGATTGGCTGAATAGTCTTACGTGTTATCAATTTTTTAGAATCCATTGACGCGGCGCTTTTCTATTAAGTGTAGCGTCTTACATGTTATGATACTTTTTTGTTATCCATTCACAGGGTATTTTGGAATCGATGCCACCGGTTACGCCTGATAAATGTTTTGAAGGAGGTAATCTAGAAGGAATCTGTTACAATAACAGTTTGTTTTTGTTGTTGTTTCTGTTTCAAGATAGGTTTTCTGTTTCTGAATGGATGGCTGAGATAATCACAGGTATGTGACTCTAACTGAATGGTAGTTAAGTGTCCTACCAAGGTGGTAGCCCCCTGAGTTGTATAAATACCTATGTGGATCAAAGATGAAATACAGCAACAAGTGTTTTCCTTTCTTTTTCTGTGTGAGTGAGAAGGGGCCCTTGTGTTGTCTCTTGGAGTTCTATCCAACATGTTTCTTTGTACACATTCAGGTGGGCATTTTTGAATTCGATCCAGCGTCTTGCATCTTTCCCCTATTAACACAAACGAAGCGATTCAAATTGAAAAGATGAAATGGAACACTTCATCTGGGGAAGTCAATGTTATAAAAGGCTGCGTTCCCTGTAGTCAAAACCTATCGATTTCCCACCCCGCGTAATTCTCAACATAAATGTAGAGCGCGCGTTATCACCTTTTATGTTTGCAAGGTTCTTCTTACGCTTTCTGCATTCTCTCCTCTCCAACTAATTTGATCAGATATCAGGAATCTTACGTCAACACGGAAAAAAAAGAGTATATCACGAAAAAAAAAGGATCAAAAATGATCACAAGGGGTATATAAGAAATTAATTTCCCAACGTAAACTTTTTAGCGGATTTTAGTTACCCCTTTCCACGTCAACTGTTGCTGCCTGTATTACCTTAGCCTATTCAGAACTGTAAATGAACAATACCCATTCGACTGTTAACCGAATGAACAGGATAAGTCACATGAGGCAAGAGTTATTGTCGAAGAAACAAAGACGCGGATGGAATAAATCCAAATCCTAATATGCTACCGTAGAAATGCGGAATCAACTCGGACAGTTTAAATATGTCGACGTATACATCAACGTCCAAGGCTCTGGTTGTTGGGCACTAGCTTATTGTGTGGTAGAGTAGAGTTACTCCAACTCCCAAGCCAAGGGAGTAACCACCAAAGATTGATGAAGATAATTAACAATGGAGAGAGAGAGTATAAGAGATGAATATACAAGAAGAATAAACAAAACACACTTGACGCTTGCAAATCGGATTAGGGTTCAAGGGGGATGAACACCCCTTTAAATAAGAGAAAAATAGGCCCCAAATGGGCCATTTTTTTGCAAAGAACAAGAGGGGATGAGGCGTGCCTCGACTCCCGTGTGTAGGAGTTTTTCCCAGTCTTCAACACAAAGAGCAGACAACGAACCAGAGAGAACAGGGGTGGAGAGCAAGAGAAGAGAGATTCAAAAACCACACTTAGTTCTATTCACGTTGAACATACATATAGAGTTTCAGTGTGAACCAAGTCACACGTAAAGAGAGAAACTTGGATCTCAACTTGCTCAAAGAAAGACTAATTGAAAGAAGAAAAATGAGCGAACAGGGATCCACGATTCCCGTTTATTTAGCTACGCCCTTTATTTCAAACACGGCAGGATTAACCCCAACAATCTCCTCCTTAATCCTGTTTTTCTTTCTTGATGATGTGAAGTCCTAACTTCAGACACATTCCTGGAAACTTGAGTCTTCCCAGAGCTTTAGTAAACATGTCTGCTAGCTGCTTATCAGTCTCCACATATTCCAATTCAACCTTCTTCTCTTCCAAACATGATCGAATGAAATGATAACGAGTGTCGGTATGTTTTGAACGACTGTGATGAATTGGATTTTTGCTCAAATTTCTGGCTGATTTGTTATCAACCTTTAGCTTGATTAGTTTCACTTCTTCACCTAATAGCTCACCCATCAAACGAGCTAACCAAACACCCTAGCAGGCAGCAGCAGTGACAGCAATGTACGCAGCCTCGCAAGATGATAAGGCTACTACCTTTTGCTTCTGTGATGTCCAGTTGATTGCTCTAGACCCAATGAAAAATACGAGGCCACTGGTACTCTTTCGATCTTTTGTATCACCAGCATGATCACTGTCATTGTATCACACCATACCTTCTCCAGCTCGACCCTTCTCATAAAAAATTCCATAATCGAGCGTCCCTTTGACATATCTAAGGACTCTCTTCACTGCCAATAAGTGTTTAGTGGTTGGATGCTCCATGTACATGGTGATAATTCCAACAGAATACATAAGATCTGGTCGGTTTTGAGTTAAATACCTCAAACTCCCAATCAGACTTCTGTAATGAGCTGAGTTTACAGTTGAATATTTTTCATCTCTGTTGAATTATTTCCGTGCTACCATAGGAGTTAATGAAGGATTGCAGTTAGCCATCCCATATTGCTCAAGTATCTTCGATGCATACGCTTTTTGATTTAAGATGATGTGAGAACCACCTTGAATAACGTCTATACCCAGATAAGAATTGAGTAAGTCAAGATCACTCATCTCAAATAATTTCATCATCTGGTTCTTGAAATCTTGAACATGACAGAGTTTCGGACCTGTCACTATCAAATCATCAACATAAACTCCAATTATCAAATGAGATTTCTCATAAAGATTGAAATAGACAGCACGTTCATGCACACTTCTAGTGAATCCAAGAGAGGATAAACACTTGTCTAATTTCAAATACCAAGCACGGGGGGCCTGTTTTAACCCATATAGAGCCTTTTTTAACTTGAGTACATGCTGCTCACTACCCTTCTTTATAAACCCATCTGATTGTTTGACATAAATCTCTTCTTCAATTTCACCATTTAGAAATGCAGATTTAACATCTAAATGATGTATCTCCCAATCTTCTTGTGCTGCAAGAGCCTACAGCATTCTGATGGTTTCCATCCTTGCTACGGGAGCAAATGCTTCATCATAATCTATGCCATACCTTCGAGCATACCCCTTCACAACCAATCTTGCCTTGTGTCTGATTATTTCACCCATGGAGTTCTTCTTTGTCTTGAATACCCACTTGAGATCAATGGGCTTGCCGAGATCTGGTAGTTGAACAAGTTCCCAGGTATGATTCCTTTCTATTGCATCCATCTCTTATTGCATTGCAAGCTTCCATACTTCTTCCTTGTTGGCCTCTGAAAAATTCAATGGTTCTTCAATGAGATTCATACAAATCTCAGGATTAACATTCACCTGAGTTGTTTCACTGTAGATTTGATCTACAATTCTCCATTTTCTTGGCCGATCTTCTTCAGAGGTAGGACTTTCATCAGAAACAACTTCAGCTCTTTCTCCATGCTCCATGTTGGATATATTTTCAAAAATCTGCTCGAAATCATCATCAGTAAGATCCAAAAACTTGGAATTTTTTAGATGTACCTTCGTTCTTGGATTTGCTGTCTTCTCCCCAATTCCACTGACTTTCTTCCTGAAAAATCACATCTCGGCAGATATGAAGTTTACAAGTAACTAGATCATAACACCTGTACGCCTTTGTTCCAGTTTCATAGCCAATGAAAATCATGGGCTGACTTCTATCATCAAGCTTCCCCAATCTCTTTCCAAGCACCTTTACATGCACCAAAGAGCCAAACACCCTAAGATGCTCTACATTTGGTTTTGAGCCAGTCCATTTTTGATATGGAGTGGCACCATCAAGGCTCTTAGAAGGTGATCTGTTCAAAATATAAACAGTAGTACTTACAACTTCTCCCCATAATTCTGGTGGCAGATCCTTCTCTTTAATTATGCTTCTGACCATAGACATAATGGTCCTATTTCTTCTTTCAAAAATGTCATTCTGCTGAGGAGAGTAAGGGGCTGTGAGCTGATGTCGAATTCCATGATCATCACAGAATTTGCTGAAATCATCTGAATTAAATTCTCCTCCATGATCGGATCTAAAACATTTGATCTTCGGTCATTTCTCTGCTTCAACCAACGACTTGAATCTTTTGAAGGCTTCAAAAGCTTCAGATTTTTGCTTGAGAACAGCAACCCACATCAATCTGGAAAAATCATCAACAATTAACATGAAATTCTTACTCCCTCCTAATGTTGATGGAGATATAGGCCCGCACAAGTCGCCATGAATCAGTTCAAGCGGTTGTGTTGCTCAGTGAGCCATTGCTGATGAAAATGGAGTTCTGTGTTGCTTTCCAGTAGTGCAGCTTTGACACATTTGTGAAGGTGCTTCAAGAAGAGGCACCCCTTTCACCAGCTCCTTACTTGCTAGTTGTATGAGTGAGTTGAAATTCAAGTGTCCAAAACGTTGATGCCAAATCCAAGCTGAAGATTTATGAGAAACAGCAAGGAAACATCTGTTGAAATCTGATAACTTCAATGGGTATAGTCTCCCTTGAGTTCTTCTTGCAGATAGAAGAAAATTCCCATGCAAATCATAGATAGAAAGCATTCCAGCTTTTAGGACAACCTTGTGTCATTCTTCATCAAGTTGCCCAAGACTCAGAATATTTGATTTCAGCTTGGGAATATAAAGAGCATTTTGAAATTTCAAGATCATACCATCTTCATTTCATAAAGTAATGTTACCTTTGCCAAGGAGCTCCACCTTCGACCCATCACCAAAATGTACTGCTTGGGTTGAAGTTTCTCCAATGTCTTGAAATAAGCTCTTGTTTCTAGCCGTATGATTGCTTACACCAGTATCAAGATACCACATATTTTCTTCAAGCGGTTGGACACCTGATCTTGAAGAAGAAGCTCCTGAACCTCTTCACATCTCGCCATAAGAAGAGCAGAGTTGGGCTTCTGTTTGACATCTGCAAGATGTGCTCTCTCCTCCTTCTCTTTGTGGCATTTTGATGCAAAATGTCCATACCTGTTGCAATTGTAACACTTGATCTTGGATTTATCTCGTGGTCTGCCTTCTTCTGCCTTCCCACGATCTTCATTGTTTCTCCCTCGATCACGACCACGTCCACGATCGCGACCCTGTTGTTTGCTCTAAGGAAAACTACCATCTTCTCTACCTTTTGATTTTCCAATAGCACGAGAATACAGAGCCTGCTCCTCCTTGCGTGTCTGTCTTTCCCGTAGCTTGTCTTCATATATCTTTAGAGAACCAACCGCTTCTTCAAGTGTCATGGAGTCCATGTCTCCAAACTGCTCTATAGACAAAGCAATGGGGTCAAACTAAGCTAGAACCACTCGGAGAAGTTTTGCAACAACATCTCCTTCTTGAATCCTCTCGCCTAGGCTTCTCATTTGAGTAACAACTCTGGACAGTTTTCCAGCAAAATCTGTTACGGGTTCTTCTTCTGCCATAACCAACATTTCAAACTCCCATTTGAGAGCTTGTACCTTGGCCTTTTTGACATGAGCAACGCCCATGTTCATCATCCTTATAGCTCCCGCGTCTCCTTGGCAGTTTTCTTGATGTCAAGTTGCGCGAGGATGTCTTCAGATACTGCACTGAAGAGAAAGGACACGGTCTGTCGATCCTTCTTCCTTGGCACATCGTCGTCTTCGATCGTCTCCCACAGCCCATGAGCTTCCAGGAACACCTGCATGCGCATTGCCCACAAAGGGTAGTTGTTCTTGGAGAGGACTGGAAGAGAAACCGAGATAGGTTCACTCGACGTCCTGAGTGAACTACTGCTAGCAATGCCTGCGCCCACGAAGGACCCATCGCCTGTCTATGCCGTCCACGTTGCTTCTCCACGTCTCGGCATCTTCTCAGGTTCTTCTGGATTAGGCTCTGATACCACTTGCAGACAACGAACCAGAGAGAATAGTGGTGGAGAGCAAGAGAAGAGAGATTCAACAACCACACTTAATTCTATTCACGTTGAACATACATATAGAGTTTCAGTGTGAACCAAGTCACACATAAAGAGAGAAACTTGGATCTCTACTGATAACATGCAATTTTATCATCCAAAATCATGGAATTTATAAGAAATTTTCACCTAAAACATTAATATTGCATGTTATCATTATGAAAATATAAGCAAATTCCAAAAAAGTTGATTTTTTACAATTTTATGAATTTTTAGTTAATTATGCACAATTTTCTGATTTTATTTTTATGGAAAAATGATTTTTAAAGTCAAAATATATTTTCAAATGAATTTATTTCAGTTGAAAATATATTCTTATAATTTTTCTGATTTTTTCACATTTTTTTAGAATTTTCTAGAATGATTTAGAGCAAGAAATGAAATTTAATTCATTGAAAAAATCACTCTCGGATTTTTTTAATTGATCACAGGCGTATTTATCCAATTTTCGGACTTTTAAGGGCATTTTTCAGGTTTAAAAAGCCGCAAAGGGTTTTTTTATAAATTTCCAGGCGAATTTCTATTTTTCTTTGAATTTTTTTGGGGCGAGGTGGCGCAACCGCAGCGCGCCACGTCGCCGGTTACTGTTACAAAGCGGAGTAAATAGGTTTTTTTTTTAATTAAAAAAATCATTTTCTCCCTCTGTGCGTAGCGCGGTGCGCGCCACGCACAGAGGGGTACGTGGCGCAATTGGAGGCATTGAGCGCTTTGTACTCATATATTACGTGCGAATTAAACTCACCATGCGCTGTATGCATTCTGTTACATAGGGGGGTACGTGGCGAATTTTGGCGCTTTAGCGCTTGAGAAAAGAAAAAAAACGTGCAGCCAATCGGAGCGGGCCACGTGGATTCTCTAACCGTTCGACCAGAGGAGAGAGAAAATCAAGCCTAAAAACTTCAAAAAATCATAACTTTTCATCCTGATTTCCAAATGACCTGAAATTTTCAGGGTTTGTTTGTAATATTCGTAACCACCTTTCTGAGCCAAGAACACTATAAATTGGGCTCAGGAAGGTGGCGAAATTTGAACTTTGTTTTGAGCTCCAATACAATTGGCCAGGAGGACACAGCTTGATTCAGCAGTTCAAATTCGGATTGGAGCCTCTCCAGAGTCTTGTAAGTCTTCACACCTCTCAGATCTGTGATTTTTAGACGTTCTAACACGCCAAGGCATAGGCGAAAGATATATGCCCTAGAATCATTGATTTTGAGGGAGAAGCATAGGATCTCTGTTTAGGAGCCAAAAATTCTATCCTAGAAGTTAGATTTCATCATATTTCAACAATTCCTATCATTTAGATCTGTCAATTTTGACAGATCTGACTGTTAGGGCAAAAATCCCCAAATTTCATGCACTTTCTCTCTCTAGGTTAAACTTCACTTTCTCTCTCTAGAATTCAAAAAATTCAATTTACAGTTCTTCAATTCTCATCAATTCAAACTTCCACACAAAAATTCATCCAAAAATTCCATCATTTTAATACCTAAATCATAAAAACTCCATAAACTTCCTTAACTTTCTCTCTCTTCTAGTGTTTTAAACTAAAACCTTCTCAATTTCACTAAGTCAATCAGAATTTCTTGCAAAACTGCCTCTCTAGGGTTCGACTCCTTACTCAGCATTATACTAAAATCTTAATTGAGGAAGGAATTACAAATTTTATTGCATAAGCCTAAGAAAACAACGACAAATTAGGGATTAAAACACCGCAACTTTTAGGCTTAACAATTAGCGCCGCTGCCGGGGAGGCACAGTGATTGCAAAATTTCTAAAATTAATGTTTCAGTTTTTCCTGTTATATTTCTTGAATTGACATGACAGTGCAGACTCTGAAAGTGTGGATACATGAGGCTCCAATTAGGTGAATTCTTGACCTACTCTTTCAATTTTGCACTCTTTTATCATCTTGGTTGTTAGATTGATAAAGTTTCAGAGGAAAATATTTTCTATGAATAATCATGTCTAATAATTTTCAGAAAACTCCAAATTGTGGTCAATATAACCAACATAATAATCATGTAAATTATTTCTCTCAATATCAAAATGATTACATGTATGATCCAAGTGCAAGTGATTTTACATACAATGATCATCATTTGAATTCTAATTATTTGTCTCAAAATTCATTTAATTCTTGTGCTTCCAACTCATTTAGTTATCATGCTAATGAAAATCAGTCATCTAGATCACCGCATTATCCTTTCAATGATGATTTTCATACTCATGAATCTCCTACTCATGAATCCCATTCACATGCTTATAATGGTTTCAATAAGAAATATAGAGACTCTTATCCTAAATCAACTTATTCTGAAAAACCTGAACAGATGAATCATCACTCAATTTATGGAATTCAAAATCATGAGAATAATAATTTTATGAATTCCAAGCATTATTCTCCAAGTCATTATAGCATAGACAAGTGTGATCATAGTTCTTCGTTTGAATTACTCCATGGAACAACCCAACATAGAAGTCATCTATTAAAGGGAAATATTGGGTTTGTAGAGGATAATCATGAAAATGATCTTAAATGGTTGACATATTTTAGTGATCATGGTGAATTTTTGAAGTTGAGATACTTTGAAGCCATGATTATGCTACAAAATGAAATCAAATATAGCTTTCCGGAGTTAAGAAATGATAGGCAGAAAGTTAGCTTTATTTCTGAAATGTCAAAAGCCAATGATTTAGTTTCAAAGTGGTGGAATTCTTTAGAAAGGGATTTTACTAATGAGGAAAATTTTTATCTTTTAAGGAAAAAACAGTGGATTGAAAAAGAGTGTGGAGAGATATTTAACAATTATATTTTTCGTGGCACATATGAAACCAAAGGGACTGATTTTCATAAAAATTATGATGATGTTTCAATTTTCCCTGTTGTTGATAGATGTGATATTTCCACTGATGATAACATTGATCCCAAATTGTTGTCATTTTCCAGGGACAAAACTGAAGAATTTGAAGAAAGGGAGAAGAAAAGGCAAGAAGAAAAATTTGAACTTTTGAGGAGAATAGAGAAATGTGAAAAAGAGCTTGAAGAAAAGTCCAAAAGTAAAATCATGGAAGGTCCTTTCTCAACTCATAATTTGGTTGATGTCGAAAATACGCTGCATGAACATAGCATTTCATCACTCGTAGAGCCTTATAGTAAAAAACATGATGAACTCAATGCTAAGCATGAGGAGATGGATGAAGAAGTAATGCCAAATGTAGTTCAGAAAAATTCAACGAATGAAAGTAAAGGATATGAGAAGAATGATGAGGAAGAAGAGATAGGGAAGATGATAGATTATGAAATCAATGATCCTAATGAGGAGACGAATGAAAGCGTAGGATATGAGAAGGACGATGAGGAAATTGATGAGCTTAAATCATCTCATGACTTCATTCCATTTGTCTGGGATTTAGGATTTAGGGTCAAAACAGACATGGAAAATTATATGAGTGATGACGATGATACTATTTCAGATCTTCATCTACTCTTCTCGGAAGAAGTGACTGTCAATGATGATAATAATCTTTTAGAAGTGCAAGATGAAATAACAGCAACTAATGTGGATCTTAATGATGACTCATTACAGATTTTTGATGAAAGAGAGCTAAACAATTCAAATGAGATTATTATGGACAATACAATGGATATTGTTGAAATTGGTGGAGGAAGAGAAGTAAAAATGAGAGAAATTTTAGTTAACAGTGACCAGTTGAGACACCCATGTATTTTCTGGAGAAAAAACAAATTTTCTGTCTTAAATGTCATTCATCATTTAGGAATCAAGCCAATCCATGAAAAATCCATCATTAAATACCTTGATTTTCATTTACCTTCCATCTTAGACAAAAGTATTAATGGATGCATTACAATTCCACTTGTAAAGAAAATATTTTTCACAGACTGGCATAATCATTTATTTCAAAGTTCACTTTTCCATGTGATTATCCATATTCTCTTACACAACTTTTCTTTAAAAGGTATGCATCGAAATACAACTAAACGAAAGATACTTTTGTTTAGTTTGAATGACTTGAAAGCTTTTAAAGAGAATCATTTTGAAAGGATTTCATCAAACTATTCAATACTTAACCCATCAAACAACAGACTAAATTTACAGAAAATTTTATTTTTTGATTGGCATAATCATTATATGGAAAAGAGATATACTTTACGCATATCATTCTTCGAATTTATTCATGATGTATCTTTTCCTAAATTTTTCAAGAAGTTAGGCATGACAATTTTTCTGAAGTATAAGTTTGTCCACATGAAAATTGATCATCTTAAACCAAAAATAAAAGCACATCATATGCATCATTTTCATCTACATCAAATTTCAATTTTTTACTTACCATGTATTGAACTGAGAATTTCTTGGAGATCACAATATTGTGATGATTTGCCTTCTGAGGAAGATAACAGGTCTCTGAAAGGTAACACATTCAGCCTCTGAGGTAACAAATTTAATTAAATAAAATTCTCATTTCTAAAGTTTCTTTCCATATTTTACTTCTCTTAATAAAAGCTACTCTTTCTGTTAGTTCTTTTTATGCTTTGTATAGCTATTTCTATAAGTTTGCTGCTAATAAATTTTTTTTCTTGGTAGTGATCAATACTTGTTCTAATCCTTTAAACGTCTACCAGATTTTTTTCATGCTCTAGTGCGCCTTGGAATTGTCAGAAATGTCACCTTCGTCGGTTTGAAATTTCTAACCCCTACCTTATGAAATTTAAATTCTTATTCATGCATGAGGACATTGCATCATCCAAGTAGGGGGGAGAGGGGTGAGAAAACTTTATTAAATGGCTAAGATCACTATTTCTAATTACTTTGGAAATATATTCCCTTTTCACAATTACTTTTGATCTTAATTGCAAGAATGAAGCAAAAAAAAAATTTTTTTTTAAGGGATTACTCCCTTGTGTTGGCATGTTTTCTTGCTTTATTTGTTTTCTTTGCTTTTAAGTGATAAGCAATTGAGAAATATCTTCCATTTACTGTTTGCAACTCCTACCACTTGTTTTTTTCTGCATTTATGACCATGAATGAATAGTAGAGAGGAAGAACTCATATTTTTTTACCTAGTGGTGAGGTAGATGTTTCTTCGATTGTAATCAACCATAACCCAACTTTGATGAGAACTTTTTTATCCTTGAGCATAAAAATATGTGTAGAGAAGTTAGGCTTTTCAAGCCGATCATGAGCATGTTAAGGAGGAATAAATTATGATTTTAGGCAATGTGGGAGTCATTTCTAAGTTGTTGAGATAACTTTTTGAAATGGTTGAGAAATCCTTGAGATTCTTGAAGGTTTGGTAAACCACTAAGACTTCAAGGTTCATAAAAATTCTATTTCAAAAACACTCTAGCTTGACGAAGTCGTTCCTTCCCCCCTAGACAAAAGGACGTAATAAACCCCAAAGGTGAAAATCTTCAAGGGAACTACGCTGTCAAATCTACATTTGCAACAAAAAAAGAGTGGGTTAGTTGCAATGGCACATGTACAGTGAAATAAGTGGCTCGGCCGCAAATAAGTGCCCCCGCAACTAGCTAAGTGAGAATTTTGAAAGAATTTTTTCCAAAAAAAAAAAAAAACAAAAAACTGCAATTTGTAGAAATGAGACAAGCACCTTGCCCAAAATCTTTTATAGCCTAAGGGAAATAAAAGTCCAAAATCTAGGGAGGGGGAATTAATTTTCAAAATCTTCCTTTCTTCTAATTATGGCCTTGAATCATCTTAGTGAATCTAGACATAAGGAGTCTCGGATATTTCCCTGATTTGATTAGTTATCTTTTGATGATAAAGATTTGATCCTTGCATTCCTGCGAAGGTTAATGCCTAATTTTCATGGTTACTTTCTTCTCAATATGTGATTGATACTCGAAACACTTCATGCACATTTATTCCTATTTTCATGGATAAACAAGGAATGTCAAAGAGAGTTAAATGTCATTGCTAAGGGACTAGCAATGTTTAAGTAGGGGGGTATGATAACATGCAATTTTATCATGCAAAATCAGGGATTTTATAAGAATTTTGTATCTGAAATGTCCATATGTCAGGTTATCATATTATAAAGTTAAGCAATTTCTAAAAAATTTGATTTTATATAATTTCATGAACTTTTAATTAATTATGCACAATTTTCTGGATTTTATT
Source organism: Wolffia australiana (assembly GCF_029677425.1). Lineage (NCBI taxonomy): Eukaryota > Viridiplantae > Streptophyta > Magnoliopsida > Alismatales > Araceae > Wolffia > Wolffia australiana. The sequence goes on from NC_135847.1 coordinate 11,012,699, forward strand.
TTTAGGAAAAATGATTTTTTAAGTAGAAATATATTTTCTAATGAATTTATTTCAATTGGAAATGTTTTCTAATAATTTTTCTGATTTTTCCTGATTTTTTCAGATTTTTTTTGGAGTGATTTAGAGCAAGAAATGAAATTTAATTCATTGAAAAAATCACTCTCGGATTTTTTTAATTGATCACAGGCGTATTTATCCAATTTTCGGACTTTTAAGGGCATTTTTCAGGTTTAAAAAGCCGCAAAGGGTTTTTTTATAAATTTCCAGGCGAATTTCTATTTTTCTTTGAATTTTTTTGGGGCGAGGTGGCGCAACCGCAGCGCGCCACGTCGCCGGTTACTGTTACAAAGCGGAATGAATAGGTTTTTTTTTTAATTAAAAAAATCATTTTCTCCCTCTGTGCGTATGCGATGCAGCGCCACGCACAGAGGGCACGTGGCGCAATTGGAGGCATTGAGCGCTTTGTAGTCATATATTACGTGCGAATTAAACTCACCGTGCGCTGTATGCCTTCTGTTACACAGGGGGGTACGTGGCGAATTTTGGCGCTTTAGCGCTTGAGAAAAGAAAAAAAACGTGCAGCCAATCGGAGCGCGCCACGTGGATTCTCTAACCGTTCGACCAGAGGAGAGAGAAAATCAAGCCTAAAAACTTCAAAAAATCATAACTTTTCATCCTGATTTCCAAATGACCTGAAATTTTCAGGGTTTGTTTGTAATATTCGTAACCACCTTTCTGAGTCAAGAACACTATAAATTGGGCTCAGGAAGGTGGCGAAATTTGAACTTTGTTTTGAGCTCCAATACAATTGGCCAGGAGGACACAGCTTGATTCAGCAGTTCAAATTCGGATTGGAGCCTCTCTAGAGTCTTGTAAGTCTTCACACCTCTCAGATCTGTGATTTTTAGACGTTCTAACATGCCAAGGCATAGGCGAAAGATATATGCCCTAGAATCATTGATTTTGAGGGAGAAGCATAGGATCTCTGTTTAGGAGCCAAAAATTCTATCCTAGAAGTTAGATTTCATCATATTTCAACAATTCCTATCATTTAGATCTGTCAATTTTGACAGAACTGACTGTTAGGGCAAAAATCCCCAAATTTCATGCACTTTCTCTCTCTAGGTTAAACTTCACTTTATCTCTCTAGAATTCAAAAAATTCAATTTACAGTTCTTCAATTCTCATCAATTCAAACTTCCACACAAAAATTCATCCAAAAATTCCATCATTTTAATACCTAAATCATAAAAACTCCATAAACTTCCTTAACTTTCTCTCTCTTCTAGTGTTTTAAACTAAAACCTTCTCAATTTCACTAAGTCAATCAGAATTTCTTGCAAAACTGCCTCTCTAGGGTTCGACTCCTTACTCAGCATTATACTAAAATCTTAATTGAGGAAGGAATTACAAATTTTATTGCATAAGCCTAAGAAAACAACGACAAATTAGGGATTAAAACACCGCAAATTTTAGGCTTATCATCTACTTGCTCAAAGAAAGACTAATTCAAAGAAGAACAATGAGCGAACAGGAATCCACGATTCCCGTTTATTTAGCTACGCCCTTTATTTCAAACACGGCAGGATTAACCCCAACACCGTGTGCCCCTCCATTAGTGTTGCTTTGACAAGTCAAGCCCGCGGCGGGGGGGGGGGCTGACAAATGCCAACAGTCGATACCTCCAGCATTCAACTAAATATTATTCAAGAACGAAAGTGACCCTCTTCATCTTTCTTCCAATAATCATATCGTGCCCTTGTTCTTTTGTTGGACATCAGGTTCATGGCCGCTAGTTGCGTGGTGGAGTCGCCACAAGAGCTACAGAACAAGTGGGTCAAATAGGATGCAAGTTTTAGCAAAGTGACAAAAGTAGTCTATCTGTTATTTGTCTATATCCATCAGCTACCTTTCAAGTGACTACCCTTCTAATCGCATCTGAAGAGAGCTAACCTCTAAGGAAAAGATAAATGGCAAGTGGTGGATAGACGGTCTTCTTCTCTATGTGGCCCTCTTTTAGCCAGTCCTTTCACATTTTCCACAGGTTGATTCCGTGAGACCCCGAAGGCTTTTGAATAACGACCCAGTTTTCGTGAGGATCACACCAACTCGATTCTATGGGTCACACTTAATGACTCACAACGATGAGCCGTCCCCCTTAAACCCCAACAAATACAACGTAAAAGGGACTAATAAGTTGGATTCTCCACATCAATGGCCTCCTCAATGGCATGGGATAATTGGCATTAAGTATAAGATTTAATGATATACAGTTTAAGGGATGTCTAGTTTTATTTGCATTTTACTACAAGAGTGTTCTCGCGGACTGCATTCAGTTTGCTATACGTATCCTAATTATGCATCCGCGGCTATCCGTGTATTTTTCTCTATAAATTATTATGGTTGTTGAATAATACTTTCTATGATGTGTTAAACTGGATTCATCCAAACTCGAGTTTCCTTGGTTCATTTTTTAAATGAAGAGTGCGTTCAGTTGACGCAGGAATGACAGTATTTCAACTTATGGACCAGGGACAGACTACCCACTAGACCCGCAAAGAGGTGCTATCTGTAGACTCTTCAAGAAATGTCCTCACTCTCTTTGATAAGAACTCAACAAGAAGAATCGAACAAAGAAGATTAAACTTGCCACAAAAGAGAAAACGAGTTCCAGCATTACATCAAACACTTGGCTCTTATTTACAGAGCAACCCATGAAGGAAGAAGAGAGGAAAAGTTTGCTGTAACGGCCTCCCGGGATATGAGCTGGCGTCCAACATGGAGGCCAAAGTTTGTTGCAGCAGCCTCCCAGGATATGAGCTGCCATCCCACGTGGAGGCCAGATCGCCTTTATAACTCACGACGACGGACGGTCGCGATCAGACCTGAAACTGAAATAACGAACTAAGAACGTGAGTCCAACATACTTCTCGCCAGAGACGTTCCCGCCAGCGATCACCGGAGAGAGTCTGGATCTTCATCTTCAATTTCCCCCATGATTCAGAGTCCTATCATAAATGTTTACAATTCCAAGACGTCTTCTCATTTCCAAAAACTGTACTCTTCCAAGTCCTTTTTTAAGAATATCCGCAAGTCGGTCTTCAGTCTTTACATAATCCACGGAAAGCATTTTCTCCTCCACACATTCTCTAATGAAGTGATATCTCGTGTCAATACGCTTGGTTCGGCGGTGTTGCACCAGATTTTTACTTAAGACAATGGCAGATTTATTATCCAAGTAGAGGTTTGTCGCTTCTATTTCTTCTCCACATAACTCCCCAATAATTCTCCTCAACCAAACACCTTGACAAGCAGCCGAAGTAGCAGCCATATATTCTGCCTCACATGAAGATAGTGAGACTGTCTTCTGCTTATGTGATGACCAACTAATTAAGGCAGTATTGTAAAAAAATACTTGCCCTGAAGTACTTTTCCGATCGTTCTCGTTACCTGCAAAATCACTGTCACTGTACCCCACTAAGCTTTCTTCCTTTTTCCTTTTTTCATACACCAATCCATACTCGAGCGTCCCTCTTAAGTACCTCAGAATTCGCTTAAGAGCGGAAAAGTGCTCCGAGGTAGGTTTGTCCATAAACCTGCTTAAGTAACCTATAAAATAGGACAAGTCTGGTCGTGTGTTGGTAATATACCTTAGACTTCCTATGAGACTTCTGAAAAATGTTGGATCAACACTAGATGCACTCAGATTATTGAACTTGAGTCTTATTTCAATTGGTGTATGTATGGAATTGCATTCTATCATCCTTGCATGTTTCAGAATATTTTTGGAATATATCTTTTGAGATAGGGTTACACAATCCCTTTCTTGACTTATTCTGATCCACAAGTAGCAGCTTAAGTTACCAAGGTCACTCATATCGAAGTGATCCTTCATCTGTCCCTTGAAAACATTTATGTCACTTTCTTCCTTTCCCGTGAGTAGAAGGTCATCAACATAGACTCCAATTATCAAATGGAGTTTGGTAGTGATCTTGTAATAAATGGCCTGTTCATACTCACTTCTTATGAAGCCCAAAGACATCAAACATTTGTGTAGCTTGAAGTACCATGCCCGAGGGCCCTGTTTGAGCCCATACAAGGCCTTTCTTAGTTTAAGAACACGACCCTCTTTACCTTGGACCACAAATCCTTCCGGTTGCTTCACATAGAGATCTTCTTCCACATCCCCATTAAGAAAGGCTGATTTCACATCGAGATGATGTAAAGTCCACCCCTTTTTAGCTGCTATAGAGATCATAACTCTTATGGATTCAAATCTTACCACCGGAGCGAACACCTCCCCATGGTCTATTCCTTGTTTTTGAGAATAGCCTTTTACTACTAGTCTTACTTTGTGTCTCAGAATTTTCCCAAGTGCGTGTCTTTTGATTTTAAAAATCCATTTTAGACCAATTGGTCTGCAACCTTCCGGTGGTTCTACCAAACACCAAGTAGAGTTCTTGATAATGGCCTTCATTTCTTCCTCCATGGCTAGTCTCCAGACTTCTTCTTGTGTTGCTTCTTGGTATGTCATATGTTCTTCAGTGGATACAAGACATTCATCCTCTTCCATACTTTGAGGACTTGTTTCTTCATATAATTGACTGAGGGACTTGTATTTTCAATTTGAAGATACCTCAGATGTTGAGATTTGGTCCGAGGTAACTTCAAGAGGTTGCAGGTTTTCTTCTTGCTCCTCATTCTCCAAGTGATGGGCATCTTCTACTATCTCATTAGTGGATAAGGCAGGATAAAAAGTGAGAGTAAGTACTTGTTCACCTTTGTGTCTCCAATCCCACTTGGCATTCTCTTCAAAAATTGTATCTAGACTGATATGAATAGATCCTTTGACTGGGTCAAAGCAACGGTAGGCTTTGGAACCTAGCTCATATCCCACAAAAATCATAGGAGTACGTCGATCCTGAAGCTTCATCTGAGGTAGTTTAGTACTTTTTACATGTGCTATAGAGCCAAAAGTGCGAAGATGAGCTACTGAGGGTTTTCTCCCTATCCATTTTTCATAAGGAGTCACACCTTGTAAAGATGAAGTGGATGACCGACTACGAAGGTAAACAGCAGTATTCACAGCCTCTCCTCACAGCGCTTGATGTAAATTCTTCTCTTTGAGCATGCTTCTCACCAATGCCAGTATAGTATGATTTTTTCTTTCAACAATGCCATTCTGTTGAGGAGAATAATGGGCAGTCTACGGATGTTTGATGCCCTATGAGTCACAAAACGAGGTAAATTCTACTGAATTGAACTCCCCTCCTCTGTCACTTCTTATACACTTAATCCTTGCCCCTTTTTCTACTTCGGCCAAATTCTTTAACTTCTTGAACTGAGACGCCACATTCGATTTTTGCTTCAGCAAAGCTACCCACATTAGCTTTGAATAGTCATCCACAATTAGAAGGAAATACCTACTTGCCCCTAATGTGGATGGACTGATAGGTCCACAGAGGTCTATGGGTATGAGTTCCAGTGGATCTTGGGCCTTGAAATAGGATTTTTTTGGAAACGAAGTACGGGTTTGTTTCCCTGCCAAGCAACTTCGACAGACATAGCTAGGTAGTCTAATTAGGGGAAGCCACTCTACTGAACCTTTATCACCCATATCTTTCAAAGAATGAAAGTTAAGATGACCATACCTCAAGTGCCATAGTTGACTTGTTTGGTCTTCTTCTTTTGAGAGTAAGCAGCCACCGATTACTTGAAGCTTCAAGAGATATAGTCTTCCACACGTGCGATTGACTTTGATGAGCAAATTGTCTTCTCGATCATGAATTGTAAGCGATCCTTCTCGCATAAGTACTTTATAGCCTTCTTCATCCAACCTTCCCAAGATGAGAATGTTAGCACAAAGTTTGGGAACAAAAAGAACATCTTAAGTAACATAGTTTCCCCATCTTTTCGAAGGATAGGAATACTTCCCTTTCCTTCTATTTTCACTCAAGATTTGTCCCCAAACTTCACAAACCCTTCAGTTGAATCATCCAACTTTGAAAAAAAATCCCAATTCTCAGTCATGTGATTAGTGGCGCCAGTGTTTAGATACGATAGATTGGAGTTTGAGTGCTCCAATTCAGAACCTTGAAGTAGGAGATCACTTTTTCCTTCTTCAAACGCCATCAAGAGTGCTGATGTTTCTTCTTCTTCTACTATCGATGGAGTGGGTGAGGTCTCAGCTAGGTAAGAACTATCACCTCTTTCCCTCTTTTCATTGCCGCATTGGTAAGAAAAATGTCCATACCTTTGACAATTGTAACACTGGATTTTGGTCTTGTCAAAAGGCTTCTTATCTTTTCCATCTGAGAAAGTATTTCTTCCTCGACCACGACCTCGACCTCGGCCTCTTCCTCTTCCCCTTGTGAGAACTCCTCCTCATTTCCAATTCTAACCTTGCTCATTGCTTTGGCCACTAAGGCCTGCTCTTCCTCTCGGGATTCCCTATCCCTGAGACGCATTTCATGTACGGTAAGTGAACCTATCACTTCATCCAGACTTACCTTGTCTAACTCTCCATATTGTTTTAGAGACAATGTGAGTGCATCAAACTTGGAAGGCGTTGCTCTCCGGAATCACCTTACCACTTCTTTTTCTTGCATTGCCTCCCTAAGATTTCTCAGGTCTGAGACAATCCGAGTAAACTTCATCGCAAAGTCGACAATTGAGTCAGACTTGGAAATGTTGAGGAGCTCATATTCTCGCTTCAAGGCCTGTATGCGACATTGAATGACTCTCTCTACTCCGAGATTTCTCAGCCTGAGAATCTCCCAGTTTTCCTTCGCCGTCTTCTTGGCGTCCAACATCAGCCACTACTCCTCAGAAATAACTCTAATGATTGCCGACAACGCCATACGATCCTTCTTCTTGGAGACATTTTCCCCAACTATGGCTCCATCGACATCGACCAGATCCGGTAGTTTGTTCGGGATAGCTTGAGAGTGAGCAACGACAAAGGTAGTTCGCCGCCGGAACTCAATTCTCCGTTTTTCTTTGCCATAGGTAAGTCCCTTGATGTCAAGTGGCTCTGATACCACTTGTAGACTCTTCAAGAAATGTCCTCACTCTCTTTGATTCGGAACTCAACAAGAAGAATTGAGCAAAGAAGAATAAACTTGCCGCAAAAGGGAAAAGAAGTTCCAGCATTACATCAAACACTTAGCTCTTATTTATAGAGCAACCAATGAAGGAAGAAGAGAGGAAAACTTTGTTGTAACGGCCTCCTGGGATATGAGCTGGCGTCCCATGTGGAGGCCAAAGTTTGTTGAAGCGGCCTCCCAGGATATGAGCTGGCATCCCACGTGGAGGCCAGATCGCCGTTATAACTCTCGACGACGGACGGTCGCGATCAGACCTGAAACAGAAATAACGAACTAAGAACGTGAGTCCAACAGACTTCTTTCTGGAGACGTTCCTACCGGCGATCACCGGGGAGAGTCTGGATCTTCATCTTCACTATCTAAGTAGTCCTTTGGCATTAATTAAGGCCTTGGATGTGGCAAATAACATGGCCAAGTTTTCAAATTATTTTTTTCCACTTTGACAAGTAAGTTGCATCAACCCATGATGTTTAAATGTTAAATGTTACATACTTTTTTTCCAGTAAAAAGTATCTGAAGCATGTGGTATGGTAATCACGCCATGGGCATGTGAGGCCGCCCTAGGATAGAATCGCTTAACACGTAAAGGGCGTGGCATTGATTTGAACCAAATCCCGTCTAATAATCATATATTTGGATGAGCTTACTTAAGATCCAGGATTCAGTAGTTGTGACCAGAATGCACCTCTAAGAGTTCTCGACGGAGAAAGAAGGAACTCCATAAGAATTTTGAGCATAAAAAGTCATGTTTCTATACTAGTGTGCTTTCTGTCTCCTATCTTTCTGGAATTTACCCATGTAACTTCTTTTTTGAGAATAAAAGAGAGTTCTATAATCCTTGTAGTGTTTTTCTCTACTTTGGTGAGTAAAGAGGATGAGTACATTACAAAAATTTGTAGTACCTTGGGTTGAAAGGAGATAAGTATGGTTTTTGTTCAGAAATGATTCAATGATTTTTGTTTGCATCAGAACCTAAATATAGTTTTCGCTGCCTATTGAGTCCTCTCTTACAAATAACTAAGCATCTCGTCTTTAGGTTAGCTAGTAGCATTATGGATCAGTGAAAAAACAACAACCCCAGTCATACCTTTAACTTAAACTTCATTTTCTTAATTATGAGTTTTACTTTCTTGCCTAAATCATTTAAGCAGCATGTGCGTCCTACAAAATCTACTCCTATCTCAAATCGCAGATGAAAACCCTTAACCAAACATATGTATCTATGTTATTACATTACGGCGAGTTTATAGGTAATTTAGATTTACAAGTATTTTCATCAGGAAATATTCATTTTTATAGTTAGCATACTCTATTATTCAACTGACATATTGAATAGTCGTTTGTTTCTAATAGTAGAGCACAAATGATCGATCGTCATAGAGTTTTTTATTCCAATATGTGAAAGTTCATGCACCGAATAACATACAGAATTGAAATATCTCTACGTTCCACTGTGTCGATTGACTTTTAGGAAATGTAACAATTAGGGACGGAAATAGTTCAGCAATATTATCGCGGTTATGGGATGAACTTATGATACTCTATTTAATATATTAACTTAAAACCGGAATGCATAGTATACTGTAAGAGGATGATCTTAAGGGACAAAAGAGATATTTCAACAAAAATAATTATTTAGCAAAGTAAAATGATTGAAATGATGTGTATAATTAAACACAATTGAGTGATGTGTTGGTGTGTTGACAGAACCCATGCTGCCACATGCATGGGGGCTGGGTGGAGGGTACAGATGTCTATAGAGGTAAAAGTCCTGCACTGGGCACCAGCTCAGTAACTGCTTCAATTTCAATTTATGTGGTCAATGGACACCCTAGTGTAGGCGTTGCTGAAATCTTAGTTGCATCTTTGGATAACGGAAAAGTGAGAACAAATAAACATATGAAGGTTAAACTAGCGCACATATATGCGAGTCGCATGTTGATCTCTACTAGTGTGGCACTTGCCCTAACATCTAGGTTGGTGATAAATTCAATAAGTCAATAATAATATTAATTTACTTAGATAAATTTATATTATAGCTGAACTTAATATTGATATAAAATATGACATACAATCCAATCACTGCTTCCTTATATTATTCGATAGTCGTTAACACATATATACATCATAATGGATTTGTGATTTGGGTAATAAATCCAGTCATATATGACATGTTTTATGAATTATGATAGTCTCACAGTATAGCGTAACAAATTTTCAATAATATCTCCACGAAAATTCAAGTAAATAGTATCTTTGAGAAATTTTACCAATATGTTTGTAATATTACAACCTGCTCCAAATCAAATGTTGAGTATGGTTAATTGCTTCCCTGTTTGAGGACATATGTTAATGAGATATTTTGAGTTTTCCTTAGGGAAAACAAAATCAGTTATTAGATTGGTATGAATTGCTTGATTTGATTATTATGCGTTACTATAATACTGGTTGAGCAATACCATTGTTGGGTACGAAGACTTTAGACCTAATAAACAAACCTGCATAACTTGCTCTTTCTCTAATTTTAATTGCAACTCAAGAGTGGGTGTGATGGCAAACAAACCTGGAGGCAAATGATGTAGTCTAGTCATCGTGGGAGGCCACTGTGTAGCGTGTGTCCTCAAGGTTGGCCATAATATCATACTCAAGCTGATATACCTTGGTCAAATATCGTATATGAGCGTCTTGGTCAACTATACTCAATGATGTGACTTTATAATCAGTTTCAGGCTTTTTTTGGTGACTATATCACGGCCGTGAAACATGGCCCAACTAAGATCCACGATAGACTCATCTGAAGTATAAGTGACGCAGATGACAAAATAATATTGATAATAATTATTATGTATATTATGCCTTACTTAATCATGAATTCATAGTTGTGCATGTTAAAGATTAACGATCACTAATAAACAAAATTATAAATTCATAATTATGCATACTATTGAACCTAGATTACATATTCAGTTCTAATTAACACAGCTATGGGATTAACCAGACTTTATTTTGATAGTTCACATGGGTAATAACTACTCTTTTCATTGAGATTTATTTAAAATTGAATGATTTAGGGTAGTAAAAAATTCAATTCTGGATGTAAATTGGAGGTAAGGAGAAATCTGCATTATGATCTTGCTCAGAGTAGGAGGCCCAATATTCAAGGATGAGAAAATTTCCTCCTTAAGCCACTTTAGAGAACCTATTTTAAGGATGCATCATTTGTTGAACTAACTCATTATTTGGCAATTTGGAAGCAGGCTACGTGTTAGAGAATAAAACAAAGCATAAATCAAGGTTGGATTTGAGGACATAGAATTTTCTGAATTTTGTAAAATTGTGAATTAAGGCTGCATCTAAACAGTTATTTTAACATATTGGATCCCATCATTGAACTTGGTTCCAAAAATATTTTTGAGGCACTCAGTGCAGTAGTTTTTCTCGTTTCACCCATTCCTAAGATTCTGATATAGAGAGCGCTGCACTTCAAAAATTTTGATCTAAAAATGAATAAGAAAAACCATCATCTTTGGTAATAACAAATAAGAAGTAAGTTTTTTTGTGTTTCTAGGTATTATTTATTTATATAGTTTCAGAAGATAGGCTAGCTCAAAAGATTTCTTGGAAGAGGAATGCTTGCCTAGAAAAGGCTAGAGTACTGTTTGCCTAACCCCTGATGCAGCCAAAATCTAACACTCACCATGCTCTTCCATGCCCAACTACTACCCACCCTTCTACTGTAACATCAGCAATGACCTACAACATACCTATAATGGTAAATGATTTATTTCTAATTATATGTGTGCCCTCAAAATTCCCCTAAATAACTTAATAATTACAAACCTGGTAAAATTTAATCTAATAGTGATTAAGCGATGATGCCCGAAAGCTAGTTTCCCCTCCATCTAGTATTTGTAGAGGAAATGCCTAGGAAGAGGAAACAAAAATGTGGGGAAACTCAAACAACTTCGTTTGTGTATCAAATTACTGGTCCGTATCGATTTAAACTCTATGAGAATTTTCATTAAATTTAGCTCTCTAGAAAAAATTTTAAAAACTGTCATAACATAGAATATATCCTCCGACGCTAGTGACTGTTTGGATAAGACCCTCTTGCCAGATGTATAAATCTAGTTAAAGATCTTAATAGCCTAATAAAGTTTATTGGGTTGAAATTATTAATTAGTTATATGATTTATAGATTAAATAATAAATAGTTTAACAGATTTGATAGGTTAAGTCACCAGCCGACGGGGTGCCAAGCTGTAACTCGTGCTATAGAAGATATAAGGATGTATATAAAAATAATAATGAATAAATGATAAAATGATAAAATGCGTAGCTATTTTCATTAAATTTAAATTTTGGTCTTATTAATCTTGAGTTTGTGATGTTATTATCTGTATTAACTAAATATTTATTCATTAGCTATAAATTCCAGCTACTTCATAGTATAGCTGTTTTTAAATAACCTCTTGAATTATTTTAGTTTAAGCTATTTTATAACTGACCAATAATTTATAGTTCCATTTGTGCAGAAATTTACAGGAATAAAAGGCAATTATTAATGACCTTGAGCATTTTCTGGTTGCTTATTGAGCATGGAAATGGGTTTAAAATTGTCAACTTGTGTTTTGGGCCTTCAAAACAACAATTTGAGGGACGTGAGCGAGGACCTGAACTGCCCAAGTGGCGTTCAAATACAATATAAATGGCAATGAAATAGACTAGATAGTCACAAAGGGGTCTTTTAGTAATTCTCCCTATGCATAAATATTCTCTGCCCCTTTATTTTTCTCGAAAGCTGGACATGCTCTTGCAAGTGGCTGGCCAACAATAAAGGGCATTATCTAGGATCCATGTTGCTTAGCCGGCTTAATCTAAGTTTGTTGAAGTTTTCATTCAATCTCATCCCTTATTGGCAATGAAACATGCCTGATCTTGGCTAAGTATAAGGATAGAGAATAAGGAGAAATCATTGAGGTTTCAAGAGACAGGCATTAAGGTTGTAGGAACATAGATCTCCATTTTCCCACCATTCTCTACCTACTTCCCCTCTGATCCTACCATTTTCTTATTTGAAACACCCCTTTTCCCTTTTTTCTCTCTAGAGTTCTCTATTTCTCTCTCTAAAACTTCCTCTATACCTCTAGTTTGTCCTCCCACTATTTCATTAAAAAATAACAATCTCATTTTCAAATCCCATTCCAAACATCTCCAATACCATTTATGCTCTATATCTCTTTTCCCCTCTCTCTCTTTATTTTTGCTACTTTCTCTCTCCGAGATCCATCCCTTTCTCTCATATACCCATAAACATACATCTACTTCACCTCTCTTGAAAATGGGATAAAGATTTCATTATCTACCCTTTCAAATTTTATTTTCCATCCGGCTTTTCTGTGCACACTACATGTGAAGCAGATCAGAAATATGGCACTCATTCGCCCACTAGTCCGGGTGTGGACAGCGACACCCATGGTGGTCAATAGGATGCCCCCTCTTCTGCACTTACCCAAAATTTGGCTAAGTTTAGAACAGATGAGGCACCCCAAACCAGGGTTGGGCCAGCCAAGACTGATCTCTAACGTCATCGATGATGTCGCCTGGTCGGCACTGACTATGATGCCTCAATTGCAAGATAGATAGTGGTATCGAACGTCGACGGTGTCATCGACAGATAAACCCTAACAGTCAAATGTAACTACGATGTGATGAAGATGCGTCATACGTGTCGTGCGTGCAGGCTTCGACTCGAGGATGGTGTTGAGCTCTGAGTTGAGACGGGGTGGCCGGGCGACAGCGACGGCCAAACAAAATCAATCGCCGAGCAACATGGACGTCTACGGCCAAACAGAATCAATTCATGAGGCTTGCACGTGACGGACAAGCTCGTCCGTACCGGTAAGACGCTCAAATATGTCCTAGTTTCTCTCAAATACCTTGCTTACCTACCTAGCCCGAGCGCGGTGGAGTCAAGACAAAATTATACTACAAGCGATAATAAAATGAGCGATGGGAGAGGACGGCATACCTCGTCGGTGATGACTCATCATCATAATCATCGACAATCTAAGGTAGATGTAGTGGGTGTGCAAAAGAGCCGTGAGAGAGCTTACGGTTTAAAGGCCGCTCATCAGTTCGCTCACACAATGCAGCAAACTCTAAATCATCGAACGCGAGGGTGACTTTGGCTCCTAGTAATGACCATCGAGACCGCCAGATGCGGGTGTGACAAGGGCCGTCAGGAAAGGGGAATTTTTGGTCCAAGTTTGGTGAGCGCGATGGACAACACGGTGCTGAGTAATTGGCTAAAAATTGAGTGGTCGGAGGATCCTTCCACCGTCCCTGTTCTATCCTTTCCCTTGCTTTACGGCCTCTCTTATCCTTCAACTCCTCCTCCCTCTTTCATCTTCTTTAAATAAGGTAGGGAGACAAAGAGGGAGAAACATAACGATAATCTTTTCTTCTTCCTGGTCTAAGGACCTAGGGCGCCCCCCTCTTCTCTTATAAAGGGCAAAGAGGTCAAATGGGCCCCCCAATTTGGTCAACAAGGGGGAATCTAGTCCATTAGGGGGCCCTTCTATAATGGGCCCCCCATTAAAAAGAAAACAAAAATAATATTTAAAACAGAAAAGAAAAGACAAAGGGACAAGGGAGGGGGTCCAAAATGACTAAGGACCCCACCCCAAAGACGACAAAACACAGATATGGGACGCGTCGCAGCGCGATGAAAACAGGAGGGCAAGAAGGAAAAACGCACAAAACACGACAAAGAAACAGTGAAAATCAAAAGGAATAAGCAGCATCTTTACTCGGTTGTCAATGACAATGGCAGGCGGCGTGGACAACAGTGTCGAGAATGGGTCGGCTCCGTCGAGTTGGGATAGCCGGCGGCGACATCGTGTGGCGAGCACTTGGTCATCGCCGGCATAGAGCTATCTCTGTGGCAATCAGGTCATTCGCTCCTGCACGTAAGAGCCTTCGCGGTAGTTTGTCCCCAGCATTGTAAATTACCCAAGCAGTATATGATCGACTAACTCGTGCCAACTAGACGAGATCAGCGGGTAACTGGTCATGCCAAACTTGCCCATGATGAAGGATTTTTGAAACGCAAGGGCGGAGGAGAGTGACGGGGCTCGGTACGCAATTGGGCACTCAACATTAAACATGGAGCTGGTCCTCCACAAAGGAGGGACGTCAACGAGGTAGGTGTGTCTGCCCACTCGTTGGAGGGTCGAGAACGGGTCGGCGCTACAAGTATGTAGCATTGTGGCCAACCCACGAGAATAACTCTCCGACCAAATTCTTACCAGTACTCGATTCCCCACATCAAACAGTCAAAGTCGGCTCTGTGAGTCAGTAGCCTGCTTGTACTTTGCATGCCTGTATGCAGATCTAACATGATGATGATGATGTAGTGACAAACATGGTGGGCAAATGCAAAATTAAGAGCTTCTACGGGTGCTAGCGTAGGGGGTCGTCGAGGGGCATGGCCATTGGCAATCTCGGGTGGGTTCAACTTGGTGGTGTGGGCCTCCAAAGAGTCACGGACGTGCTCGTCGTGCGGGGTAGGGCAACGGCGATTGGCCATTGCTTTGTAGATGGTACGACAGTCCCAACGCTTCCGTCGTTTATCAACCTGGCCATGGAAAAGTGAGGGGTCCACATCGGGTCGAGGAAACTCCTACATGAAGCTGGTGGGGACAACACGTGTCTGTTCTAGGCAAATGGCACGGGCAGCTGGGCGGGCGGCGCGGTTGGTCGAAGAACTAGGGTGGGTGGCTTTGGTAGCTAGGTGAGCGGTACGAGCGGTGCTTTGTGTAGTGCGGGTCTCCTGATTGGTAGTATGGGCGGTCCACTGTGCATTGCGATTGGCTGGGCACGATAGTACATCATCGTCATTGCATCTCGTTTCTCGGGAGGGAGGGAGGACGGGATAGCAGACGAGTGTTAGCCCGACTGTTTTGGTCCGGGCACTCTTCGATGCTAGCTTCATTGTGTAAGGGATACCACGTGACCCGGGGTCCCTAATGTAGAAACAGACAGATGTTGGCTATGCCAGTTGTGGGGACATCGTGATCATAGATCCAGGAACGACCCAAGATAATACTTCCTACTCTCATAGATCAAATACAATAGCTAAAGTAACATTGAAACAATTCGCTTTAGTTTATTAGTAAAGTTTTTGATGAACTTTCTGCTAGACTTGACTTAGGACTTCAATCCTTTAGTTTTAAATCTATGCAATTTCTTGTTCCTGCATAGGTTCCTATACATCTATATATAGATGTAATATATGGACATATGTAGTCGCGGATATGATGTATAAGCACAAAAGGAATGATAATTTTGTGTTGATCTTGAGGAAGAGAGGATCTTTCTTTCGGTTTTATAGGGGAAGCAGCGTCTAATCGCTGATTGCATTTAGAAATTTTAGTTAGATATGTTGCATAACATAAAAATGTGAGCGAAGGACATCACACAGGATGGTCTTATTGTATGGTCTTATTTTTAACGGAACATGGCATTGTTGCTTCACAGGTAGTGACGAAGAGTCAACCCACGACATGTTGGATGGAGTAGGATGAGTCAAGGTTGCAAACCCTAGTCGGGCGACTATCGCGTCCTATATGGCATTAACACAACTACCACTGTCCACCATCAACTTACATGCTTTGTCATTGATCTTGACAAACGTGTACAAGACCGATGTTCCTACAACAAAACAGTCTCCATGTTTTTTTTTTATTCCTCGGATTTTGCTTGAAGTTGAGGACTTTTTTTTTGTAAGGGGTAAAGAACATACTAAAACATTATGTAAAAGTAGAGAGAAGAGAATGATCATTGACTCCAGTGAGGGCATTACGTAAATCATTAAAAAGAAGAGGAGGTATTAAGAAATTGAAGAGCAAATTTAGACAGAAATTGAGATAGCGGTGGGATGTAGATGATCCCATACAAAGGGAGATAGAATGGCTTGGGAGATGGCTACAGTCCATGAAAGGTTGTTGGTTAGAGAAAGATTCAAAGAAATGGAAAGGTATATGGCATATGGTATAACAAATGAATGGCAAATGGAGTAGTAATGTGGATGGAGAATCAAGAAAAATAAAATTCTGCGCTCAAGGACTTGGAGATGTGCCTATCTTCCACCATAAAGTAAGATTGGCTCAATGAAAGAATAAAAACATTCAAGTAGGATCGGCTCAATGGATGGTGGCATAGTGGGGATCCTCAATTCACTCAATTCTCTACCTTTTTGAGCCATAGTGTTTCAATCCTTCGATTTTTCGATCCCCTACACACCCACTAGATACCCTACCCATTTGAAAATTGACTCCCACATTATCCAAAATCAAGGTTTGTTTCATCTTTGTGTGATCATGTTCAGCAATATAAAGCCAAACTTCCCTACACATGTAATTCGAATTAATGGATGAAGGATGTCTACTAAAGGTGGGTTTTCAATTATTAATAGAATTTATATGACAAAGACCAAATAAAGGTTTGCAATTCTAAGCACATGAAATGTTCTCCCCCCCACTAAATTATGCAATCTCCTCAATGCATGGGAATGAACATAAATATAATTCACAAGTTCAGAATTGCAAACATGCTTAGGCATGATCATTGAATTTCTTTGAAGAACATACTAATGATGAACCTACATCTCTTGTCATGTGTGCGAATTGTACTTCTTCTTCTTCTTTATTCCTGGAAAAAACTAACATCTGAAAACAAAACAAACAAATTGAAAAGCTAGGGAATTAGGTTAATTCTCATTATCTGCGAAATGAAAATTCAACAAAGAGAAAAAATATAGAATCCAAATCCTAAGTTGGTGATTCCTGTGGCGGGTGGAATCAAGTTTTCCAACATTGTTATTGTCGGTGGTGGTATATTTTCTGCTTCCAAATACGGCTTTAATCGAATGCCATTTACTATGAACTCCTTCCCTGTCTTAGGATAAAAAATCACGACTGCTCCATTATCATATATGTCAGTAATTATAAACGGTCCATCCCATCTTGGTTTTAACTTCCCTAGAAAAAGTTTCAACATAGAATTATAAAGCCATACTTTTTGATGTGTCTGAAAATGTTTGCAGTTAATGTTCTTGTCATGAAAATGCTTCATCCTAGCTTTATAAATTCTTGAGCTTTCATAAGCTTCATTCCTCGGCTCTTGGAGTTCGTGCGTCTGCAATAAACATTATTTTCCTATTGCATCTAAAGAGAGATTAAGTTTTTTAATAGCCCAATAAGCTCTATGTTCTATTTCAACCGGAAGATGACATGCCTTACCAAAAACAACCCTATAAGGAGACATCCCAAAGGGTGTTTTGTAAGCAGTTCTATATGCCCAAAGAGCATCATATAACCTACTTGACCAATCTTTCCCATCAGGCCGAATAATCTTTTTGATAATTTTCTTAATCTCTCTATTCGAATTCTCAATTCGACCATTGGTTTGTGGATGATATGGGGTAGTGATTCTATGTTTAACCCCATATTTCATGAACATGGTCCTGAATTAAGAATTATTGAAATGACTTCATCCATCACTAATTATTGCTCTAGGACATCACTAATTATAGATGTCAGTCGCCGGGACTAACTACACCGGTGAGACGGGCAGCACGACATGGGAATCCGTGAGGGAATGGGGAGGAAAGGAAGATTCTAGTCCGCCCTAATCCCCCCTCCCTTTCTTCTCTTCCGTTCTCTCTCCCTCCCTCTGTATTCTTCTCTTGAACGAGGAAGGGAGACAAGAAATCAAACACAACACGATAATCCGTTGTTCTTCCTGGTCTACTTCTTTTAGGGTGCCCCCTCTCCCCTTATAAAGGGGAGAGGAAATGGGCCCCCAAATTGGGTCAACCAAAAGGGGGAAAAGGGGTCCATTAAGGGGGCTCTTATATAATGGCCCCCCTCATTACATGATAAAAGGGGGAATTTAAAACAAAATAAAAAGAAAGAAAACAAGAGACAAGGCACAAGGAACGGGTCCAAAATGGCTAAGGACCCTTCCCTTATTGACGACGAGGGACGTGCGGAACACATCACAAATGCGACATAAAAACAACGACAAGACTCAAAAAACACAAAACACGATAAAGAATGACGAAAAACAAAATGCAATAAGTCGAGCGATTTCACCAGATCTTCAACGACGATGGTGGGCAGCGCGGACGACGTCCTCGACGATCTTCGATGGCGTGCGCCATCACCTTAGGTCGACTCCAACCTATTATTAATCCTACAATTTTATCTTTTCTCAAGAATAATATTCTTCATCTTAATACTACATATTGTGAAAGATTTATAATATATATCGTCATAACAAAGAAGATTGTGATTAAACTTGTTGGATGCATGGCGAATGGCATTTCAGATGGATGCAACTGATAAGAATGGAATTCCTTTCAGTCATCCTTTTACTGAATGTTATTTCATTAGGATCATCATCCTTCCATGTTGATCATTGTCATAGCCTCATCATCAGTCCTGGAAAATTAGAACTGGTGATGGAGAAACGGATGAAGAAATACCTCATTTTTGAGAGAAAATATAACTTATACAATTGATGACTGGTTATTCTACATCCTCTCCAGCCCTCCCGTCCTGTCGTGTGCCACACGTTGCACGCCGCAGGTAATATGTCGTACATCATGCGTTACACATTACACATTGCCTATTGCATGTCACTCAATGCTCATCGCCTATTGCGCACCGCCCAACCCCCACCGCAAGCCACCTTCTGCCCACCATTTGTCTCCTATCGCACACCCACAATCATTGTTTCTTGTGTTTGTTGCCAAAGCCGTGGTCGCCATTTCTCGTGACGGAACGGGCCAGCCCACTCCATCAGGAATGTCTTCAGAGCCACCATCACCGTCATCAAAGGCCTCGCTGGTTCCCGCCCAGCCCTACCGGCATGCCAAGGCGTAATTGAAGACTCTCGGGTTCAAATACCTCGGGTAAAGCACATTCATATTTTTGACGTTTTGATTTTCGTCGATACATGCTCGTTCAGTTTGTCATTTTATCGTGTTTGTGTGTTTGTGTTCACCATGTCGTGTTTGTGTCTATCATGTCATGCAATGTTTCATGTGTCGCATTTTTGTGTTATCAATGTACGCGTCAAACATGTCTTTTAGATGTGTTGAAAGGGGGGTCCTAAGTATAAGAACCCACCTGGTAATGGCACTTGTGCCCTTACCAAGGGCTCTTCTGCCCTTAGTAAGGGCCATCAGGCCCCTATATAAGCGGGCACAATTTTAGACCAGTTTTTTTATCAAATGAAAGTTTGTTCTATGGGCTGGTCTCATGGGAGAAGAAGAAGGAGAAAGGAAAATAAAGAGAGAGGGAGAAGAAGAGCAGAGAGGAGTGAAGAAGAGGGAGGTAAGATGCCGTTCAGCCCGACCACGTCCTGTCTGGACCACCTCCTCTAGCACATTTGTCTATGCGAACCCAGACATTGATGATTCTTCACATCATGCGCACGCCTCCGCCACCAGTGGACCACCGCAAGTTTGGTGTAGTTCCGGCACCTATGGTGATGTGGATCGAGTCTGAGCAGTTTCCTACACCCCTATTGGCATTGGTCGCCCATGCACGTGGAGCCTTTATTCACGCCCGATATTGCACACCCAACAATTCTGGGTCAACGAGCAACTGTGACCTTGCATGTGGAACGAGTGCTATCGCACAAACTCACCTGCACTGTCCACATTTCTCTGCTAAACCATCGCACGAGCCTATTAGCGTGCCACTATAGAGGAACTACCGGTGGCGTACGGATTTGCTTGCTTGTATGCATTGTACGCAGTTGATGCACTGCCTGCGGTCATTACCCAGCATCGCCGCAAGAGCCTTAGATCTGCTCGCTCGTTTCTCTTGTGAGCAGACTATGCACCGCCCACGGACTTTACCCGGAGCTTCCTTTGTGCCGACCAACCGCCCCGTAGCCCTACGAATGTGCCATGGGCGTCGAATCACCGCCGGCGTTCCTGCACCATGTGCCACCCAATCACTATTGCTACTGCTCGTGCCCACGCCCCTATCGTGCCCGGAGTCCGCCTAGAAACTACACACCATCCGTTCGATCGTGCCCTAATTTGAGCCTTAATGCTTGGTGGAATACCAAGCTACTTCGATGACCCGCTGCCCACCTATCATGCTACCATCTCACGCTCTGCCGTCGTGCCACCTGCTATAGCTCATATCTGCCACTTGACTCCGCCTACCCTGACCCACCATCGAGTCTCGCTCACTGGGTTTGGCTGTTAGCTCAAGTTGACTTGCCGTTGCACGCCTCTCCTCCTCATCCTTGACTATCTCAAGCGTCACAACCCAGTGTCGCGACCTCGCCACCTGTTGAGCGACGCTGTGCTCGCCTCCGACACGCCTCTGCCCCACCTGCATGCACCAGCAGACATGGTTGTTTGGTTCCTTTTGTGCAAATTTGTGCGAAGTGTTCATTCTCTCCAGTGTTACGAACTTAACAATATCAAATTTGAACATATCATTTTACAGTCCCATGTGCAGTTCTTTTGTTCGCTTTGTGTGAATTTTGTTCTCATTTTATTTGAATGTGCAAATTTTGTTTTGTTTTTGCACAAAAAAAATAACAGAACACAGAACAAGGTCATGTGTGGTCCTTTTGTGCAATTTTTTTGCTCATTTCAAATGAACAGAACAGAAGAACCTTGTCTATGCACCAGCCACAACACCAATGTATAAATTGACGATGGACAATACCGCCGATGAGGTACGTCACTCCATTTGGTCGTGAGTTATATTACCGCTTCCAGTATATTTTCAGCTGCACTCCACCACGCTTGGGTTAGTTTAGGTGACAGTTTAAACATCAAAACTACGAGTTGAGTGAATTCTTAGGTATGGTTCGAGCTCGTCCATTACGTGCAAGTGCCAACGAGATTGTTTCGTTTAGCGCCATAGTTAATCATCATCGATTCGACGAGGGTCAGAAGGTCACCATCACCGTCACTAGTCATGGGTCACCACGATAAAAGAGCGCCGATTAGTAAACTTTCAATTGCTTTATCAGTCTTATTTTCTCTCCCACTCTTAAAATGGTTCTAGCGTTCATACAAGTTGTCTCGAATTCAACTTTCATCCTCTTTCTCTCTCTCTTTCAAGAAGAGCTTTCAGTCAATTTTCACAAGAACTTGTTTTTTATGGTGTAGAAATTTCTAACTTGAGCAGGAAACTATATAGTGAATAAGAGTATGAACCTGATCTATAGCTACCTATAGGAGAATAAAATATATTTTCTTGATTTATAGGAGCTCTTGCAGCTTCAAGAACTAAGACTTCTTCCACACACTTCAGACCACCTCATGATTCCCAATCTTTTTTGCAAAATGATATAAAAAATCCTCAATTTATTTTGGATTAAAACTTGAACAAAGAAAATACGTGCAGAGCTTTATATGCTGAAACGGCTCTCATAGTTCTCTTATCGAAAGCTTTCTAAACGTCTAGAACTTTCTCTAACTCTTCATAGATTAAGCTTTAAGGTCCTTTTCGTAAAATGATCTCATAAGTGTTAAATTAAAATAATGCATGGCTTAATAGGGGTTGTGATCACGAACAATAAGACATCAGTCAACCAGTTGATCGATTACAATTGAAGATCAAATAGCACCCTTAGTTATATTAAAATACTATGTAGTATAATCATGTGGCAAACAAGTAAAATCATGTTATTATAAGTTGTATTTTCCATGACGTAAAGATAAACATATTCTCTAACACTATTCCAATATCTTCTGAAATTCTCTTCATTTTATTGGTTTAATATCTCATTCTAATTACTAATTACTACGTTCAGGTATTAAAGGCTAGTTTATTATGATTTAATGAAAAATAATTTCATAAATATAGCACTATTGAATAATGCTATCTTCATTAAAATGTAGTAAACATACCGCTAATGTTCACATTATTTTGAACCTGGAGTTGTTAACCTCGCGATTAGTTTTTCTTAATTCCATATATCCAGTTTTGAGCACTAATTTCAACCCTCCCTTCTTGTTGCCCTTTGAAATCAAAGTTCAAAAGCTAGGAAGATCTTTCTATCCTTAAAGAATTTTTCAAGCAGTTTTTTGGCATTCCTTCAAGAAGATATTTCTTGTTAACATCAGTATGAGTGTGTTGAACATAGAATCCTAGTTTTAATTATGGGTGAGTCAAGATTCGAATGAAAGAAAGCTTAACTCAGAATTTTGCATATACTTGGCCTTGCGATAATTTTGGCATCGTTAACATACTATTAATATTGATTTTAAAATTTTGATTTAACTTGTGAATAGTTGCTTACATCAAATCCGTTGAGTTTAGAATCACATATTTTGGGCATATTCTGTAAGACTTACAAGGCTTTGAACTTGGACACGGAGGAATACGATGGTTGACTCTGAATGTGCAAAGATTGAGCACTGGAGATTTATTTTGTTTGACTTATATTCTGGGTGAGATAACAATTTTTTGTAAGTGTATTAGGAAACCATACCAGGTAGAATCGTTTCATTTGGAGGAGGCATGAATAAGATATTTTATTTTTAAGCATCAACGTTCAAACATAAAGCTAGAAATTTTACACAAAGACAAAAGTGGAGGAGAACAAGACTCGAGGAAAGAATTACAACAAACATGGAGGTATTTCGGTACCAAGTCATCATTACATTTGAAAATTTTTCTCACTGAAGTCATATATATTTTCTGATCTAAAAGATATTCTTGTTGAAATACATGAAGTTAGGCCTTGTCTTGAACACTAGAGTGGTTATCATAAGTGTTGTTGAGGATAAGATATTGTTCTGGTGATATCTTTGTAGTCAGTGAGGTTTTGTCTTTTGGAGCCATAAAAGGAAGGCATTGGGGGGCCAAGTTGAATTAGACCAAGTGACATTGTTTTGTGGTAAGGCTTTATCGGCTGTTCCTTTTCTTCATTTCCATATTCACCCTATTTCAATGTTCACACAAACACGGTTAAGGAATATCATCAACTAGGGATGGATCCCCGTGAACAGCATCAAGGATTAGCGTAAGCTATATAAGAAGAATAATTGTCTCTCCTGTTTCCTCTACCTCATTTCATATCTGAGAAAATTCAAGGTTAATTCAAAAATAAAATAATACCACTAAAGAACATAATTCACCCTCTCCTCTTAGGTTACTCCTCTTAGCCACTTCAGCTAACACTGTTCAACCCATTTCATCCACACCTATCAATTTTAGACCTGGGAAGATATGTTTTAAACCTTCTACAGCACGAATCAGGTATCATGCATAGGATTTGAGAGACCTCTACATCTTCCTTGTCCTTTTACAACTTACAAATGCTACCCTTAACCTCGTACACCATTCTAGTTCTCTAGATTTCTAGATATTCCTCTATCACCTTCCAGACCTTCTACAACCACCACTAACTAAAAGTTATTTTCCTAACATAAAGTCAACTAAAAACTCTACTGGATTCAAAGCTTGAGTATGTTACAATCATTCAAAGTTTTATTTGAAGCATGAATCTCTCTTATTTTTCTCTTCTTTCTCTTCTCTCGCTCTTCATAGTCTTTGAAATCCTTTTGCTGTCTTCTCACTCTTCTCCCACGCTTCACATTCTTCTCAATCTTATTTATCTCTTCTCACTCTTCCCTCATTTTTGCCATTCTTCTCAATCATATTTCCCTCTTCTCATTCTTCTCCACATTTATGGTTTTTATCGGTCTAATTTCACTCTGCTTACTCTCCTCTCGCACTTCATATGCTTCCATTTATACATAGGGCTTGTTTACTTGTTTTATATTTTTTTCTCTTAATTGGATTTTTTCCTCCGCAAAAAGATATTGATGCACCAACGAAACCTCTTACATCATATTTAATATTCATAATTTAATATTTTACTATTCCACTACATTTTACCCTTATATTAAAACAACTATTATGTACTTCAATTGAGGGAGCTAATAAAAATATGGAATCTAGTGCAGAAAATGTGTCGTGATATGACGATGGTACTGAGATACATCAACTGGTAGTTGAGGTAGTCAATGGTTGTAGCACTTTCCCTAAAGGTCCAAGTCAAAATATGACAAGGCAACTGAGAGCAAAAATCTTTGTGTACTTCACACTAGTGGACAATTTGAGGTACGTATGTGAAGCATGTCATGATATAAACTCTGTAGAAATAGTGTACATACAACAAAGTAAAGATGGGAGTGCAAATCTTTTTTGGGGACATCTATGTATTGTTTATCGCAAGCCACATGACAAACTGAAAGGCATAATGAGTTTGGTATGTTCTGTTGCAGATATATTTTCCAACTTGTCCTCTACAAATCAGTACTACACTATGTCAATCCTAAGGAGGATAATAAAATAATTCTACTGCTTATCGTCTGTAATGCACTGCCATGGTCATTGGTTGACTTAGAGGGATTTGGATGGGCATGGCAATTCAGAGCAAAGTCCGACATAAATCTGTATGGATGGCGGATAATAATGAGATTGGAAAGTTAGTGTACACTAAACTAAAGGTGACACTTGGAAATAGGTTTGGTCATTTACACCATCTGTCCCTCGCGATGGATGCTAGGAATACAAAATAAGGTTATGCCCTCGTAGGCGTAACCACCCATTGGACTGATGCAGAATGGAAGCTTCAAGAGCAGGTCCATGGCATATGACATATTGAAGATAAACATGATGGGGAGACAATGAGGGGGCTCACTACTTAAGTCCTAGAAGATTCAACCGTCATTCAAAGTTCTGATGATTTTTTTATTGTGGTATTGTGGCGGCAGCGATGGCGGTCGGAAGCTAGGGCAAAATTCTCTTAGAAGAAGAAAACTTCAATTCCAAAAGAAAATCACCTAGTAGTCCATTACATCATTGGCCTATGTATAAGCCTTGGAGGAAAGAGAACACATGAAATAACTTTAAAGTTCAAATCTAATTTTAAATGGCACTTGGATCCCGGTTCTGAAGTTGAGGTTGGTGACGTGGCATGACACGGGACATATCGTATGGTAGTGATGGCACGTCTGATGATAGTGTGTGGTCGTGTGCGCCATCAGGTATATATTTACATAGAAAATATAAATATCTAAATTTGCACTAGCATGCAGGTCTCTAAAGTTACCACCGACAATGCTGCAAGAAACATGACAATTATGCACTTTCTTCAAGTAGATTGTGACCTATGAATCTGGCACTCACAATTGATTCACATTTATCATGTTTGGCACGTCTTGAACTTCTTTTTACAATGGGCTAGAATCATCTGTGTGATTCAAATGGACACAGAGCACTATGGGTGTGACAAAATAGAGATTGAGTTGAACTGTCATATCAACATAGCGTGACCTCCCTCGAAGGGGAAGTTGCTTGAGGTCCTCAACTTGTAAAATATGACTCTCCTTTGCCTCAAAAGAAGAGAAGCTACATCTAGATATGCAAGCATCTTGCAAAGCCAAATAACAATAAAAATCAAACTAGATTGCCCAACAAGGTCGAACTTAACATACACTATGTTGTGCGCTACTGCTGTAACACAATGTGATGGTGTCGTCGAATTGGATTATACCACAGTGAGTAGACAAGTGGGATGCTGAAATCGAATGATGCAACGTTTAAAACAACCAAATGCAATCAATTACTGCCGATTAGATTGAATGACAGAGGGGTGACACAAAGGTCTACTGGTCGGGACAGGCTCCCGATGACCCGATAGATCAACATGAACACAATCGAAGCAGGGAAGCAAATCACCGCCTGTATGTGTTCACAACCGTTACCGTCAGTAAATTTACTCCAACACCAAAGAAAGAGAACCCTACTTTCAACGATGAAGCGGATAGTACCAAAATAAACTCTGGCAGTGAAATGTTGAGATTAATACTAAGCAAGTAACTAGGCTGCAAATTAAAGGGGGTTTGGGGAAGGGAAATAACCTGTACGTTAGCTCCAGCATGAAGACGGGGTGCCAGGAATTTCCGGAGGGATGAAATTTTTCAATGCGTACGCTCCAGCAAGAACACACTACGTCTGGGATATCTGAAGGGGAGAAGTCCTTCTGCACTTTCACCTGATCGGGGTCAATTGCACCAAGTCTTCACGACCTACAAGAGGCTGAATGGAATCCCGCTGGTGGGGTCGAAGGGAACCTGTTTAGATGCGAGAGACCCCTTAGGTCAACACATTCAGGCAGTCAAATTTGACCTAAATTGACTCATACAACTCGGGAGTTGTGAAAACTCCGTTCGGATGGTGGGATTTCTGACGGACGGCGGACGCAATCCAGGGACTGAGGAAGAACCCGTGACCCAAGAGAGATTAGGAGGGGTTTAACATGAGCGTAATGGGGTTTAACCGGGATCCGTGACCCAACGGATATCTGATCTTTTCTCAACCAAAAAGCTCACTCGCAAACGGCAGTATATGACCGGCGATTGAAAATCACCAAAGAATCAGAGTTGTTTCGATTGAGGGATCCAGAAATCACGTTTGACGTAAGCTTGGGGCTTTGTACGATGGCCGATTAGATGATCACAGCAATCCAAAGATCATTTGATTTGGGAAGGTCTTCGTCGACTGAAAGGATGACAAACCGAATATGAGGAAATGATGGCGGTGTTCAAGACAGATGCTGGATTCTTCTTCAGGTGACATATATTCGATCGATGATTCTGAATCTGAATATGGTCGACGGATGGTCGACGATGAGAGTGGCTGTATTAAACCAAACGTTGCCAAACGACGGTGTTGTTGTGGTCAGGACGGCGGTGCCTATCAATCTCGACCGGGATCTCCAACGGAGATCTAACTTTCGGCCACGTTCTCAGAACCGGATCTGCGACTCTGCGTACAAGATGACTAGATTTAAACTTTGAAAATGTCAAACTCAGAAAAGTCCAAGTCCCATTAGGGCAGGCCATTCCCTTAAATAGGGGTGGTTGCCCTAATGGGCTCATTAGGGGAGTAGTTTAGGGATGGCCATTCCCCTAATGGCCTAATTAAAACAAGTAACATAAGCATAAAGAAAAACAGGAAGATAACAGAGCCTCAACATGAGGCCCATAATTGTTGATAACGACGCAAGAAAAAAAGAAATAAAAGAATAGCCGGGGCCGGTCGTCAAGCTGTGTACTTGAAGGTTGGGTCCTTCGCGTCGGCTTGTGTTCCACGGCGCGGATTCTGGCGAATCTGACCTGTGTCTTCTCGATGGTCCTCCATCAGCTACCATAGATAAGTGAGTTTCTTGACCAGATGGGTTGCATGCTCATCTCTATGAGTGCAATAAATCACAACATTGAGCTTGCCGAGTGGGGTATTGACAATTGCAAGATTGCGGTAAAAGCACAATTTTCACCTCAATAAATGCAACCATGACTTATTTGAATTAACAATTAGAATGTATGTAGTAGAAAGTCGAGGTTGGATACGCGCATAAAAATGATAGTTAGAGGGAATTGAATGACAAATTAGGTTGAGAAGTTTTACTTGGCTGTGTAAGCATGAAGAGAGACTCAATCTCTTCTAACTGATTATATAATAAAGACCATAGAAATTGGAAATGACTTTTACGGAATTTTTTTTTTAAGTTCATCCAAAATTTAAAATTAAACTCAAAGTTACACCCAGTTATGCAGTGATCTTGATCATCGGTGTTGAAACTAACCTGAAGCAGTGAGTTGAGGAATCAAGTGGTCTACAATTGGTGTTTTTAGTCCTTCCCCTCCCCCCTCTTCAGTTTAAGCCTTTTTCTCACCATCACAATCCTTGCTCCCTCAAATACTCAAACCTTCATGGGGAGGTTTTTGGTCCTCATGAAGGCTTGGCCATATAGGCAGTCATTGCTGCTTATGAAATTGGCAAGATAAATAACCACAAATCTAGATTTCCTATCCCAAAAAATAATACTGTTTTTATTTTTATAGAGTATATTATACGGAGAATTGAGGCTCCTTCTGGCTGTCTGATGGCCGACAATTAGGGGGATCAGCCAGGATGGGTCCACATCATCTCTTAAAAAAGAAAAGATGATGACCAATCAGTGCACATGCTTGGTGACTATCTGATTGGTCACAACAAACCTAATGGACCGTTGCGATGGAATGTGTGTTGCAGAAAGGGAGAAGGGAAAAGACCAAGAGAAAATACTGAAATTCCCCATGTGTGTGGATGCACGTTTCTACACACACACACCGTATGCAATCCTTCCTTGCCTTTAAATTAGCCCCGAGAAGGGCAGATCACACCACGTACACTCTCTGCGTGTTGCACTTTTCTCCAAGCCCTTGTCCTGACGTCATCCAACTGCTAAGTGAGACATACCCTCTTTGTTTAAGTGATCTAGGGGACTCAGTCCGTCCAATCCAATGGTCATCATCTCTTTACCATGATTGATGGTTATTCTACCGCCACACCACTTACAAAATAGATGACAGAACGTTAACCTTTTAAGGGAAAAATTGGTGAAATATCAACGCAAAAAATACGGAAACAATGAACTACGTTGAGATCAAACAAGCATCTATATCCCGCCTGCCTCCACATGCACCACTCATGCACACATGTGCGCTAGCATAGGTGGCATCTGTGCACCACTCAGACATACTCAACACCACGTAGGCAGTCCACATGCCAGATCCGGGCCTGTATCAGCACAATGTGCATGGCGCGTGAGTGCCACATGTGCAGTTATACTTTCAAGGCACCCACATAGCACCTGCCATGGAGCATCAAAATAAATTTTTTTTTTGTAGTCCAAATAATAGCAATATTACCCTTAATAATAAAGACCAATAAAGAGAGAGAAAGAAAAAATCCTTAAGAAAAATAGACTTAAAGTTATATTTTCATCCACCTTGATGTGGCATATATCCCCGTTAGCTGCTCCACATTGGGTGAAATATTTACCCAATTTGTCTATATTCAGAGGCATTAAATAATCCATCCTGAAGCTAAAATAAGATTAACTCAAGCATTTAAACGTGGTGCCAAAGTAGAGAGCGCAGACCTGATTATTGTCCGTGCCTTGCATGCAATAACCCTTTAGCCTTCCACCCACTCCTCTTGGCTGTTACATACCACAGAACCCAAACAAAATGATTAATTCCTCTTGGTTTCACCTTTAAGAAGAACAAACTTGAAAATTGTGTAATATTAAGGCTAAATTCACAAGAAGAAACAAAAACATGAAAAAATGCAATTAATGCTGGCATGATCAAATTATATGATTAATTAGCCCAAATTTAGAGTTTAAATATCGTCGTCTTAATTCAGACTTAACAAAAGAATTGTTTTTGAAACTTTTCCATTTAAATACTCTATAATTAATACATCACAAGTAACGAGGCCGAAATTTAATTTCAAACTTTTCTCAAGGTTGGTATGGGAGGCCCTAAATTTAAAAGCAAGAAATATAATTTCTGTGATTTTTTTCTGGATTTTTAGTTAATTTAAATAAATCCCTATGATTTAAATGGAATCTGAAATACAAAGAAAAACACTAATTCTATTTTACACTACTTTTTCTAATTTTAATTAACACCAAAAACCAAAAAAAAATATTTTCCAAATTTTACGGAATTTAATTTATGCCAAAACTCACTAGAAATATTCAAAACAGGATTTAGGTATTTTAAATAACTTTTAGGTGTTAAAATCATAAAAATTGATAATATTAATTTTAGGGGTTTTCCTGATTTATTTGGATTTTTATGCGGAAAATAGTTTTTCCTAGTTGTTCCCGATTTTTGTGATTTTTTATATTGTTTAAATGCAGAAAAAAAATTTTCCTGACTTTTTTTCTAATTTTGAAATCCAGGAATGAGGAAAATACCTGTTCCAGTTATCGTCGTAGGCGGCGGGGGTGTATTAGACGTGGGGTGTGGTCGGCGGGCCTTTTGGGTTGGCCCATTGGGTTCGGTCCACTAAAAACATTTTGTGTTTTGGTTTGTCAAAGGGGTTCACAGAGCCAGTAAGACCAGTTCGACCCATTCGACCCCACCTGGACTCGACCAATTTTTAGGTAAGTCCTTAGAAAGAGCACCCCCCTGGCCGACGGGGGCATCTGTGCCACATGGGCTCAAGGGGTGCGCCAGTGCAATCACTAGCGCATGCGCACTGCCAAGCAGCGCACGCCATTGCTATTTAGGGTAGAGCATCTTAGTTCAAGAGTGCACTCTAAAGCCCAAAACAAATTAGATAGGTCATCTAGAACTGTCAGGATCTCATTTAGATTCAATCAATTAGTACATAAATCTGTTTAGCACTTATATTTAGTTTCCCAAAGGGAGAATTAAGATCAAAGAAGGGATATGATCTCTTTCCATTCATATCTCCACTTAGGTATCAATCCTTCCAAGAAGATCAAGCCCTAAACACCACAAGAATTATCATCATTCATTCAGGTGATCTGAACCTTCAGGAGAAGGTTCAGTTTACTTGATCCCCTTCTATCCTTTAGCATCCTTTATCTATTTATTCAGGATTCCATTCATTTGTATAATTTCTAACTCCTCGAAATATAAATTATATTCAGATATTGAGGATAGCTGCCTCCGTATGGATTGACACCTTTCTCATTCTATAGTTTCTTTATTTTGAAAAAACAATTCGAAATTTCTTGCAAAAGATTAAATCTCAACGACATGGTTAAACCTACATTTAATCACACAATTTTTAGGTTTATCAATAACCACCGAGGACGGGCATGACAGCCAGTAAAGGAGGGGGATGAAAACCCTTGATGAGGGAGAGGATGACCACCAAGGAAGGGGGAGATGACTGCAAAGGATAGGAAAAATGATCACTAAAGATAGAGAGTACTACCATTGATAATGGTGCTGATGACCACTAAACTTATGAACAACAACCAATGAGCAGGGGATGATGTAAAGGAATGGTCAATATTGATTGTAGGATAATTTCTGTTTAAAGTTAAAATGAAAAATTTCGCAATGTATTATTTATCCATGTAGTATAAATGTATTATAAGTAAAAAATTTCTTACACACAAAATATAAATAAAAGGTCAAATTATGATGGATCTCGAGGTTATATGACTGCTCTTGGTATTTTGATGTTCAGGCTTGGCTCCTAGAAGGATGATGCAATATCCCAAATAAGTGGAGTCAGATTTAAATTAAGATGTTGAAAATTCATTCAAATCATAATTACCTCATTCATGCTTTTGGATGAAGACACATTACTCTAATTGCTTGATGAGGTCAAGGGTTGCATCATATAGTGTAATCCGCACAACATCTTAATACTCTTTACCACTCATTTATGATGTTTTGTTTGTCACGACTCTAGCCCCAGTTAAACAGCCACCCTGCCGGTGTTTTTGCTCCTGTCACATAGATGTACGTCAATGCAGACTTTGCATGGTGTGGAAAAACTCACACACCGGTGATTACCCACCGTTTCACATGGTTTAATTATCTTAAATTTGTATATGATAGTCCTATGTTTGTTAAACTTATGCTTCATGGAGTTGCATGCATCCCGTATGAATTCCCTCTATGAGTTTGGCAACATCTACAACATGACAAATCTACCATCGTCTTTAAATGTATCCAAGAAATCATTGAGATGATACAATATATTCCTGATCACAACAAGACCAATGGTTTCAGTGTACAACTTTGAACTATTTATATAGTAAGATGTCTCAAGAGATACTGCTGATATGTTGCAAAAATCCTCCAACATAGCTGATAACGTGCAATCATAACATGATAAATGGATGGATATTTAGATACATTTTTTATGATTGTGTTACTTCATAATTTGTCAAGTAATTATTTGAATTAACCAAGTATTTACACATAAGTCATCAATTATAACATTATGGTTATTTTTCACTATCTTCCTTGAATTCTCTGTAATCATTAATTCTGATTACTATTGAGTATTTCATAGTTACAAATGTGCAGATATTTTCGTGAATGACACGACTCTTAGGGAATTGGAGAATTTTTGGGAGCTTAGTAATTCTACTAAAAGGCTTTAATGGATCAAGTGGAGTTGTGGACCTTCAAAAGAGGATTCAATATGAGGAAGATGGGCCACTACCTGACCTACCCATTGGGCTCCCAAAATCCTCAAAATAATGAAGATGAAGATCACAAGGGGAAACATTCATTCCATGGAGAAAAGGGGCAAAATGGCAAGAAAAGATAATAAAAAATGCCCAAAGGGGATTTTAGTGATTCTTTCAATTTATAAATATTCCTTTTCTCCTTCATTTCCTCCCATTCTGGATATTCTGTAGTAAGTACCTGTCCAGTAGGACAAGGCATATTTCAGAATCCAGGTTGTTCAATCTGCTTAATGTAGTTCACTGATGTTTTCATTCAATCTCGTCTCTTGTTTGTATTCAAAATGCTTTATCCTGGAATCATATAAGGATCCAAACTTAAGAGCAAATTAAAGGCTCACCAAACTTGCGTTGAGGTTTTAGGAACCTAGATTTACATTTTCCCCGTCATTCTCCATCCATTTACCCTTAGAATCCATCACTTTCTCACTCTAAATACATATGTTTTCCTACTTTTCTCTCTCTATAACTTCATCCATATCCCAAGGTTGTGCCCTCAAAATTTTATAATAAATCTCCTTCATTTACACCTTCGAATTCCATCTCAAATTTTCTCTACACTCTTTCTTTGTTTTCTTTCTCTATCTCCTCATTTCAATCTTCTCTCTCTAGATCAGTCTTGTCTCTCTCTAAAATATCTACCTATCTTGCACTATATTCCTCATCATCTCCCCTTTTCAGCCTCAAAAACATGCATTAAAAATCAATTTCACCCTTTTCAATCTCAAATTCCTCCCATTTCCGCCATTCGTGTGTGTTTGTCCATGTTTGGGTTCCGGCAAGCAAACATGAAGAAGATCTAGAAAGGAAGAAGAAACTCACCAGATTAACTCAAGAACAACACAAAAAGTTGACTCCAAAAGCTTGTTGTGTCCTTCCTGGCCAACTAGGGTTGGGGCAAGTTTGAAGTGGTATTCCCCCCTTCCCGAAACCATTTTACAAGTCTCTCTGTTACATGGAAAGAACAGGAAAGTAAAAAACTTCAATCCAAAGATTGGATCTTGAGACATTAAGGTCTCAATTTTCATCAATCATGGCCATCCAAATTCTTCATTTTCTCTCTTCTCCAGTTCTCGAGATCCATAATCTCTCTGCAAATCTATTGTTGGAAAAAGTAAGAAAATGTGGAAATAAAGTCAAGCAAAATTAGGAAACACCATAACTACTGGTAAATAAGTAGTCTTTGCCTTCTAAAATTATCTTCTTAATGAATCTAAAGTTAGACAAATTTGTAATCAGAAAAATCATGAAAATCATTATTCCAACTGAAGGAAATTTTAATCAGTTTAAAGCATGATAACATAAAAATATCAACATTTATATGCATATATTTATGATTATAGATGATATTTATACAATATGTTGCTAGTTATGAGTTATCCTCCTAATCCTCTAGGGTTGTCATCCCTGTTCTTTGGCGGTCTTTGTGCCCATCCTCAGTGGTTATCCTCCTCCTCGCTGGTCATCGTTCCGGTTCTCCACTATCATCTTCCCCACCTATCCTCGATGGTCATTGGCCCTATCCTCGATGGTCATTCTCCTCTTGATTGATGGTCATGGTACCCGTCCTTGGTGGTGATCCTCCCTAGAAATAATGTTCATTATCCCCATCTTTAGAGACCATCATCCCTGTCATCGGTGATTGCCTTCTCATCCTTATCAATTGTCATCCTATGTCCTCGTAGTTTCATCCCCATACTTGTGTTCATCAGTCCATACTGAATGGTTGTCGTTCCTATCCTCAGAGTTTGTTGTCCCCCTCCTTAGCGATGGTCATCCCATCACATCCTTGATAGTTTTCGTCTGGTCCTTTGTTGTTGTCTTCCCCGTCTTTGGTGGTTGTCATCCCATCCTTGATGTTCATGGTTGACTGCCAACGGCAATCATCATTCTCATTCTTGGTGGTCATTATCCTAGTCCTCAATATTCAGTGGCCTCTGCCTTTGGCGGTTGCCTTCCTTGTCATCATTCAGTGTCCCTATTGTTGGAAATTGTCATCCCTAGCCTTGGCTGTTCTGGTTTCCATCCCTGCCCTCAATAATGGTCATCCCCATCCTTGGTAGTTAGGGTTCCCAACATTGATGGTTGTTACTCCCATCTATAAATACTTTTTTCTATTTTTAATATACATGTATTTACATTTTTGTCATCAATAACCATTGTCAGTCATCATTTCCCGCATCATTCATCAATCATGTTTGACAAATGCCTAATGATGGACGAGTGAGTACATATTATTTAGTCATCCATCTATTACTCTAGACAGTGAGGGATGATAATTTTCGGAGAGGTGGATGACAAAAAACCTAATGGTATTATAGAAAGGATGCATGCAATTTTTAATTTAAAAAGTGGAAAAAAGTTTCCTGATCGCTATGACCCAATAGTAGAAGAGATAAAATAATATGTAATATCTGAATAGGTTAACACAAAACCTTTTGTTTATCCTATTGCCTTAAAAGCAACCAAAGAAAGGACAAAAAATAAATCACCTACTAGAGATTGTTTAAGAAGCTATGACTGATATTCCTTTATTTGACATGATTCAAAATATTCCTTATTATTTAAAAGTTTTTAGCAGATGTGTACACATTCCATTAAACAAGAAAGTGTTGATTACTTCTCGATTATCACTTTAATTACTTTAATGAGATGCCTAGATATTTTGAAATATGTGGAATGATTTTTAGTAGGTCTCTTACAAATTCTAAGATTATCATAAATATATGGCTTAAGGCTCATGATGATAGATTTATATTTGGATATGTGCAGCATGTTTGATTAGAATTGCAACTAGCTGATGGAGCTACAAGGGACCCCTTTGAAAAATTAAAGTACGTGATAGTTAAAGAGTTTTTATTTTCCTAGTTAATGTTGTCGAACATCGTCAGTGAAGTCGTCCGACCGACGAATAAACCCCTAAGGGAATGTAACTATGTAATGATGTGTCCTATGAGAAAAACGTGCAGGCCCCGACTCATGGGGAATTTGTCAAACTCCGAGCTCCAGGTCGGGCAACCAATGACGGTGATGGTGACCTTCTGAATCTCGTCAGAGCGATGACAGTGACCACGGTGCCGAACAGAATAAATCCATTGGGGCTCGTATGTAATAGACGGGCTCAACCCGTACTAGTAAATACACTCAACTCGTAGTTTTCTCAATAATCTCTCACCTATCTCTAACCCGAGCACAATGGAGTGCAGTCGACAATATACTGTAAGAAGTAATATAACAGGCAAGCAAGAGGATGGCGTACCTCATCAGCGGTGTCGCTCGTCGTTAGTGTCTTCGTCAGCGCCTGCTAGTATAGGCAAGTATGTGGAGGATTTCTGGAGGTGGATACGGCGTAACTCGTCCGACGGTGGAGGTGCAGACAGCCTTGTGATGCTGGATTACAAGGACAATGCGGTAGGGAGCAAATGACAGGATGATTTCGCATGCGATCAGGTCGCAAGCTAGACTGGCACGCAGGATCAGCAACAATTGGTTGCACAACACAAGGTGAGCATGCGACGGTAGTGGCGTCAAGAGTGTCAAAGCAACATCGCTTCTAGAAGCCTCTACTATACAATCTTGAGCTCCGCAATCTGACTCAGAAATCAGAACGTATCTGTCTTCTCATATTTCCCAGGAACCATATCGGGCTGCAAAAGTGAAGCATCAAGCAAATCCGCCTCGAGACTCTGCACTACCATCAAATGTACAAGCCAGATTATCTTGGAATATTGGAAAGTCGCCAGCCGTACCTCAACTGCTAGAAACACCTGCCATTATTACCGTTGCAATGGCAGGTGACTAGGCATAGTCATGATGACTTAGTGTCTGCCCATACCGTATTTACAAACAGCCAAGGGACTACCCCTTCTTCCTTCTCTCCTATACATAGGCCCTTATGAACTCATGGGGTTTCATGGGATTCTCCTCTAGTCCCTTTCTCTTATACTTTCTCTAATCTGATCTCCTCTCTAAACGCTACTTCTCTTTCCATTTGTGTCCTCAATCTCTCTCAGAGAGATGCGAAAAGGCAGCTCGCGTTGGCAGCAATGCGTGAAGCCCAGCTCGGGGAACAACCGGGAGAGCACGGGCATTACGCCGGTCAGCGACAACAGTAAGTTCGACCATGTAGATGGGATTCCAGTTTAGGGTAGCTTTGTTCTGAGCAGCGGAGGGCGTGTCCCGAAGGTGAAATCCGCACACCAGTGTGGCCAGATGTGACGCATGAGCTATGTGCATGGGTCAACGGATCGCGCTAGTTTGACGCCTGCATGCATTCTACATGGTGGCGAGCATTCTGCATTACCGTGGACTTGTCAGGCACCAACGGTGGGGCAATATGGTGTACTAGCGGGTCAGCGTGACACTCGTGGTCCATGGTCTGCGGTGCAAGGGGCGGGGAACGTCGGTCGTTCCGTGAGCTGTCAACCCACGCTGGGGTGCGAAAGACCGTCGGTCGAAGCCACAGACAGTCCCATGTCATTGGGGTGACCATAGGACCTGATAGAATTCGGTGTCTCTGACTGAATGACGAAGAGGGAAGTAGATGAAGATGGATGGGAAACTAGAATAACATGAAATATAAGAGAATGAGACAAACGGCTTGTGTGTTCATGATACAACGGCAGTCCTTTATAGACTCTCTAGATGAACGTTCGGTGTTTCCTTTATTAATGACATTTAACTCGTTGGCGGCATCCACGACGTGTCTCCGTGATCTTGAGAGATCTTCTGGCAGTGTGCATGGCTCGAGGTGGCGGCGGTAGACCGTGTTGACTTCACCTGAGCCTTTCTAGAAGCTTCCGCTGACATCGTCAGCTCCAGCTGTCTGGTGAGTGTGTCGTCGTCCTTAACAGGACCCACATAGACCGGTCCGTGATGATGTGGGGTGTTTCGCCTTTCCCTACTCGGTGCACCAGGCCGCCCAAGGACGGCGAGGGAGATGCCAACTTCTCACGACTCGACAGGGACTCGGAGTCAATGAGTCGAACTCGAATCGAGTGCGATAGTGTTGAGCAGGGTCCACCGCTGAACCTCTTGTTGTCTCCCCTTCCGTTTGTCCTCTTCCTCCTCTCTCTAGTGAGATCAAAAGATAAACCAACAACAATACTGAAGATACTCTTGGTCTGCCGACCTAGGGCGCCTCTTCTTCCGTTATATATGGGAATCAAGCTGGGCCCTAGGGAGGTCCATTAAGGGGGTGGGGGGGTCCATATACATAGGACCCCCCTTTATAAAATCAAAGACAATACATGAGAAGTCAAAAAGGTAAACGAGACACTAAACAGGCGATGACACGACAAACAAAACGACGCATGACGCACAAACATGGCTTGACGATTCTGGACGACGCGATGACACGACATGCGATGATACGAACACAACAGGATGAACACAAAAGCAAGATAAAACAAAGAAATAAGTGATCACGAACATGCTCTTGCCCGAGGTATTTCAACCCGAGCGTCGTCACTGCCGCCTTGGCATGCCGGTTGGGCTGAACGTGAAAGAGGCGGGTGTGCGGGGGTTGATGACGGTGATGACATCTCTGAAGACGTCTCTGGGGACTCCGACTGATGCACTCCATCAGGAAAGAAATAAAGATAGAGATAGTGATAGTTATATAGATATAGATAGAGATGGAGATATAGATATCACCAACAAAAAACCACTTTTACTTGATTTTTGCTACATGTTATTCTAAAATAATGCCTTGTATATTTTTAAAATATTTCTGGAATAATTATTCAAGAAGTAATCTCCATGTCTATTTCTTGGTAGAAGCAGTTAATAATGCACATAACATGCCAAACTATGTGCAATGAAACATTTGGTAAATTTTTAAAGGAATTAGACTACAATCAATAAATTTCTTAATGTTTCATACAATGATAAAAAGAAAATATTAAGAAATTGAAGGAAAATTTCCTAATATTTGATACTTCCAAATTTAAGATGTGGATAGTACGTCTTATTTAATGGAAGAGAATATTGTGATCAGTTGGAATAAAAAGGGCGATGGTATGTTCCTTGGATTATCTGATAAGTCAAGAGCATAAAATGTGTGTGATTAACAATGTTACTTATTTAAGAATTTATACATATCAAATTTAGACAAAAATATTAAGATAAAACTATTAGATACAACTGTGACCCTCAATATCTCAGTCTCATCAACTGATTCACATACAACAGAAGAATTACGAAGTGGAAATAATTAAATTCAAGACCAATAACCAAAATATAATGTAGGTGCTATTGATGTAGGACGTCGTCGAAGACATCGTCCGATGGTTAAATCACCAAGTGAATGTAACTACGTGATGCGAAATGCCCTAGATAAAATGTACGTGTAGGACCGACGAGCGGGGATTCACCAAGCTTTGAGCACCGAGGCGGTAGCCGATGACGATGACAGTGACCTTCTGACCCTCGTCGGAAAGACGACGCCGACTACGGCGCAGAACGGAATGATTCCGTAGGGGCTCGCACCTAACGGACGGGCTCGGTCCGTACCTAGGAGACGTTCAACTCGTAGTTTTCTCAAAAACCTCTCACCTAAAACTAATCCGAGCGCGGTGGAGTGCAGTCGAAGATATACTGAAAAAGATAATGTAACGAGCGAGCAAGGAGCCACATACCTCAGCGGTTGCTGTGTTCGTCGTCGGTACACGATGGTGCGAGCAAGTAGGCAGAAGCGTGCTTGTAACGAACACGGTTTGGGCTCGGCTATCGGCGATATTGCAGCTTAAGAGTGGGGTACCGAAGAGCAGTGGCGTGATGGAGAGATCGTAACCGGCCTCAGCAAGGTGGTGTTAGCGATCGTCGAGGTTGGTGGACAACCCTAGGATGGGTCAACACGAGCAAATTTTGGCGGTGGACCCGAACAATATCAGGTGGATCGGCGGTTGATGCGGATTTGGTGCAGCGGACGGTGGATGGTGCGGTGGTGCATCGAGCGCTACGGCTCAAGGAGGCGCGTGACCGACCGCGCGGCGTGCAGTTCACTGGCAAGGTTCTGAGCGCAGCAATAATTGGCGGACGGCACCGACGCGAACAACGATTATCGCACGTGGATCAAGGGGTTTCGTGCACGAAAGGTGCAACTTCTAGCCAAGCAGCGCTGTTCCCAGATACTGAACCAGGCTCGTCGGCTGAGTTCGTTAGCCGCGTCGTGAATAGCACCCTCGTCCAGTCAGGCTTCAGACGATTGACGGTGCTCCCTGGAGTTCCTCTCAC
The DNA here is from genome assembly GCF_029677425.1 of Wolffia australiana. Classification (NCBI taxonomy): domain Eukaryota; kingdom Viridiplantae; phylum Streptophyta; class Magnoliopsida; order Alismatales; family Araceae; genus Wolffia; species Wolffia australiana. The sequence goes on from NC_135847.1 coordinate 11,052,181, forward strand.
GCGGATGCAAATCTCTCGACTGCGCGAACGGAGCGTTGACTGGGGTGATTATCCACGTGGCGTTCAGATTCAAGCGACACATGGAACACCTTTGTGAACGACTATGAGAAAACCGGAGAGTCGCACTGGGAGGGCGATGTTGATAGAGGGTGGGCGTGATGATCGACACTCTCGAATGCCAACTTCCAACCGTGCAAAGCTGTGGCGTTGCGCCGGATACAAGTTCTCTCGTGGCGTTTGGAATCAAGCAAGCCAAGAGATCCGTGCACGGCAGGGATAGGAAAATTGATGGCGGTAGTGGAGTAACGTTCTGGGTCGGCAATGTTCTGACAGAAGCCACTCCGTCTCTTCCTCGTTACCTTCCCTGCCCTTCCTCCTTCTTCCTCCTCTCCTCTCCTTTCTCCCTTCTCCTCCCTCTCTTGGGATGAGATCTGGGCAATGGTAATTGTCAACAAGATGAAACTTCCAGATCTGAAACTAGAACGTGGGGCCATCATGGTCTTATATAGGCCATGATGGGCCCCTTTACAGAGGGTCCAAGAAGGGGAGTCCAATAAGGACAAAAACATAACGACAAAAAAACAAACGATGCGCCTGTGTACGTGCTCTACCTGGGGTATTTAAACCGGGGTGTCTTCACGGACGCTTTGGCATGCCGGTCGGACTGGATTTGGACCGGTGGCAATGCTGGTGATGGCGATGACGTCGGCGATGGCTCTGCAGATGAAATGTCGGCGTCGTCTGGATGCGCACCATCAGCTATATTGGTGAAATACACCTATCGTTATATACTCAACATATGATATAAGAACTGGAAATTTTTAAATATAGTTATACCATATAAATGTCATTTCTTAATGCTTTACTCAACAAAAAATTATTTAATTAATTCTATGACTAATTCAAAAATACTATCAATAGCCGTTGAAATATTTTCTCATGGAAGCTAATGTCAAAAATGTTTGCAGAATAACCAAAATATGTGGAAGAATTAGAAGATAATACCAAATGATATGTTAGCCAGTTTAAACCTTGATAATATAAGATATGATCATTTTGGTGCCTTGGTTCGTCCATGGAAAACACGTTTCCATGGATGCATAAGCGTGTTGATGGGTTCATAATCGATCTTTAAAATTAGACATTGAATGTACCTTTTGGGGAACTTGTTCCACCGTTAACTTTGTCGCCTCCAAATAGTGTTGAATCCATTCACGCGTTCGGCCTCTAGAAGTATCCATGTGATCACTCGGCGTTTGAATCTCTCCGTCTTCTTCTTCTTCAACTCTTCTTGAAAATCTAGAAGATCTTCTCACCATGACGACACTCTCCTTGGATTAGTGGAGAAGAAAGTGGAGAAAGGAGAGGCTCTCAAATCTAGCTGGCTTGGGTACTTGAAATGGGAGCCCTTTCTCTCTTTATATTTAACTTAATATTTTTTTCTCAAAATTCCTAAAATAAAAATTTATCCACCGATGCCCTTATGACCTTATGTGCGTGGCCCTCTAAGCCCATATATATTCTAGTTCATAATTTTAGTGGCCCAATAACAATTATTTGCCAACTTTATTATTTAATCATATCAACTTATGTATTCATTAACTAAGGATCGATTTAACCCAATCGGTAGGTTAAGTTTCCAGTCGGTGGGGTGCCATGCTACACCTCGTGTTCTACAATATACATATTAGTGTTGAACTCTCTCATGTAACCTTTATCATCATCAGATACCGTATATGTATAATTCATCATCCACACGAGCCTCTCGAACGACTTAGGGTATGGTTTATTATCAAACCCTAATCTGTCAATTGATTATTATTGATGTGTAATAGGGATCATTGGATATTTCATTTCTCAATATCCTCACTACCCTAGCCAGGGATTTTCTACATTGTCTTCCTTGAGTTGATCTCCTCTTATACCAAGGGCGGATGATCCTGTCTTGACCACTCACTCATCTCCATGAGCTTGACACTACATCCAAGCTTTGACTTGTTTGAATCCCATGATTAGAGGCTCATAAGTTGTAGTCAAAATGTAGTCGTCTATTTACAAGATGTTCTTGGTGTCTCATATCAGTGTATCACTTATATAACCATGGCATGAATCAACCTGATTGACATATAGGTATAATACCATTCAGGGATTCGTACGAATCAATTTCGTGAACTCTTTCTCCAAATAGCACCTACTATCTATCTTTTGTGTCGCCACACTAATAGGCACATGATCAGCTATACTTATCATATAAGTAGGATCAACTAGTGCTATTCTCCAAATAGCACCTACTATCTATCTTCTATGTCGCCACACTAATAGGCACATGATCAGCTATACTTATCATATAAGTAGGATCAACTAGTGCTATTCTGTCTGAATAATTCGATGTCTATTTTGATGATCCATCAAATAGGAATATTTGGAATACGTGTTTAAAGACTGGTGATCACTATATTATGATCTTATCATAATTTACCAAGTCATTGGAAGTATTCATGGACTTCATTATAAATATCACAGAATAATAATGAACATAAATATTTTTTAAAACGAACTTAAATAAACATGGTGGTGTGATTGGCCTCACATCCCCATAATATTCATCAAGGATGAGCGTCATCATAACCCATCATGTATCCCACATTTATGGCACGTTGAAATATACATATAACCAATGATGCCTGAAGTTAAGTTGTTGTCTTATATAAACTTATATATTTATAACCAATCGAATTAAGTTAGAATCAATTTCACATCATTCAAGACACACAAAGAGATAGAGAGGTGGGGAGAAAAAATCATGGAAATTTGGAGGCAGTGGAGTGAGTATATGGATATGTATAGAGATCCAGAAAAATATATCTATAGAGAGTTGTCGCACAGTTAAATTCTGAGTTAGGAACAATACTAGAATTTGGCACGTGCTGGCCCAAGTGCTTAGAGCAAAACATTAATAAGCCTTGATCTCTTGAAGTGGAAGCCTTCGCAATAGCTTAAGTACGCATAAAAGGGGTTAGAGGAGAGGGTGAGGACACAACCTCATCGGGGAATGGGATCATTACATGGGGGAAGAGGAGAGAAGCTACTGAAGTAAAAAAATGAGGGGCAATGTACCATGGTAGTGTTGCTCTTGCGCCTTAAGGCTCACCACTTCATGCGCACCCGGCCGCCCCACAGCTATAGTGTGGCCATGGGCGGGGCGCTGCGCTCGTAGGCCTGGTGCAAGCAACCTGCTCATCCCAGTCTTGATGCTCTACGCGCTGCCAGAACCCGCGCTGACAAAAATCGTGAGTCCAACACACGGACATGCCCCCATAGTTAGCAAGCATGACTATGTGCACGAATGTAAGATACTTTGGGGCCTTACAAGAACAGATGGATATTAAAAGCTAGAGAAATCAATAGAGGGTATAGAGAGCTAGAGAGTTAGACAGAGTAAGGGAGTAGACAAATAGTGAGAGCAAGAATAATCATGAAACCATTAAAAATAGATAGAGAGTATGAGAAATCAAGATAGAGTGGATAGAAGAGATCAAAAGATAGAAGATTCAAAGAAGATGGATATTACGAGGCCATCAAGCTAATCATACAACTACATTTTACTTAAGTTCATCACAAGAAATATTTATTCGATATTATTCTAGTGTGATGTTTATAACAAATGCCTCAATATGTACAATGACCTAGTGAATTAGGATGAGATCATAATAAATTGATCACCAGTCTTTAAACATGGATTCTGAATATTGAACATGTAGTCTAGAAAGAGATCAAATTATTTGGATATAATAACACTATATCATCGTAATTTTATGATGACTTATCTTGTGGCCATTAGCGCGGGGACAATAAAAATAGGTGATGGGTGATCTTTAGAAAGAGAGTTACTAAATTGATCCATTTGAATCTCTACATGGCATTATACCTAAACGCCATTCAGGTTGATGAATGTCATGGTTGAATATGAGATCTACTGACCTAAGATACTAGTGACATCTCATGAGTGAATGATCATGTTCAAATGACATCTTACGGGTGTTAAATCATGGGACTCATATAAATCTTTGCTTAGATATAGTTAGAAGTCCACAGAGATGATTGAGAGGTCAAGATGAGTTGTCTGGCCTTGATATTAGAGGAGATTGACTCAACAAAATAGTTAAATCTATCGTTACAATAGTGAGGATATTATGGAATGCCTTCTCTAATGATCCCTCTTATGCATCACTAGTAATGTAATGACAGATTAGGGTTTGAACATTAACCTTATCATAAGTAATTTGGTAGTCTCACATGGCCAAAACATTATACATATGTGGTAACTGATGATGGCACAAGTTTCAACACTATATATCTTCCAAAGCATGAGGTGTAGCTTGGTACTCTGTAGGACTGGAAAGTTAACCTATCAATTAGGTTGAATTGATGTTGACTAGTTAATCCATACATTGATACAGTTAATTAATAAGTTTGGATGCACACTATTATTTGACTGTTAATGTTCTGAACTAGAATGATACATGAGCCCAGAGGGTCATACGAAGTAGATTGAAAAGGTCGTCATGGATATAACTCATTCAAGGGAATTTTGAGAAGGAATTTAAGTATAAATGAGGGGTTGATAACATGATAAATGCATGGATATTTATATTCATTTTAGATAATTATGGTATTATTAATTCATAATTTATCATATTATTCTTTGAATTAACTAAATATTTATGCATATGCTATAAATTATAATTTTTTCACATTATGGTTATATTGTTCTGAACTCTATGAAGTCTTTGAACTCAATAAATTTTAGAACTGATGAGTATTCTACAGCTTGACATGTGCAGAAATTTAAAGGATTGAGAAAATGGTAATTCTTTAAGAGATGATGAATTTCTTAGAGTTAAGTGATTCTTAAAAAGGGCTTGAAAGGAGCAAAGGGTGTTGCGGGCCTTCAAAAGAGAGGTTTGAGGGAGATGGGCCAAACCCTGTCATGCCCATTAGACTCTCAAAATCCCTAAAAAATAATGAATATAAAGATTACAAAGGGTAGCTCTAAACCAATGGAGAAAAAGAGGCAAAAGGGCAAGAAAATAGAATAGAAAATGCACAAGGGGTACTTTATTAATATTTTCAGTGTATAAATACAATTTTCTCCCTCATTTACCCTCATTCTGGATGTGCTCTAGCAAGTGGCTGGCCAGCATGATAAGGTACATTTCAGAATGGAGGTTGTTCAACCTGCCTAATGTAAGTGTATTGAAGTTTTCTCTTAATCTTATCTCTTGTTTGCATTAAAAAAACGATCCTGCCAAAATATAAGGATCCTGACTTGAGAGGAAGTTTTGAGGGCTCAGTAAACTTGCATTGAGGTTTTTGGAACCTAGAATTACATTTTCTCCATCATTATCCATCTATTTACCCTTAAAATCCATATTTTTCGCACTCGTTTCCCTACTTTTTCTATCTTGAATCGATTATTTATCTCTCTATAAATTCTTCCATATCCCTAGTTCATCTCCTAAAAATTTCATAGAAATATCCTTGATTTACACCTTTGAGTTCAATCTGAAACTCTCTAAATCATTTCTTCATTTTCTCTCTCTATCTCCTCATTTAGACCATTTTTCGCTATAAACCCATTTATTGTTCTCTCTAAAATCTCTCCATATTTATCTCTAGATCCTCAATCATTTTCTATTTCAAACTCCAAAAAAATTTGCCTAAAAATCAAATTTTAGCACTTGAAAAAGTCAATTTTTGCCTCCTACTGTTGCCGTCATGCGTTGCCATGCGGCAGGTGTTAGAGATGGTCGTGCGGTGCGGTGCAAAAATTCGCACCGAGTGTGCGAATTTTAGCACGCACAAAATGCCCTGCGCGGTGTGTGGTGCGGTTTTGTGCGGGAAAGCGCACCGCACATCGCACTAAATTCGCTCATTTATAAGGATTTCAAAAAAAAAAATTTTAATGCTATTTGGAAAATAAATTAACTATGTTTAATTCTTAATATAAGAGGTATAATTGCTATGTTTAATTATTAATATAATTAATAATTAAAAATAATATGACGCCCAGGGCGGCCCACGGCAGCGCCGCCGCGTCGCCCAGACAGCGTCGCCGGAGAAGACAGTGCCGGCGAAGGCGGCGAACGCGGTGGGGGGGTGGGGGGCCGCGATGGAGGAGGGTGGAGAGAAGGCTGGGGGTGTGGGGTTTGGTGGTGGTGTGGGGCGCGGCCAGGGGTGGAGGGCGGAGAGAGAGCGGAGGTCGGCCGGGGGAGGGGGGCGGGCTGCGGGAAGGGCCGTAGCCGGAGGGGGCGCGGCTGGGGAGAGGGCGGCGGCGCGGGGGTGGGGGGGAGGGGGGACGGCCGGAGGGGGAGAGGGGGGCGGCGCAGGGGTGGGGGGGGGGGAGAGGGGGGCGGGGACGGGGACGACCGGAGCGGGCGAGAGGGGGAAGCCGGAGGGGGAGGCAGGGTGGCGGCAGGAGGTGTCGCGGGCTAGAGGGGGAAGCCGACGGCGGGGTGGAGCGCGGCCTGGGGGGACAGCGGGGACGACCGGAGGAAGCACGAGAAGAAGGGGGTGGGGGGGGCAGAGGGGACGACCGGAGGGGCCGACAGGGGAGGGGAGGAGGGGGGGGCAGGGGGGGGGGTGAGGGGGGCGGCGCCACGGGGCAGGGGAGGGGAGGGCACGACGCGGGGGGGCGCGGGGGCAGAATTCGCACATCGTCCGATTTTTGCACGAGTGCGATCCGCTCGCACGGTTTGGCGCATGTCTAGCAGGTGTGCAGTATTGTTAGTTAAGACTGAATAAAAAAATGACATAAAACCCCTAAAATTTGGACTTATCAGGGAGGGACACCCATTTTATGCACCAGGCAGAGTTAGGCACCCCCTTTCTTCCTCATAATTTCTCCTTTAACCAAAACGGGAGCCTTAATGATGAGACAATTAAGACACTCTTCAAGAAAATTTGGATATGAAGTGATGATCCAATAGACGCTTGACCACATGGATATTTATAGAGGACGGACTCATGAGTGGCTTGGAGCGGCTTGAAAGCACTTTCCTATGGAATTAAGTCAAGGGTAGAGCATGTTCCCAAGAAGATACCAAAAGTTTGATTAGCTTTAGAGATCAATTGAGATTGATTTCAGCTTCTGCACCTTGAAAAAATATTTTCCAAGCCTTCGCTCCATGGCCTAGAGCCCATCAAAAGATAGAGAGCGAGAGAAATCAATAGATATCAAGATAGTTTATAGAGAGCTAGAGAGATCAAGATAGTATATACAGATAGAGACCTAGAGAGATCAAGACAGAAAAAATACAAAAGATAGAGTGCTAGAGAAAGAGAGATCATGGAAGATTAGAGAGTAAAAAGATATACAAGACAGATGAACCAAGATATAGTATAAATTAGGGTATATATAGAGGCCAGAGATCAAGAGACGGTAACGAGAGTAATAAACTAGAGGGAGAGCGATACTAGAGAGAGAGTATAGAGCGAGATAGACAGAGTAGAGAGATAAAATAAAGAGATTGAAAGAGAGGAGAGATCGCAACAAGGAAGAGAGAATAAGCAGAGCGAGAAAGAAAGCAGAGAGAGACCGAAGAGATACATCTATATTTTACGACTGAGGCCGTGCTCATAATGAAGAGAGAGTGAAGACACGTGATCGGAAACGTGTATGCACGTGACCCTCTCCGGAGTTGCAGACTAGTTATCTACTCCTAAGCTCTTCGCACGGCCGCCATATCCAGAACTTCTGAGAGCACTCCTCGGAGCTTCTTCCACACACCCGTCATGGCGCCCTCCTTGGCCACTCTGGTAAGCCCTCTTTTCTTCTCTTTCAATTTCCTTCTTTTCAAATTTTCTGCTCATCGTTCGTAGTTTTCTTCGTCTCTTTCAATACCCATTTCATCCTTTTCAAATTTGCTGCTCACGATTCGTTGTTTTCTTCGTCTACTTCAATACCCATTTCCTTCTTTTAAAATTTTCTGCTCATGAATCGTAGTTTTCTTCGTCTCTTTAAATACCCATTTCCTTATTTTCAAATTTGATGCCCACCATTCGGAGTTTTCTTCGTCTCTTTCAATACCATTTCCTTCTTTTCAGTATCCATTTCCTTTTTTACAATACCCGTTTTGTTCTTTTCAATATCTATTTCCTTCTTTTCAATACCCACTTTCTTCTTGTCAATCAGTTCTCTTCGTCTCTTTCAATTCCCGTTTCCTGCTTTGTAATACCTATTTCCTTCTTTTCAATTCCCATTTCCTTCTTTTCAATCTGCTGCTCACCATCATTTTTCTTCTTCTCTTTCAATAATTAATTCCCTCTTCTCAATCTGCTGCTCACCATCAGTTTTCTTCTTCTCTTTCAATATCCAATTCCCTCTTCTCAGTCTGCTGCTCACCATAATTTTTCTTCAACTCTTTCAATACCCATTTCATTATTTTCAGTATGCTGTTCGCCATTAGTTTTTTTCTTCTCTCTCAATACCCGTTTCCTTTGTTTCATTTTGCTGCTCCCCTTTAGTTTTCTTCTTCTCTTTCACTACCCATTTCGTCATTTTCAAAACCCATTGTCTTCTTTTCAATCTGCCGCGCACCATCAGTTTTCTTCTTCTCTTCCAATATCTATTTCCCTCTTCTCAATCTGCTGCTCACCTTCAGTTGTCTCCTTCTCTTTCAATACCTATTTCTTTATTTTCAATGTGCTGTTGGCCATTAGTTTTCTTCTCCTCTTTCAACTCCCATTTCCTTTTTCTTTATTCTGCTGCTCCCTTGTCTTCTTTTCTATCGATACCCATTTCCATCTTTTCAATCTGCTTCTCGCCATTAGCTTTCTTTTTCTCTTTCAACACCCATTTCCCTTTTTTTATTCTGCTGCTCCCTTTACTTTTCTTCCTCTCTTTCAATACCCATTTCCTTCTTTTTCAATCTGCTTCTCACCACTAGTTTTCTTCTTCATCTTCTTCTTTTTCGCTTTTCAGTGGCGTTTTTCTTCTGTTTATCGCTTTCTCTGTTGCTGCTCTTGTGATTTTTCATACATGTTGGGCTTTGCACTTTGTTCATCGCAGGCGAACGTAAGCTGTGCCGTCTCTGGGCCGAGAGTCTTCTGCCAGAGTCAGTTAGCCGCCCCGTCTTCTGCATTCCTCAAGAATAGGAAGATAGCTACTTCATCATTCCAGATGTTTTCCTCCTCGGCCCTGTGCAATTCAATTTCATCTTCGTCTATTTCGCCTCCCGCTAGAACGCGCTTTGTCAGGCACGCTCGTGCTGCGTTGGAGGTCTGCATCAACGATCGCAATGTTTTGAAATTCGGGTTTTGCGTTTGGCTCTGTGATTGATGAAAATATGGTTATTTTCCTGCAGGACTCGGCGTTGCAGGCGAAGGTGACTAACAAGGTTTACTTTGATATTAGTATTGGGGCTCCTGCGAAACCAGCTGGGAGAATTGTGATTGGACTTTTCGGAGAGGATGTGCCTCAGACGGCAGAGAACTTTAGAGCTCTTTGCACTGGTTCTTCCTGTTCTTGACATGTTTAAATTATTAAGAAATTGATTGTTATCGTTCTTGCTGTTAATCTTTGTACGATTGGTCTTTGTCAGGGGAGAAGGGATTTGGCTACAAAGGTTCTAGCTTTCACCGGGTGATCAAAGATTTCATGATCCAGGGAGGGGACTTTGACAAGGGAAATGTATGTCTTTTTTTCCCTTTTTTAAAAATTCTTCTAACCTAAAGAAAATCCTCTATCTGTTTACATCTTTGAATAGTAGTCTTGAATATGCCCGAACTATTGAGATTTGAAACGTCTGGAATAGAGTTTCTGTATGCAGACGATGATGAATTCATGATCATTCCTTCATTTTCCCATATTCATCATTATGTTGAGCTGGCTCGTATTTCAATCTTTGTGGAGCACAATCACGACGTTTCGAATGTTTGGATTGTATGAGTGGACCAGGACAATGTTAATGACAAACTCGTCATTGCCAGCTGGCTGCCAAGGACAATTATGATGACCAAATCTTCATCATCCACACCATCTTCTTCGATGATCTGCATAGTTTTGTCCGATGGTTCTCTCCACTGTGGATGAATGATATATTTTTTTGAAGATTCCAATGGATGGGTGATGAATTTGTCATTGACCTTTATAAGATTCATCATCGTCATCCATGTTTGTTGTGAACAAGTGACAATGATAACTGTCTCATTGATTCAAACCCTCCAGTTCTTTTCGGAGAGAGGACTGGAAGGAAGGGAGAAGACACCAGAATGGTTGTCTGTGTCTGGGCAGGAACTGCCAGGATGGACTTGGACTAGACGAGAAGCAGGTGGGATGGATGTTGCTCAGAAAATAGAGGCTGGATGGACATGGCCAAAGTGTGAGACAATATCTATTGATACTTATCGGCTGCCTCCTAAATGGAGAGCTACCCTATTGAAAGTAATTAAACAATGATCCCCTATTGGGGCGGAATGATGAACGAAACCAAGTTATTGGCAGATGAATTACAATGACGACGATGATGATGATGATTCATCAACATTCATGTCATCTGGTCCTCATCCTTGTTGACGCCGAACCGAATTTGAGATTCCATTGATCTTTCCCTTGGAGCTTCAACCTCTGCAAACTCTCCATGATTGTCTTCCCAGTCTGACAACTTTCTTTCTAGCTTCTATCGAGCCTGGGTAAATTCTTTTCATCGGTTTCTCCCTTCATTTCTTCCGTTGCTTTCTTTCCTAATTTTCTTCTTTTCCGCTCTTCGATCTCTGATGTTGCCTCAATTGTCCTAAAATTTTTTACCAACTAAGATAACCTGAAAAAATTAGTTGATAGAGCTACATAAGACCATCTATTCTCCATTTGCTGATATCTGGCAACATCAGGGAACCGGAGGAAAGAGCATCTATGGGCGCACATTCAAAGATGAGAACTTCAAGCGTGAGTTGATTTCCTTTCTCTCTGTATCTACTTTTCCTCTGAACTTTCTCTCACTTACCTCTGCATCCACAGTGACCCACGTGGGACCAGGGGTTGTGAGCATGGCAAACGCGGGACCCAACACCAATGGAAGCCAGTTCTTCATCTGCACCGTCAAGGTTCCGAGCTCTCTCTCTCTCTCTCTTTCTCTCTCTACAGACATCAAAATTTCTGTCTCTAGCATAATGTTTGTCTTCTAAGAAAGATGGAGATTGTATTAAAGGGCTTCGAAACTTCCTATGTTTAATTCAATTAGGAGTACAAAGCTGTGTTTTATAAATTCATTCAACTTTTTAAAATTATTGTTTCATCCGTTCCTAGATCTTTTTTTGAGAACTTTTATATTTGAAGCAAACTTTTGATGAGAATTTTTATTTTGCATGTTCTATCATCAATATGATTTTTGCATCATCTTCTCATCTTTCATTGAAATAAAACATCTTCATCATCTAATGGGAATGGATGGCCCTAATTGCGTGAGTTCTTGATGGTGGCAGACGCCGTGGCTGGACAATAGGCATGTGGTGTTTGGGCAAGTAGTGGACGGAATGGAGATTGTGAAGCTGATTGAGTCACAGGAGACGGACCGTGGGGACCGACCGAGGAAGAATGTTGTCATTAGTGACTGCGGCGAGCTCCCGGTGGCTTGAAATCCAGCGTCTGCCAGGTCAGTTGATGAGTCTTTATCCCCAGCTCTTGGATCCTGACCTTTCGCGTGACTCTCAAGCCTTGTTCTTTTTTTCTTGAAAATTTTGCCCCTCACGGTTTCTACTCTTGGCTTTCTGTTTGAATAAATTTTTAACAGAGATGTTTTATTCGAAGGGGTAAATATATAATAAGGTTGGTTGGTGGAGAGATGAACCTTCTTATGGAGGAATGATTAGAGAGTTATATATGATGGCATTCTATGGAGTATAGGGAGGGGATAACCTAGATTGGCTGCGTAAGAGAGGCTTGGTATATCAGTTAGCAATTTAAAGAGATGAATCTTTATATGAAGGGATGGTCAGAGAGGTAGAAAGAATGGTGATTACACAGGCTGAGAGAGTTTTTTAGCTTTTTAATTGCATTCTCAGTAAGTTCAGTGGCATGACTTTCTACTTGATTCTCAACAGACTCGATCTATGAAGTTTGCAACTTATATTTTTGACTGAACCACTCTTTTAAAATATTATGAATCTATATCTGAAAAAAATATGAATCTAATGTGAAATTTTCTTTCTTTTAATGCTTTTTAAATTCTTTATTCGGGACTCATCAGCTATTATACTTCCGATCTGTGTTTGATGGTTATAATATTGACATCGATAATGGACAAATACTAAATTCGTTCTTGAATTTTAATTTATGAACTCAGCTGTCAATGTGAACATTTATGCACCAATCTATCATGCAAAAAAATAAGCGAAAACATAATAACATGAGACAATGAGCCAATGAGGGAATTTTAAGAAAAAATTCCCATTAAATTGGACAAACGGAAATAAAATGACTTTGTTTGTCAATGTCATATACAAATTGGCCCTACAGTTGCAGTTATATTGCGTTATACACAAACATGGTAAATCAGAATATTGGAAAACTGGCTAAATTTGCTTTTTTCTAGGATATATATAACAAATATTGGTTTAACTGACGATGTTGGGTTCTATGTTTCATTGGAGGTAACGTAATTAAAATTTTCTTTTTTAATATCACGACTCTCTTTCAATCTACTTTTTATTTACATTCCAAATACATATCAATTTATTTATTCTATTTTACTTTCCTATACAATTACTATTTATTTATAATAAGACAATAATATAGATAGAATAATATATATATATATACATTTACACTTAAAAAGTATATACATATTTGAGGATAAGTAATTCTGACACATTCAGTATAATTCTCATATAATGCAGTAAATAAAAAACATTTGACCAATTCTCATACCAATAAATTACTCTTGTTAGTTACAATTCCATGTTAGATAGAAACATAGAAATGTGGAATAGTTTACCTAGAGCGTTGTGTGGTAAAATAAAATAGTTGAATTTTGTTAATTCAAATTAATTCATAAATTTCAACCATGTACTGTTGAAACTACCAATTGAGGTTCCAGTGGCAGAGCTATAACCCTAACATTTAATGTTAGTTTTCCAAAACAAATGAAATAAAATAAATGGTAAAACTACGGCAGTCATTATATGAGGTCTACCAAATACTAAACTCAGAGTGCACAATCAATTCCCATGAAAACTTAAGATGTTTTATTTTAAATTAATTTTTCTGATATCTGATTTAAGGTGCATTATTTAATAACCCAAGAGGCAATAATGAAGAGATAGCCAGCCCCATAGGAAAATGTTATCGTAAATTGGAGAATTGTAATGGAACTTTATGTGATTCAATCACCTGTTGTTTCCTTAGTATTGAATGGTAGAGTAGTTGGGCATTTCATTATTGCTTGACGACTTACATTTCAATGCTGTATATTTTATTAGTTTTCAGCTAAAAAACAAATATTATAATGACTTTGATATTGTAGAGTCACTGTCGAAATGTATTGTAAATCAATGACAGTCGCTTGTAATAAGCCTAATTTCTCTATCCTATAATACAATTAGGAGTTGCCAAATGATTTATTCAGAGGAATAAGAGAGGTAGTCACCAACTATCCTGATTGGTGACAAATATTTCCATAAATAATAAAGAGCTGTTTTTTTTCTGTGCCACATATAGTTGTGGTTCTGCTCTTATTTTCCGACGTCCGGCGCAAAAACACTTATACAGGTAAATTATAAATATGCAGATTTTTTTCTAATCATTATACCATCTTTAAATTTATTAAAAATCATAGTAAATAAATCAAGACAATCAGACTTCACTAAAAACCCATACCCAAGTTGCAAAGGTCTGTGTGTAATTTGGCATGTAAGGTTTGTACTCCATATGTAATCTAAACGTCCTTTCGCTTTGGATCTACTTTTAATGAGGATAGATTTTCATGCTAGACATTATTTTATGTCGTTATGTGGTCAATTAATCTTAGATCCAGGCCTACCATATCTCTGATAAACCTATTTCCCAAAAAAGTTAACGTTTCCCAAGAATTATATTATATATAAAAATATGTTTGAACATTTGAAATTTGAGAGAAGAGAGTTTCTATTGGATAAAATTTGATAGTGTGGATTCACACAATGAAGGAAGAACAAATAATATCAGATATTCAAAAACAATAAATCCCAATGACCAAATCCCATTTTAATGGATTGAACCAATAATTTATCAGTTCCTTAAGTGAGTCATGTTGACCTGTTCAACTATATAACCTCTAGATATATCTGTGCTAGCATTAGTTCATTAAATACCATCCATTGCTTATGAGCCCTTCTGTTCATCCAGTATCATCATTTTGGCATTCCAATTGCAGCTGGAGCGGTGGAAACCCGATGAGGAAGGTGAGAGATGTATGGGAACCTAAAGAGCTATTCCATGATTTAACTGTGTTCAGGGTTTTATCCTCCTTATACTTGATCAGAATTTTGGAATGGACTAGTGTGGTTACTAAAAACCTAGGACAATATAATACCAAACCATGAAAGAAACAATAGAAGAAATAAAATAGGATTCTTCTGATCTAATGATTGCGAACCCTAAAATGTTCACTAGAAGTGATTGTGAATCCTAGATATAGGAAATGGGTAGCATTTTTTGCTTTTTCATGTTTTGGCTTTAAAAAGTCAAGAGGGAAATCACTAACAAGGATTGAATTAGAACGTTTGAAATATATTTTTATATTACATCAATTTATTTATTCTATTGATGAATTAGTTTTCTTTAGTACATATTTAATTCCCCTGGTTTGGGTAACAATCTGCTAGGCGTTATAATCTGAACTAAATGAGTCACTACAACTCTGAGCAAAATTTAGAAGACAAAAACATATTATTGAAGTTATAGATACATTATTAATTTCCTCTCACAAAGCCTATCAGAAATGTCTATAGTATACACGGCAGATTAATACATAGTGTATTATAGTGTTATGCCTAAGTCTGACTTCCAAGGAACGTTCAACCCAAATTATGCCAAGCACCTTCAGTCAATGGGCGTGCATCCTATTGTATATGTGTTTATTCTTATCAAGAATTATCCCAACGAGGATACAAGGTTTTACATACTTCAAACAATGCAACTCAGACATACATTGGGCGAATACTTTCATCCATTTGAGAGCATGTGATGTTTGAAAATTTGATGAACGTCCAAAATAATCGAATCAAACTTCACATTTTCATGACATATTGAAAACAAGCATTTATTTCTCTGTTTGTGTACCTCTGTTGACCAGATACAATTTGGCAAATGAAACATGATGGCCCCCAGGAACTTATCTCCATTAAGATATTCAGACCAAAATTTATGTATTATTTGTTATTACTCATATATCTTATAAAATCACTGTTTAGGTTATCAATATATGGGTTGAAAATCATACCTGTTATTTGCTCAGATATATCTCCCATTGATAATTATGTTTAAGAAGATTTCAGGGATATTTCTAAACCCCACTAGACTCAATGAGTCGAGTGGGATATGAATCTAACAATTTCCCTAGTATGTTGACTTTTCAGATCAAAGGTTGACTTTTGGTGGTCATGAATTTACAAAATTTTACGATGAGATCAAGACATGAGTCTTGAGGCTTGGGATGGGATTTAAGATCAAAAGGAGCTATGAATAAAAAGATGCGCTCTAATCAATGGAGCTGACTCAACCAATAGCCTTGTTGTGAAGGAGCTTGAAGAAAACCTTCTAGAAGGTCCTTGGAGGCTTTGAGGATGATCAAGACACCTGAGAAGGTCTCCAGCTGGCAGTTATTGTTTGGAGGAAAGCCCAGGGTTGGGATCCAGTCTAGGATTCATGAGGTGGAACCCATCCATCCATCCATCCATCCATTCCAGCTCAAATCCAAGGGCTTGGGATGATTTGTAACTAACTCTAACCAACTTGTTCTTTTCCCTCCAAATTTGACCTGCAGGGAAAGAATCTGGTTGGTTGGGGTCTGATCACCTGGATTGAGGCATCAAAAACTCAATCCTGGACGTTCATCCATGATCCAACCACCAAGAATGGCTGAAACAAACTCATGTACCCCTATAAAAGGGCCCCCTCACCCTCCTTGAGGGTATCCAAGAATTGAGTATTTTTCTGTTCCATTTACTTCCTTGTTGAGCTTGTTCATGGGTCCACCTTCATCCTGAAGATGCAAGGAGTCTTCTGGGAGCATCCTGGATCTTGAAGCCAATTGGTAGGGAGCTGAAGAGATCACCTTGGGCCCCTTGGGTGTGACAAAAAGGTTCCTTTATTCTTCTCATTCTACCTCCTTCCAGACTTTTCCTATCTTCTTGGATATCCACTTAGGAAGATAGCTAACATCCTAATCTTTCCAACGCCTACTCACACGTGCCAAAACGATATCTAGAATTCCAGATATCATTGTTTTGGTCCACCACACGTGAGAGCACCTCCGCCGGCGCAACTAGCGGTGGAGCGCCGAAGCCCAGCGCACAAGTGGCACTTCTGCCACACATTCAGCGGCGGAGCACCCACGACTGAGCGTGCTCTCTCTCCCTCTCTCTCTTCACTCAAACTGTCGGGTATCATTCCCGAACTGAGTTAACTCAGTTTGGTAATGATTCAGACAGTCCTCTCTCATCCGGTTCAACGACTTTGAACCGGATAAGGGAATTACAACCAAATTAACGTCAGAATTTTTTATCTCTCCCTATAGAGAATAAAAAAATCTGAAAAAATCTCAAAATTTTTATTCTGTCCAGGCTTTGCACGGAAAATTTTCCACACCTAGTAAAAATAGTATTCATCTTTTTTTCGTTTAAAATAAACTATCTTAACAACTAAAAAATCTGAAACTTAAAATTTTATTGAAATTCATCCTAACTAGCTAGCTAGCTCCTCGAGGGATCGACCCATAAAATTTTTATTGAAATTTATTGATTGGTTCCTTACTAACCTTACGAACGACCTAGTTAGAGCAATATTCATCATCAAGTTGAACCCCTAGTTTGGTCCAATCAATTACCCTTGATATGATCTTGAAATTTCAATAAAGGGGGTTTTTGGGGTTGTCTATGGGTGTTCTTTCTCTAATGTGACATTTTTCTCGAACATATTTGAAATATAGTGTATCAGGCTAATCACAGGTGCCAAGTTGACCCTCTTTGCCACAGATTCCAGATGAGATAACCATAGGATAAATGTCAACTAAAAATCAGGTCTCTGTATGTTATGGAATTTATACGACAACTATCTATTCTAACTCCTATAAAATATTCATTCCCCATATTTGTGTGTGTAGGGTTTCTTATAATGCAACTTTGTTACTCTCCACTATTACTTGGAAAAAGTGATCCACCAATTGAGGTGCAAAGTAGTATCATTACCACACAATGAGTTAGACATTGAACCCCTGTCCATAATTACTTAATTTTCAGTGCACAGCTTTATCAATGAAGACATATCCTTTTTATTTGAACTAATGCATGCATGAATGTTCCAAATGATTCTGATATTATTTTTACAAATCCTTTTGATCCCTGCTATAAGGAAGGCAAATACCTTGCCCACGGTGTTACTCATAGCATAAGTATTCCAAACATTTCAGGAGCTTGAAATATTTACTTTCAGGAATTTTTCATCATTTATGAATGCAGTATAAAGGAATTTGCTGTATTTTGCTACGGAAGTGGGCTTTGGTACTTCCATTATTCAGATTTTGTGGTGAGTTTTTGGAAAACAATCTGATGGTGAAACAGATGTCAAGAAAACTTGTAGCCCAACTATCCACAGGATAAGATTTCTCAAAGCTTAACTTATTTTAGAGTGATGAGATATACAAATATAATGTGATGGCCTTCTTTCAATAAGGAAAGAGAAACCCACAAATATATACTTGGAACGATAATATGAATAACCTGATTCTAATATTAGAATTTTGCACTAACCAGAACATCAAGCAGATAACAAATCAAAACGTCAACACCCCAAGCTCCAGGTACATTGGTGCAATTAGTTAGCATATTTTACAGTTGAGCTAAAACTTGTTATGTAAACCTTCAACTTGCACTACATAAATGGAAAGAAGAAGAGAAACCAAATCAGTGACATATTTATATAAAAGGTATGTAGGCTTGATTTATAAAATGAAATGGTGTTCAATCTAATTAAATTAACTTTTAAAATACTAATTCAGCTGAGAAATGTACGCTGGTCAAACCGCCTAGTGTAGATCACATTTAGGTATCATTGGAAGTGCTTCTTGAAGTTGTTCTCATGTGTGAACTCTAGACGTATCCAAATGATCACCAAAACGATGATCTGTTTATTCAAACCTTAAATATTTCTATATGTTCTGGTTGATCTATGAACAGGATGAGAATGACCCATTGAAGTAGCTATTTGTCTTTAACACTTTTTTTAATTAGATTATTCATGAAAATCCTGTCTAAATATAGTTGATAATTTTAATAGCGCAATAACAACTATTGGCCAAATAACATGGAGCTTAATTAAGTCTAGATTAACTTAACCCAATCTCCAGGTTATGTTTCTAGTCCTTCAGTTGCCTAGCTACAGCTCATACTCTAGAAGATACACTAGTTTCTTGGTTATTGTATACATAATACTTCATCCTTTAGAGAATCCCAAATGACTTAATGTATGCTTAAATATCAAATTCTGATCCACGGTGACCGTTAGCACTAATGTGTAACATTACAAAAAGTTTTCCCCAGTTTATCAGGTTCCATGAAAAGGGAGCTCAATAGATTTCTTATTTGAGTTGATATCTTCTTATATCAAATAAACAGAATCCCATACTGACAATTCAACCATCTTCATTAGCTTCTTGATGTATTCAAGCTAACACTAATTTGAATCCCATATTTGGGATTCAAAGTTTAAAAATATAGCCACACAGTCAAAGGATGTCATTGGTCTTAGAGGTCACAAGACAACTTACATGCTTGTGACGTGAATCTTCCTGACTTAAAGCTAGTCACATACTTTCAGAGATTCATACTTATTCCATATGAGCATCCCCCCCCACACCAATAATTTTTAGATCAATCTGAATGGTGATAGGATCAGTAATATTTATCATATATTTACAGTTAGATGTAATAATATTTTGGATATTTTGATGTCCATTTTGATTATTCTTTGCAAAAGAATATTTATAACATATGTTTAACACTTATCAGCACTTTCTTATGATCATATGATAACTCAATTACTGAAAGGATATATTAAAATACTTGATCATAAAAAAAACAATATATAATAAATAATTACTTATTTCAATAAACACAAACATATTTTTTTCATGAACTTATGTTTTGATGTGAACATCTGTCTGATTAACTTCATGATCAGTTAACTTTGAATAAGAAAAACAGACGTAAAGAAAAGATGAAATCAACTTAGTCCAAGCCAGAATAATCAGATTTGTTCCACTGTTAGTGAATGAAAGAAGACATTGATATCAAAGCTGAAATAAATTATAGGCTGCATATTTTATAATGTAAGTGATCACTAACCCAAGAAAAGCCTAATAAGAGTTGTCTGTCTATGAGAAGGAAGTAATTTTATGATAAAATATGCATATCTACCTTGTTAATACTTCACTTAAGTCCCTAGCTGCCTTTGACTCTTATTCGCATTTGACTAAGTGGGAAGATCGACCCTTCGCGATTGATTTAATTTTATTTTGAAAATGTTTTCAGAGATAAAAGTTTTTATGAATCGTGTAATGAATCCAGAAGCTAAGTGATGTAGGACAGCTAGGGAAAAGGGCAACTGAGGAGATGGATAGGACAATGACGGAAGGAGGGTACTGACGTGTTTGGTAGGATATAAAAAACAGACCACAGAAATCCACACGATCGAATTTGGAGCTTAAAACCGATGAAATGCTGGTGGTGCAACCCCGTTCCTCGTCGAGGGTGGAGTACTCTCTTCAACCACCGCAATGATGCCGAAGCACCAAATTCAATACTCGAATTCACGTCACGAAGGGAACTCACGAAAGAGAGAGATTTTGGGAATTCCAAATCAAATCAAATCTGTTGGTGGTGGAGAAGTCTCGCGGAATACTAGACGAAGAACACATCGACACCAAAGAGTTCAGGTGATCCTCGGCACCGTAGTGCGTGAAGAGGCTGCGGGGAATTCTGATCACGATGAGACCGGGCGACTTTGAGCGTTGAATGGCCCACTAGATGAGAGATTCTGGGCGTTCCGGGCATTGTACGGCCCTGGCAGAAAGCGTGATGGACGAGTGTAGATGCGGACCGGGCGGGCGAGTGTAGGTGCTGGGGTGGACGGCGCGCCTTGGAGCGACCCTAGAAGGGCGGCCTAGGGGCGGGCTGGGACTGCCTTGAGCGGGCAGCCTTGGCAGCCTTGGGCGGCCTGGGGCGGCGGCCTTGGGCGGCAGCCTTGGGCGGCCTTGGGCTGCCTTGGGCGGCAGCCTGGACGGCCTAGGGCGGCGGCCTTGGATTGCCTTAGGCCGTAGCTTGGGGCGGCCTAGGGCAGTGGCCTTGGGTTGCCTTCAGCGGCAGCCTGGGGCGGCGGCCTTGGGTTGCCTTGGGCGGCAACCTGGGGCGATCTAGGGCGATGGCCTTGGGCTGCCTTGGGTGGCAGCCTAGAGCGATCCTGGGTGGCAGCCCTGGGCGGCCAAGGACGGGCAGCCTTGGCACTCTTGAGCGAGGGGAAGAGAGGGGGAAGAGAGAAGAGAGATGGAGAGGAAGGGGAAGACGACGGCCGGCGACACGGCGGCAGAGGCGGCGGCGGTAGGATTGGAGAAGGGATAGGGGAGGCTAGGCAGTCCTCCAAGAAGAGTTAGAAAATTATTGAATAATGACTGCCTAACTGTTTCTTGAAACAATGGCCTATACATATAGGCCTTGGAGGAAAGAGAAAATACAAGTTACTAAAAATAAAGACGAGGGACGTGGTTCGTGTCACGTCAAGGGGCAGTTGTTGATCTGCCTTTGGCGATGTATCATGATGCGTGAAGGGGCGTGCGTGCGTGAAGACATGTGTGGAGATGGCGGCATGTCTTTGGCGGTCGTGTTGACTTCAGATGATGGTGGTGGCATATCCGTAGCGGAGGCGTTGACTTCAGTTGACGGTGGTGACGTGTCCGATGTCGATGCGTTGGCGTCATCGCCACCACTGAGATGATGTTATTCAGTGCAAGAATTGATAAGACACTAGTTTGAATTCCTAAAAGGTCAAGCGATGCCTCTCCTTACGACTTTTGGCATTAAAAACTATAGAGCTTCACTTACTTTTCTCTATTTTGGTACCCTTTTAAAACATTCTCGAAATGATTTGTTAGAGGCTTTCAGCTAACACGATTTAGGCAAAGCACCACCTCGGGATGGGATCCCGTGAACAATCCATTATATATAATATTTCTAAAGAACCTAAATTATAACCCTCCTAGATTATTGATCAACAAATTCAACTAACAACCCCCAAACATGAAGTACATCTTTCAATTTCCAAAAAATCATTTGAATAAGACCCTATAGGACCATCTAATAGTCCAGTTTAAGACTCAAGAGGCCCAACTAATTTATTTTTTACTCCAAATTAATTAACCTTGTTACCATGTTTATTATTTAATGATGGATTATTCTAACCCAATTAATAAATTGAGTCTCCAGCCCCCGCGGCACTAAGCTGCATGTCATGCTCTGCAATATGCTATGGAGTGTGTATCGATTTGCTCATGGAAGCTCATAATTGATAAATCTTCATTCTCGCTCTATTATCAGCTATGGGTTTAAATCTAAGAGAAATTCTAGATAATGTTTGTTAATCTAACCCATAGCTGACAATAGAACGAGAATGGAGATATTTTGTTTTCTATATATATATATATTCTGTTATATTTATCCAACAATGATTTCCATCATTTGATATCATGTATGTATAGTCTCCTTGTCATCTTGATGCTCTTTGCATGAGTTAGGGTATGGTCAGCTGTCAAATCCTAATTGATCATCTAAGTTAGTACTAATGGATTTTGAAATCATCAAATAACTATTCACTAATATTTCACTACCTTGGCCAATGACTTTAGCTCATTATCTTCATTGAGCTATGTCCTCTTATACTGAGGGAAGATGACCCCATTACCAAATTATAATCCAGGCATGAAACCATCCCACTTTAAATTCATTTTGTGATCCTTTTACATGTATTACCTTAAACTTTAAAATAATTTTCATTTCATGCACTTAAAAGAGTAAGCAATAAACTAATGCATTTTAATGTATTTTTCACATCTTTACACGTCCAAGTATTTCCTAATAAAATTGCATTTAAAAATATTGTTAATGCTAATGATACTACGCTCCCTCTATTATTTCAATCAATTTTTTTTTCAGGGAAGAAGATAATGTTGAAGAAGGAAATAAAAAAGAACAAGATTGAGGACGACACAATATACATATTATTAAAAAAGATAAAATACTTTAGGTGGGCAGGTGATCAGAGCCACACACATAAGTGCCCAACCAGCCACAAGTGGGTGAACCCATGATGCTAAAGCCGACCCCCAGTTAGCAAGGGTCGGCACCCCGGCAATGAGCCAACCAAGGAGCCTACCAGGAAACCAGATTTGTGTGTGAGGGATGTTTTATGCATTTTAATCTACATTGTTGGTAGCAATTTATGTAGAGTTACATATTTTAAAACGTCCCAACATGGGATTACAATTGCACACTCCTTTAATCTTTGCATCATGCCAAGCTGAGAAACAACAATAAACATGGTGGTACAATGGGCCTTGATATGTAGAAATTTTAATAGAAACTGTGATCAACCTTTGAGCCGACCCAACCTAAAGTCCGTGTCTTACGGGGCCTTTTTTAATAAATGGACATGATCTCATCCATCCAATCTAATTAAGGAATATTATATGGGGGCAAAGGTTGAGGGGGTTTGACTTGTTTTATTAAAGTTGTTTTGTTTCTTTTTCAGGCCTTTTGATTGGTGACAGTGGCTGAGGGGGACGACTAGGCCCCATGAATGGCAAATCACATAAGGGTTATTGATGATGTGACATGCTGATGGGGTAGGCTGATGTGGTATGCAGGCTGCACCACTTATGAGTCGTCCAAATCTTAAGGAGATCAAGACATGTTGATGGGTAATCCGGTAGTAGTTTGCGGTGGGGGGGGGGGGGGCCTACATAAGGTGATTCGACAGCGTGGGAGGACCCATAAAACTGACCATTCCATTGAAAGCCATAGGAGATCCTTCCCAAGCCTAGAAAGGGACTCCATTGAGTCCACTTTCCTTATCATCTTATTGAGATCAACAATCACAATGAGAGACACTTCTAGAGGTGGTGAGAGCAGCAGGAGGATCATGACAACCTCCTAACTGCTCACAAAGCTTGAGATGACATCAGAAGAGCTCTAAGATGATGGATATTACGTGGCCGTCACGTCAATCACATGGCCATGTTTATTTCAGTTCATTGAATAAAATATTACATTTATTATTATTCCAGTGGGATGTTTATGATGAAGTCCATGAATACGTGCAATGACATAGTGAATTATGATGAGATCATAATACTTAGATGACTAGTGTTTAAACATGCACTATTAATATTCCTATTTAATGGATCGTAGAGATGGACGTCGAATTATCCGGATAGAATAGCACTAGCTGATCATACTTATACGATAAGTACAACTGATAATGTGGCTATTATTGTGGCGACACTAGGGACAATAGTGGGTGCTCTTTGGAGAAAGCGTTCACTGAAATGATCTATACGAATCCCTGAATAGTGTTATACTAAACGTCAATCAAGTTGATTCAACTCATGGTTGTATAAGTGATCCACTGACCTGAAACATCAAAGACATCATGCGAATGGACAACTACATTCTGACTACGCTTTACGAGCATCTAATCATGGGATGTAGACAAGTTATAGCTCAAATGTAGAAAGAAGCTCACCGTGATGATTTAATGGTCAAGAAAGGATCATTCACCATCTATATAAGAGGAGATTGACTGAAGGAAGATGATACATAAAATCCTTTGCCAGGGTAGTGAGGATATTGAAAAAGGCATTTTTGAATGGTCCCCCTCTTACACATCAGTAGTAATTGAATGACGGGCTAGGGTTTGGGGATCAACCATACCCTAAGTCGGTCGAGGGTCTCGCATAGATGATGGATTATACACATACACTAACAGCTGATAGTTAAGGTTCCATGAGAGAGTTAAAACACTAATTGGTATCTTCTAGAGCACGAGGTGTAACTTGGCGCCCCATGGGTTAAAAGTTAACATATTGATTGGAATAGAAGGATCTGCAATTAATTAATCCATATGTCAATTTAATTAATTAATATGGTTACCCAATAGTTGTTATTGGGAAACTAAAGTTATTAACTAGAATGATAAATGGACTAGAGGGTTACACGCATAAGATCATAAGGGCATTGGTGAATCTACTTTACTTTATGAGTTTTTGAGAAATACTTTTAGTAAAATATAAATAGGGAAAAGGTACACATTTCAAGCACCCATGCCAACCAGATTTGAGAGCCCCCCTTCCTCCACTCTCATCTCTACTCGACCAAGGAGAGTGCCATCAATGAGAGTTGAAGAAGAAGAGGTGGAGATCCAAGCGCCAAGTGATTGCGTCGATACTTTTAGAGGCCAGCATATGAAGGAATTTGGAACAATCTCACAGTGAGCATTTCAAAGGTGGAATAAGTTCCTCACAAGGCACATCTGATGTATTAATTTAAAGATCTAGATCAATTTAGGATCCATGAAATCATGTTTTCCATTGATGACCTAAGGCACAAAACCCAACACAAGACACACTGAAAGTGTGCCAGCACAAATGAGAGCGATGGAGACGTTGGGGCGGCCAACAATGCCCCCATTTATTACCGGTTTAATCAAGGTGTTAAGATGAGTGCCGGAACCTTTATAGTATAAATACATCATTGAATCTGTCTTTTTATTTGCTTTGATTGCAATCCCATTGGCAAACGGATTCTGAAGTTCAAATCGTGTTTACATAACTCATTCTCATTGAAGAATTTTATCAAAAGCATTTTATATGTAGATGTATTTCTCTCAATTTTCCATATATCTTTGACGATTCAACCTATAAAAATATATAAAATCATATATACACTCTATTTCGGCCTCTTTCGGGCAATCTGTTGAACACCCCTTGGGTGTCAACGGAATGACCCATATTCCTTTAAAATCTTTACTATATATATTAACCACATAATAAATAATATAAGATATATTTAGCATATCATAATATATACCTATATAGGTCAACTTCTATTACTACTGGCGGCCTTATAATTACATAGAGTAAGTCTTATTACTCTATGTGATTATTAGGTCTATTTATTTGCTCTTAATATCTCTCTCTTCTTATCTAGACCCTTAGCTGTATTATAACTTAGATAATACCTCCTTCTCTCCCCATCTATGAAAATCCTACTTCCATTCTTCATCATGCCTCTTATCTCTTATTGCAATATTTATTCTCATTAATTGCCTACTTACATCTCATTACTCTAACTCCTTAGTACCTATATAACTAGGGCCTTCATATCATTGTCCTTATATTCACCCCATATCCTTTTATAGTTCATTACTAATTTATTCAACAATTTCTTAGTCTCGATTCATAATATTTTACTATTCTATCAATTTTATTATTCTTCTCTACATTTTTCACTACCTAGACTAATATCATCTTTAACTAGAATATCTAACACCTTATTTCTTTGTTATTTCTAGTATATAAAAATAGAAAATAATAACATCTGATACTTTCCCTCCTTCCTATTTTCTGTATTTTAATGTGATCTGTTTAAAATAAGTTCATAAAATGTTTTTATGAAGGGTTATAATTATTAATTTTTAACGGATCTTTCTGCTTTTTATGATATTTGATGAAGGTTTTTACTGATATATATAGTTAGAAAAATTTTAATGAGTTAAAATAAATAGTTATTCATTTAATTAAATATTATAAAAATTAAATGCATATTTGTTCAGTTCATTTGCGTCGCCATATGTTAGGTTCTAGTTTACTCAGATTGCGGTCAGTGATTAGCATTGACCAATCAGTAGTTGTGATTAATTATATGCATCACACACTCTCAATCCTTACCTACGAGTTAGGCATGTTCCTCTAAATTTTTTTAATGTTTATATTTCACCGATGAAATCATTAATCTCAAACAAATAATATATTTTTTACTTTTAGTGCATGATAGCTCTTTAGACGAACCCTTACACACCATATTTTGATATGGGAGATACATTTAATGGGCCAATACATATTTTGTCTTTCTTTTTTAAAAATAGACAATGCAAAAGCTAATCTTCCATATTGTTTAAAAGCAAAAGAATACTGTTATTGAAGCCTTTGAAGAGACTCAATGGTACATTGGCACATCAATAATGAACTGCATTTCTAAAAGGATTTTGTTAGAGAGCTTTTGGGAATCCAAATATTATGCAGCAAACTGAAAATACATGGTGCTGGCCGTGGGGGAAAGAAGATAATGACCTATATTTCTCCCGTTGCACATTGTGGTACCTGGTATTCTAGAATAGTTTTTTGGCTGAAAATTTAAGAATATCTTCGTCTTTGCCTTCTATCCACACAATGAATTTGATATATAGAGGCATCCTAAGATATTTTTTGAATTAGAATTAGTGGTCTGAATTTTTCATTCAAAGTATCCGTTGAATTGGTTGATGTGTTTTTTAGAGTGAAGCATTGAAAGTACAATAAAATGATCAAGACTCATCAAGAAAAAAACAACACTCAGCTCGTTGGGCACATGATCGCAAGAATATTATTATCCTCATCTTGTTTAGACTCGCATGTATGTTACTTTACCCTTGTTTTCATCGCGAATCATATCATATGTCAATATGTGATGCTTTTCCAGGATAACAGAATATATCACTAACATAGTTTTGATCTCATTGCCGTATATCCTCAATAGTATTCATTGCAATGCGATTTTGTATCTGTGCATTCTCCTCATCCTTTCATCTCAACTTCCCTTAACCATATCATGCTTATAAATTTTAGTAGAATAATTTGTATTTCTAAAAGTTATATTTGATTATATTTTATATTCTATATATCATTTAAATAATTTTTTTTAAATAGGACACTACTTTCTTATTTTTTTTAGAATCACTCTTGATTTATTCAAACTAGTTTTATGATATTTATTTATATTAAGTCATATATATCCCCATAAAAATAAGATTTAATTTATATTGATTTATCCAAATTTCCTACTTACGGATTTAACCCTCACTTCATCGTTGCTTGTAATGAAACTATAAATACCTTTGCATGAATCTAATCCATTAATGAGATCATTAACCTTAATTTCTTGTTTATCAACTTGTGTTATTTGTGGGGCACAAGTGTTACTTAGTAATTGGAATTTATATTCTGTTATTCACTGCCGAACCATATATATACTTAAAATGTGTTATTCATTCATCTTTAAAGGTTTTCTACCTGTCAATTGAATGATCAAAACTAGATCAAAGAAACCATATCATGGTTCAACAAAAGATATCACAGCATTTGAAGTAAAAGAATCTGAAATGCTAGAATGGAGTGAGAGAGCAGTAACTCGAGATCATGATGATAGAAGATCAGATAGCCTTGTTCATGTACCTAATTCATGCTCAAATTATAGTTCGAATGAACTTTAACATGGATAATGTTTTACAAAACCTTTTAGAGATAGAAATAATCAAGATGGTTCTCTTTCTTGATATGCTAAAATATAGTTTAGGATTTTGTGTATGATAGTTGAATCTTTGGATTAACCAATAAAAATTTGAAAAAGCGTTATTCCAGATGTAAGATAAATGATCAAATATATGATATAAAAGCATGCCCACAAAGCGACTGTTCATTTAGTTACGTACGTGAAAGATTTAGTTACGTATGCCCAAAACATAGACATTCTAATCTATTGCTAATGCAATATTTAATGATGCTGTAAATGAATTTTCCACGAACAAGCACGAACTATCTTGTGGAGGCACATTCCTGGATAGCTACGACGTGGATATGCTTGATTTAAAAAGAACCTGCCAGAAAATGTCGTCTGTACATGCGATTGAATCCAAATGGCAAACGTTCTGAATGTGAAGGGTACGGAGCTCGAAATTAAAAGAAAAAACTAGAGCTTAGACAGTATTCGCTGTGACGAAGTCATAGATAAAAGGGAAAAATATATTGATGAACGATCGAGCTCCTGGTCTGAGAAAAACGTGAGAAATAAAAATTGATAGAAAGTCCTATGACGCGATTCTTCTAGCAGGGGGAAAAACTAGCAACAATTTAAAAAGTGAAATTTGCAGATTTCGCGGCTTCTCCCACGTTCAAGGAGCTTCAAGAGAGAGAGAGTTAAGATGGTTCAGGTAGCAGAAGGTGCAGCCGAATGCAGAAGAACCCAAGGAGAAGGCCATTTGATGGCAAAAATGGGGGACATGCTCACAAACAGGAGACCACCCGGGGCTGAGCTCGCCGTATACCGCCACCTGTGCTATTGCGCATAACGACGCCGTCGCCAGCATGGCGACGTAAGACGCCGCCTACAAAGGATAGAAATACAGAGCAAGTAAAACTTCAGAACATAGATCTCTCAAATTCGAACGGAATAGTCTATCAACGATAAACACCAAGGATTTCTATGACACCGACTTGTTGATCCCCTGATCAAAGTCGATCCGATAAGATCCAATCACAATCGGATAACAGAAGCCCATTCTGTAAGATCCGGTGATTAAGTTGAAAAAGACATGTTCTCGGATTGTATGGACGCTGATTTAGGTTTTTTCTAAAGCGTTTCTTAGTAGGGTTTCTGGTCATACCCCATCAAGACCGTAAACGATGTGCATTTTATTGTGGGGTACAAAGAAGAAGACGATGGATAGAAGAAAGTAGCCGCTGACAATGGCGTTGGCAATCATGGAAAATCTGCAAAATGCGGACAGGAAACTTGCAGTGAATAAAAAATGGCTTGAAGAGGAAGAGCAGAGGTGGGGGGTCTCACTTGAAAACGGAAATAGAAGTGTAGTTGAATTCCATCTTCCCGGCGCCGAATTGGCTTGTCTCCTTATTCAGGCCCATTAATAGGGCTGACGAGGCCGTGAAGAAGACAATGCTCAATCTAATGCAGATCACATCACGCGTCGACCCCTGATTCGAATCCATGTTTTCCGTTCTTTCACGTCCCGGGTTCATCTTTATTGCCCGTCTGTACTTTCTCGCTATTCCTCTCCTTGGAATGATGCTACCCTTCCCCTCCTGTTCAACAGTATATGGAAGATGACAAGGGTTGTATGAATGACCTTGTAAACGGTGTTCCGTAGAGTATGCGTCGCCGATGGTGGAAGTAAATAAAGAGAGATTTTCGTATGACTGTGTTATTTCCTTCTCTCACAAAATCTCTCTCTCTCTCCTCTCTCTCTCTCTCTCTCTCTCTCTCTCTCTCTTTCCCTCTTTTTCTCGCACTCTCGGTGGCTTGCTCTCTTTCCCATTTTATCCCTCTCTCTAACTCTCGGTAAATCGCTGCCTTTCTCATTTCCTCTCTTATAATCTCACAACCTCGGTACCTTGCTCTCTTTATCATATCATCTCTCTCTCTCTCTAGCAGTCTATTAGCCCGCTCTGTTTATCATTTCATCTCTCTCTCTCTCTCTCTCTCTCTTGCTGTCTATTAGCTCGCTCTCTTTCGCATTTTATCTCTCTCTCTCTAGCAGTCCATTAGCTCACTCTTTTTCTTATTTCATCTATTTCTCTCACACCCTCCCTAGCTGGCTAGCTCCTTGTATTTGTCATTTTATTTCTATCTCCCTTCCTCTCTCTCTCTCGTTCTACTCACTTGCTCTCCTTGTCTCATCTCCCTCTCTCTCTCTCTCACCTGCGATAACTGTTGAGGAAGTCAGCACAGGCAAACCACACGGGATGCTATAGGATTTTTAATCAGATTAGTAAGTAAGAAAAACAAATATAATATACTCGGTATGAGAAGTAGACGGCTAGGCTTTAATATAGGATTTCACATAGAACAGGATTAAATCTAGCGGTCAGGATTAAACATAGAATAGGAAAATATATAATAGGAAATATAGCCGTTATACAAGTTATAACGGCTATGATTAAAACAGAAATATTACTATTATTAGTATCACTTTACAACTAAAAATATGAACAAACACCTTTGTAATTTTTTGAGGATTAATAAACAATCTCTATTCAATATTGTTGGCGCCAGCTCTTCTTCTCCTCTCTCTCAATTCTTCCATCTCTTCTTCTTCAATCTTTGTTCTTTTTCTTCTTCGATCTCTACCCAAGATTCTCTACATGGTATCAGAGCCAAGCTCAATCGCAAGGATAGCTGAAGGGAAGCTCTTCTCGCCGTCCTCTCCGTCAACAACGGAAAATCCTCCAAGAAGTCTTGCGAGTGCAGGAACGCCGGCTGTGGGGCATTTATCAATAGAACATGGGCTTGTACCCATCGCAAATCCTCCAGGATTGACAATCTCTGGGCGCCTGGATGCAGACAACTATCAGATGTGGCGAAACATAGTTCTTTCTCTTTTGAACGGGTATGGTCTAATTCAGTTTATAAATGGCATTCCACTCCCTTCAATGGTTTCAGAACAATATGGAAATGCCATGAAGGATCCTGACTTTGGGAATTGGTGGAGAACCGATCAACAAATTATCGGATTCATCCACTCAACAATCTCTGAATCAGTACTACCTTGTGTGGCAAAAGCAACCTCTGGAAAAGATGCATGGGAGAAACTAGAGAATCACTTTGCCGGGAGAAGTCAATCAAGAATACTAGAGCTCAACAAAAAATTTGGCAACATTGAAAAGGGATCAATGACCATTGAAGAATACATCAAACACTTCAGATCAGTCTCAAAAGTTCTGGAGATCGTAGGCCATCCTGTAAGTGAACCTAACAAGATTTACACTCTTCTAGGCGGCTTACCTCTTGAGTATTCCCAATTTGTGATTAGCATTAATACTAACATAAATCATTTGAGCAAATCGTGAGCAACCTGAAGGCTCATGATGATTATCTAACTCATCATCATAAGAGGAATAATTCTGCATTTCCTCTTATGGCCAACTCTGCTAAAAAACAACCGTATCAATCTTATAATCACTACACAAAGCAAGGCTCAAGAACAGATAATCCTCAAGGATCAAGATCATAAATCCTCAGAGGAATACTTTTCAAAGTCATGGGCAAAACCGAGGCAGAGGCAGAGGTAAAAAGTACCAGCCAAGATGCCAAATATGCACCCAATTTGGGCATAGAGCTAGGTAATGTCAAGACTTTAACAAATTATCAAATGCATCATCAGCACCTCAAGCATATAATGTCAAAAATCAAGGATGGTATCCAGACAGTGGGGATACTCACCATGTTTCTACCAACATCAACAACCTTCAAGAAACTCAGCCTTATCAAGGATCAGATCAGCTTCAAGTCGGTAATGGAACAGGTTTAAATATTTTGTCTATTGGAAATTCTATTATTACAACACCAGATAAAATAATTTTCTTGAAAAATATACTTCATGTCCCAGAAATCCATAAAAAATTGCTTTCCATCCAAAAATTAACTACTGACAATAATGTTTTTGTTGAGTTTAACAAATCATTCTGTTTTGTGAAGGTCAATACATCTCACAGGATCCTTCTTCCAGGAACAGTTAAAGATTGCCTCTATTACCTGGCAGGCCAAAAGTACAAGGCGGCCAGTCAATGTTGAGATGAACTTACTCTAACTATACGTCTGAGTGAGTTTTAATGCTTTGATATTTTTTTTTTGATTCACCTAAATTCAATATTACAACAACATTATAAATTATTAGGTGAATTTGCCTCCATTGGAACCTTATGTGTTTTAGGATACATTATGGGGGAATTTCCGCTTAGTAGAATTTAAAATATATTTTAAAGGGCAACGGGATGGGTCGTAACATGGTGCTATAATCTCCACTACAAAAAAAATCATTCAAAAAAGAGATAGCATGGTTATGTCCATGGTAATAGGTTTTCTGCAGGGCAAAGTGTGCAAAGTGGTTTTTGAGGAAGCCATAGATCCAACAGTTTACATTCAAAATAGGAGGGTATTTTGCAGTTTATAATGCAAGAAGTGTATGAAGAATGACACGGTAGAAAGCATAGCATTGGAAACCTGTAAATATTTTGGTTCTTGACAAATGTAAAGAAGGTAGCAAACAAAATGGAAATGCTAGATCCAAGATCCCTCCCTTTGGTCCATCGGCTGAAAGACCTGAGATTAGTTAAGATGAAGTGTTTGGACAATTATGCAACTTGAATTCTCCGTCTAACTAGTGTCATGGTCTCTAATTTCATGATAAATTGTGTATGATTACACCCATTCTCCCTGAGTATATCCATTTAAATATTGAACTTGGCATGCAACTAACTATACTATCTAAATCTTTCTAAATTTCACCGTAGGTACCATTTTCAAATTTTTAACAAAACTTGCTTAAATTTAATGTCAATAAGTTTTTTATTATAGATGACTATTTTTAAGTTTAAATCATGGAGAAAGTCACAGTGATTGCATCAGATGAGTATGAATAGGCCAGAGCATCCTGTGTTATTTTTTAGCTATTTTAAATGTTTTCCTATAAATAAAAAATACTTTAGCTATTTATTTTTTATTTTGTATATAATTTACTTTAAAGGAAACTTATTCTTATTTATCCCAAAATGTTAAAGCATTTTGGTATTTATGAGTATAGGGTCAAATCCATGATGGGAACTTAACCAGCAGGTAAAGTTTTGATTTTTTGCAATTGAATATGACACAAAATTCTCTTAAATTAAGCGTACAGAATAAAACCCTTAATAAAGAAAGGGAATAAGATTTATTCCTATGAAAATAAATTGCACTAATTTAAAATGATTTGGGGAATATTCAAATATAAATATAGCCTAAAATTTTATAATATGTTCAAAAATCATTAGAGGTCAGTCCATTGGCAAAATATATGGGTGGTTACAATGGATTGATGTAATTTGTGGTTGAAAGCACACTGCCTTGTGATACATTTTGACAGCAACTTGTAGTAGACAAAAACAAATCAGTCTTATCATTGCGAATATTTATGGCGGCTTTGATCTATTGGACAGATTCATGTGTGTATCTAATAATATCTTACTTAGAGAGAAATGTAAAATGTACGAAATTAAGTATAACAAAGATTAGATGAACCTTGCAAAGCGGCACTTTTTGCAAAACAATCTAGATCAATCTTGAATTATGTATGCTGCAATGTTTTAGAATAATGATACATATCTCTGTTGTGCTATATCACCAACAATAGTTGGGACCAAAAAAAAAAGACCAGAAAAAAGCGAGGGAAAATATGTTTTAATTACAGGTACCCAATTGTCTGACCTTTAGATTTTCAATGGATACAAAAGGCATGCGAGTCATGATTTCAAACCGAGTTCCATGTGAAAAGAGCCCTTCAAAATCAAAATAATACTTTACTTCCTCCAGCTTTGCATTTCGTTTACCTAGATGGTTAAAACGACTGAAATGGGCCTAGGGAATAATCTGGTACCTAAGCCATCTTTTATAATATCTCCATGTCCAGGATCTACTTTACTGGTCCAGGACATAACTTGATATTCTCTTTTCCTCAAACTTGGATCAAGAAAAGATTTTCCTGAATCTCTTATTTCAAATAAAGAGCTGGAAAATGTGAAAATATTCACTGTATTCTAATGATTCACATTGGGTAAGCCCCATATATTAATAAACAGATAAAAACCAAATAGGAAAAACGAATTCAGGTTTAATCATGTTAATCTTAAATAGTTAATAATCAATGGGCAAGGCTAAAATAACTTCTAAAATGGAGTGTAAAATCATATTTCTCTTGTCTGAGTTTGACATTATCGGAGAACTGGATGAAGAACAGCAGATTACTTGTCTTGATCGGCGTTTGTAGAATGACAGTGAGAATAAAGTGCCTAAAGTGTCAAAGGCATTTTATCTATTGAGAGACCCAAAACGCAGCACTGGAAGATCAATAAGTGTATTACCTCCGTCATATTCCAAAGAAGTCAATGTGATTAATTTCCAACTTAAATGTATTTGTTAGTGGAGACAGGGAAAATCCGTCCTTATTTTAGGTTCTTGTTTGTGAAAATCATTTCCAACTTAAATTTGATTAATTTTGGGTTCTTGAGGTCTTGTTTAGATGAACAAGCCAAAAGGATTTGCATTAGAAGACTTTGACGAACTGTAACGACATCAATTAAACAATGGAACGAAGCACCTTTACATGGATTGCATCGGAGGTTTCTTGAGTCCTCAAGCCAAACGAGTCGAGGTGCTCATTTATGAGAATTATTGTTGGGTTCACCCAATTCTCATTGATTGGTGTCGTTGGGCACTATGAGTCTGTTGAGAGCAGACTACCTGAGTTAAAAATAACACATGGCTCATCCTTGATCTCCAATGACATGTAACATCCTACTACTTGAAGGTTTTAGTGAAGTCAATCAAAATATAACCAGAGAGAAATCACTCATTTGTTGTAAGCGTGATCTTTTGTGGAACATTATGAATCCAATAGATATTATAATTGCTGATTTTCCAGCAATCACAGTACATTATTTTACTTCATTCTTATTAAAATTCTACAGGCTAAAATGTTTTTGTTAAAATATCCTTGAATCAAAATTAGATATCAGGATATCAACAAGAACAGTAGGAAGAAACATCTTTAACCCACAAGCCAAATCAAAAATTTTAAGTGATATCTAATGGGTGGAAAGTATATTCACTTCTACATAGGGAAATTGGATGAACAATTGAAGCATATAAGGGCTAAGATTAACATTCCCTCAGTAAAAAAATAATCTAAAGAAAGACCTGTCCATTTTCTTCCAACGTTTTATCTTGCAAGAGTTTGCTGAAGATTTTCCCATCTTGAATTATCTACTGAGCTCTATTGTGCATGTGCATCACATATTTTCTGATTTGCAACTGTTATCGTGCTTCCAGCCTAAATACTACAAGCTGATGTTCACAATCAAAATGTAGATATAGAATGGATCCTCCATTTCCAATGATTTTGATGTATTGGTTTCCCAGGTTTTCTTCAAGCTACACTAAAATAAGACACAATTTTTTACAAACTTTGACTATAACAATTGAGAAATGCAGAAATAATTTCCAAACTAAAAGACATGATAGGTGGTTGTCACAGTACTTGTACCAAACATCAAAATATCTCAATTCATATCTTAGATAATAGACCAACTTGGATTGTAGAGATAATGTTGGTAGTTATTTATATTGATATTCTGAGTACAATAGCTGATAAAATGATGTTCACCACAATTTTAATTTTAATATAAGACAGTGTCAAATACACAAGATATTGAAAGTGGAAAAGGCACTATGAGGCCTATTTTCCAAATACGTTTGTCACAGGAATTATGGTGTCATTCCATCAGCATTGAATGTAACAGGCTCTAAATCAAGGAATAAGGGTACCTGAATATATGGAATCCCTACCAATCCCTATTATTATAATGTTTGGTGTCGTCTCATTCCATATAGTCACTAATAGATCACAATGGCAGAATGTTGGTACATATATGGTAAGGATTCATATTAATCACAATTACCATGCCACATTTGATCATATACACATAATGGTGTGATTAAAATATTTATTCCACTTCTCGTATCATTGAAATGGTCATAAGGTTGAATTATTTTTATATCTTTTTGGGATAAATTAAGAATTTTCCCATTTAAGTTTTATTTGATAATATTATATGGCATTAATTCAGACTAATTTGTTATGAAAAATATATTTTTAGAATAATACATGACATTCCTAGTTTTCATGTATTAATGGAGTTTGATTATGTGAAAGTTTTTAAGAAATAGTTGAAAGTTGTTATATTTGATTTGATTTACTTATGCACAATGTTAGGTTCTGACTTGTTTGGATGAGGTCAATCATTTATTGGCATCTGTCATTCAATGGTTTTGGTCAGCCAATTACCAGAAACGTTTTAGTATTAGGCTTATCTTTAAAAGATTTTAAATGATCATTTTTTACCTTTCAAAGCATGTAGCCAGCTCAAAAAATAACACTTTTTTATTTTTTAATGCAGGCTAGTTCATAGATGGGTTCTTACTTATCACACTTTGAGATTTGATGAATATAAAAACACACATTTCATGAACTAACGTGCCTTTTTTCCTCCTTTCAAGAAAGAGGTAGCAAAAGCTGATTTTACTTCGTATCTACATAGCACAAAACAAGTAATTATATTTGGGACTTTCTCAAGACTCAAAGTTACATGGCACCGCACTAATGGACTATCTTTCTATCCATAGATTTCGTCACGAAAAAAATAGAAAATCATTGACCAATTATTGGGTGTCAGACAGCAATTCCATGTTGATAATTAGTTCAATGACCCAGGTTAATCCAACTTCAAGGTGTCATACTGTTAATTTAAAGCATTTTGGGTGGAAATTTTAAAGGTATCTACATTTAGAACTCCTCTATCTATCCATTGTATTTTATTTATAAATAGATCTTGACATCAATGTTATTAAGGGATCCATATATTTTTATCCACATTGGGTTTAAGGGTGCGAGATTCTCATTCAAAAGAACCTTTGAATCGGTCCTTGAGTGTTGTAATTGACGAGTTGGAGCAGAAGAAAAAGGATCATTGCTCATGGGGAAAAAACAGCTCTAACCCACTAGGCATATGATAACAGGCTTAGGGTGATCTTCTTTTGTTTTAAACTCATGTTACATTAAAACTACACTCATATGCATTTACACCTTTTAGTAGTAAACCCTCAAGCCAATGATTTCTTGAAGGAAGAGGGACTAAGGCATTCAAGATCTCCATAAAGTGGGGTGAATTACTCAATGAGGAAAGAGGGGTGAAGCTAAGAACCTATCACCGCTATCATGATCAAACCTTCTCCCTGTCTCACTCAAGAATAGGCGGTGAGTTAGTGTGTGATTCTATGTAATATCTAGTTAATGAACATGAAAAATCAGATCTTTGAGCCTATTATTCGCTCATTGATTCTCAGCTAAAAGCCTTAAGAGTCCTGTAAATATCTCGTTCCAAGCCTAAGCTCCTACATGTATATCTTCATCTTCCAAGTGATAAAACATCAAACACCTGCAAAATGGTTAAAGCAATGAAAAAGTATCACAAGAAGCATGGTATGGAACAATGGCCAGAGAAATGTGTGATCGATATGCCTAATGTCATAACCCCACAAGGCAGAAGCCTAAGCAAATTATGAAGGGGAAAATAAGCAATTATATAATAAAAAATGTTGAGAGGCACCAAGTTTTTTCACACTTATTTTCTAGAATAGAGTCGACAATATTATCCATGAGCAGATAGATTTGGAGATCAATGAGTGTTGAATAGTTTCAAAAGAAAGAGAGGGATTGGAATTCTTCTGACTGCACAAAGAAGCTCTTAGAGGACTCAACTCTTAAGTGACCCAAGTGAGTAGAGAGATTGATAGGTGCCGAGAAAGTTTTATATTATAGTCCGCACCTCCAAAAGAACCTAACCCACAACAAGGAGAACTAGATTTCAAGGTCAATATGCATCCTGGCAAAGCCTTTTGCTTTGTCATATATCATTACTAAGTGCCTAGTAATGTTAAAGCGGGGGGGGATGTTGATAAAGGGATTTTTTGTAGTAAAAATATAAACATTTTATAATAAATATATCCATTATTTTATTAATTTTTTTATTTTACTATAAATATGCCCTCTACGCTAAATTTCATAAAAAATTAACATCACCATTATTCTCATTAAAATCCTATTGGGTGTTTCAATGCCATTTTTATCTCCTTTAGGAAATTGAATATAAATCATTAGGGCATTTAGAAGAAAGCAAGAAACAAATAAATGCCCTAATGATTTATGTGCAATTTCTTAAAGGAGATAAAAATGGCATTGAAACACTAAATAGGATTTTAATGAGAATAATGGTGATGTTAAATTTCTTGAATGAAGAGGGGCTAAGGCATTCAAGATGGATTTTTGTATAGAGTCAGCCAGCTAAGAACCAGCCAGCGACACTCAAGCAGGCTGCCAGTGCTGGCATCCCTGCATAGTGAAGCCGCCAACAGGCCATCAGAAGTTGTTCAGTACACATAGAGAGGAATGTTGTTTCATTTCAACCTATACATTTATGTAACAAAGTTTAAAGAATATCCATTTTATTAATTTTCCAATGTGGGAATAGTAATGGGCAATTGTTTTCAGACCCATGTTTGACAGGGCCTAAACGTAATAGAAAAGATTGCGACCCAACGGGCCACGATCAAACAAAATGAGAGGAAGAAACAGAACTGGGCTTTGAGACAACCCAGCCCAAAGATTGTATAGTATTGGGCCAGCTTTTAAGTGCCGTGTTAATCAAGATCATCTGATCTTAAGTAATATTACACAGTCCACATTATTTTGTCTATCTTTTCTTTTTCAGAGTTTTATTTTGGGTTTTGCGACTAACACGGAGGAGATGCCACCTAAATGAATGAATCACAAGGCGAAAAGATGATGCGACTGCTGACATGGCAAGCTGACATGGTTGAAGGGATTTATCGACTAGAGAGGGGTCCATGTCTGCGATTTAATTGAAGACATTGACCCATTTCAAAGGTAGATCAGATGGCTGGGTGGTAATACAGACTTTATTAACCCCAGTTCTCAACCATGTGAGCTGGTTGGCGGAGTTCATTGATGAGCGGACCACGGGCCGATCCAATAGCCCCGGAGGGCCAACGGATTGAGCCTGATCCCTTCAAGGGCTGAGAGAATCCCTCTCAATACCTTATAGGGAGATTGGGGACTCACTTTTTCTACATGTTTTCAATCATCATTCTTAGGAGGTAGAGGTCCCTTCTTGGAGATCAGGTTGCTCAGCGGAGTCGTGACAACTCTGACGTAACATCAGGAACTGGGGAAAGGGTTAGGGAGGACCAAGAGAGTACTGATTTTACACCCGAGAGGGAGAGTAGAAGGGGGGAAATCACATGGTAGTTCAAGACGATAGCGATTGGCGCCGCCAACCCAATTCATCAATTCAGGGCAGACTCTAATAATCTTGAAACTACTGTTTTTTGAAGTTTAGGCAATTGACCATATACATCTGATTCAAAACTATTTATCAGCAAGTTTGTACAGATTGATCAATGATTCATTACCGATATTCTGTTTTGGCAATCCATTGAACACATTATGTGTTGGATATTTATCTTTGATTTATATCACCTCATTTTTTTCAAACAAACATTATAAAAGTTAAATATATACATTTACATATCCATTTACTA
Organism: Wolffia australiana; assembly: GCF_029677425.1. Classification (NCBI taxonomy): domain Eukaryota; kingdom Viridiplantae; phylum Streptophyta; class Magnoliopsida; order Alismatales; family Araceae; genus Wolffia; species Wolffia australiana. Next base: position 11,091,736 of record NC_135847.1, read on the forward strand.
TATCTCGACTTATCTCGCGTATTCTGCCAAGCACCTCTCAGGTATCGACAGAATCACGTGTTTATTTAACTTGATATCCTATTATAAGAATCATGAAAAAAAAAATATTTTTTTTAAAATATAAAGCTATGATTTTGATCTCCTCTTGGGCATTTGGTCTCAAAATTGAGTCTAAAAAATATATAAAAAATATGTAAATACCTATACATAACTCTAGAGTAGCCATTAAATTCATATAAATCGAATTTCAGTATTGAAACTAACTTGGTAAGACACCTATACATTTAGTAATTTTACATCTTTATTACATTTTATTTAATTTTAGGCAAATTAAGTTACAATGACGATTAAAAATGAACCTGCAAGTTGCTTTTGTCAAGTAGGCAGGGTGTATAGATGTAGGTAAAGAGGAATTATCAACCAATATCCAGAAGAACGAGGGCCACGTCAGTATTGTCATCGACTAATAGGATTGTAAATAAAAGTAGACTAGTAAGAACTGAACACGTACATATACTTGTTAAGAGAAGTAGTTGGTCAGGATTTAATATAAGATATCATAGATGATTATGATTGAATATTGATTGGATAAAATCTAGTGGTTAGGATTAAATAAGCTAGCAGTCGAGATTAATCTAGAAACAAAGTTATAACCATCAAGTTATATCTTACTAAAAATAGCCATTAATATTATTATTGTATGATACATAAATACAAACCATTTTGTTCCTAATTACAATGGAATAACATCAATCTTCAATTCATTACATCTGGTGTATTTCTCCTCTCATTTTCATACAACTCCATTCTTATTCTTCTTCGTCTTTGTCGACTTCTTCTCTAGTGGGAGAGCTTTTACAGAAGGAACAAAAGAGGCCGAAACCACAATAAAGCATGCATAGTCCTGTTTGATGGACACTAGACATGATGAAGGAGGTGCGGACCATGCCATCCATAGATAGGTTAAATCTCCAAAGGTGTTATGAATAAGAAATCCAGAGAGGTGAGGAAGAATAGATATTGGGGTTCTCATTATAGGATGAGTCAGTAACCTTAGAGTTAAGATGTTGAACTCTGTGTGCAGTTTTAATTTAAATTGGAGATATAATTAAAATATTATTGACTTAGATAAGAATAAAAATGGGATTATAAGGATTCTTGATTCTGGCTGTCATCCGATGCAGTCATTGGAATTTCTATCATCACGAATGCCGACATCTTGAATATTCTTTGTTTTCAAGAGAACCCCTGGTTTAGGTGTATGATATACTGTGGGAATGATATCTTGCTTCATTTCTAAAAGATCACCAGATCAAACTTTTACAATGTTGCTGGACGATGCAGTTCTCCTTGTATCAGTAAGGCATAGATCTATAGATATTGACTATTTTGACCTTTCATCAATACCACGATTCATTATAGTGAATAACACATGGTCAATAGGCTCATTAGACTCATAGTTCTGATTTTTTTTTGTTGAAGTCTATTGGATTACTGCGATGTAATCCAAGTAATCCAATGTGGCACCAAAAATACAACATGAATCTTCATAAAACATGGAATGCAGTTGAAAGAGGAATCTTGATAAAACCTGTGCATTAAGAGGCCTCTATGTCCCATGTGTAGAGAGCTGTATCCCAAGAAGACACACTTCTGATCCTCTATGAAATTTGTGATGAGTGTGTCTTTCTAAATATGGGTAGCAAAGAAATCTAAATGCTTTCAAGAGTAATCGAGCTGTCTTTTGAATATGATATTGTAAGGTGACTAATTTTTACATAACATAAATTATACAATTGATATGAAATGCAAGAATAGCAAAAGCTTCGTCCCAACAGGTTTTCGCCATGCGTGGTTTGTGAAGTGTAGAACGGGAAGTTTCAAGCAAATGTGCGTGCTTCCTTTCTATCTTCCATTTTTTACCAGTATGTGGACATTATTCTATGCAAAAGATTCCTTTGCCTTTAAGATAGGGGCGGATAGCCTGGCACCCTCTATGCGGATCAGGTTGTAAATACTCCAACTTTCTACAAAACTAATCTAATTTGTATTTAGCAGAGAACTCCCCCTTTTGAGAGGATAAAGCCATGCATGTTTAGGAAAATTGGCTATCAGAACAAGGTAATACGAACAACAAGAGCGTGAAAAGAACAAGAGATTTCTAAATCTATTGGCTCTAAGTAATTGTTAAGAATATGATTCACTGCAGAAAAATGAATCTGATTGGATTTATAGGTGCTGCAAGAACCACATAAATTAAGTCAATTGAGATGAGTAACGGGTAAACTAAAAAAGGTAGAAAGGACATGATACCTTTTAGCATCTCAGTTATCTGGGAGGTCAGTAGGGCACGGATAACTTACATTTTATAATATAAATTTGATGAATATTACATACTTATACGTGTTCTATTGGCAATATTCGCATGTTATCATAATTAAATGGACTTAAATAACTTTCATTATAGTTTCATGGTTATTTTATAATTTTTAGCAGTTTTTACATGACATTTGACTTCAGTGCATTGAATTGTTTTTTTTCAGGGCATAAAATACTTGGATAGAGGTTGTTAAGGGTTTTACTATTTTTTATGTAATTTTACGTATTTTTAATAATTGTTTGACCATTATATAGCCAAGAAATAATTTCTTAGGACTACCAGAACATATTTTACAAGTTCTCTCGCATCTGAAAAAATGAGTTTTAATTAAATTACATGGAAGCCATGTAATTCGCCCAAAATTTGGCTGAATGATTGCCTGCTCATGATAATCCAATCAGAGCATTCATCATAAGCTAACTATGGCATCACGATGCACAATGCCATAGTAAGCCAATCACTGTCTTGGTAATTACGTGGCCCAGGCAGCTTGAGGTGTCAAGGTAACTTCGTATTTTCTTTTTTTTTGCAATAAATGCACACGACGAGTTGACATCTGCGTGCAGTACATACTCGTGGCAAATTGATAACGGGACACATTGATTAGAATGGTAAAGGTTCTTTGTTTTTTATTTTTATTTTTATTCTTAATCACTCAGCTGATGCAAGGCAACGTGGCATGATCTTAGCCATGCAAAAAGAATTTTTTGTCTCGCTCTTAGCGGCAATGATTGAGCCATTTTTTTAGCGTGCAAAAAAGTGGCAGCACGTGATCTAAGGGCGAAGAGAACAAGGCATCATCCTGGCTAATAAAAAAGTGTTATTTTTTTACCTGCGTGTAGGAGATAGAAATGATCTTATGGTTGGGATTAATCACTAGTAAAATGGCGATATCTTGAGATCTAGCCGTCCGTTTGGGCCCAATTTTTTACAGTAGGATTGTCTCTTCACCTTCTACAATCCATGCGCTTGGATATTTAAATAGACGTCTTGAAGAATGGGAAAATGATTGAGGAAGCTCTGCTTCAAGTTTTTGGCCAGTAAAGTCACATTATTAGCTTCTGATGTCAAGAGATCTTGATTCAAGAATGAAAGTTTTAGGTTTCTTCTTTACTATTTGAATTATTTCTTAAACAATTTCAAAAAGCAAAGGCATAAACGTAATGCACATGTCCTTGGAGATGATTGGAATGGTGATTAGCATTGCATTTTTTGAAACTGATTCAATATCCAACTTTAAACTTTTAATCATACGTTGATCTTTATCTCAATGTGCATCTTAGATCCGTATATAAGGGTCGATAATTTATTTTTCCCTAATTCATTCTACCTTCTCCCCCTAGGTTAGCTCAGCTACTTTCTCTCTCTACATATAAAAATTGATTTTTTTGAAAATTGAATTCAACATCTAAGATACCTCAATCCAAAATTTCATCAAAAAATTCATCCATCTTCAAGCCAGATTTCAGAATCCATTTCATGCTTATTAATTCTCAATTTTAAAACTTATATTTTTTAAATCATCTTGATTTAAATCTTGGTAATCCACATTACTCTGCCAAAAGAATCAAAACTATCCTATCTACAGTGTCTTGATTGTAAATATAAAGATCAATATGAAGATTCTACTTACTTTTGAATACTTGCAAAACAAAAGTTAAACACATTCAAGGCCCATTAAATGCAGAAATAATTTATTTTTGAATCAACTCATTGAAATAAGGAAAAAAATTCTTGAGTAGTTGATGCAAGATGACATTGTTGGGTTCTGTGCTTTGGTTCGTCCATGGAAAAACACGCTCCATGGATGCGGAAGTGTGGTTGATCGATTCTCAATCGATCTATAAAACAAAACATTTCAAGTACCTTTTGGGGAACTCGTTCCACCCTTGACTTTGTCGCTCCGAGATCGTTCTGATGCCGTTCACACTTCTGGCCTCTAGAAGTATCCACGCGATCACTCGGCGCTTGGATCTCCACGTCTTCTTTAACACTTCTTGAAAATCTAAAAGATCTCCTCACCATGAAGGCACTCTTCCTTGGATGAGTGGAGAAGAGAGTGGAGAAGGGGAGGGGCTCTCAAATGAGGCTTGCATGGGTGCTTTTAATGAGACCCCTTTGCCTCTTTACATTTCACTTAAGGTTTTTCTCAAAAACCCTCTAAAATAAAATATATCCTCCAATGCCCTTATGACCATGTGCATGTGACCCTCTAGGCCGATGTATCATTCTAGTTAATAACTTTAATGGCCCAATAACATTTATTGACCAACCTTATTAATTAACTATATCAACATATATATTAATTAAATAAGGATCGATTTCACCCAATCGACAGGTTAAGTTTTTAGCCCGTGGGGTGCCAAGCTACACCTTGTGCTCTAGAAGATATCGAGTAGTCTCGAACTCTCTCATGGAACCTTTACCGTCATCGGTTACTTTATATCCAACACCATAGGAGACTCTCGAACGACTTAGACATGGTTAATCGTCAAACCCTAATCCATCATTTGATTAGTACTGATGCGTAATGGGGATCATTGGAGAACGCCTTCTCCAATATCCTCACTACCCTGGCCAGGGATTTTTCTACATCATCTTCCTCGAGTCAATCTCCTCTTATACTGAGGGTGATTGATCCCATCGTGACCACTAAATCATCTCCGTAAGCTTCTTACTACATCCTATCTATAAATTGTTTGAATCCCATTATTAGAGTTTCGTAAGTCATAGTTAAAATGTAGTCGTCCACTCACAAGATGTCCTTGATGTCTCAAGTTAGTGGATCACTTATACAACCGTGACTTGAATCAACCTAATTGACGTTTAGGTATAATACCATTCAGGGATTCATACGGATCAATTCAGTGAACTCTTTCTCCAAAGAGCACCCACTATATGTCCTTAGTGTTGCCACACTAATAGCCATAGGATTAGCTATACTTATCAAATAAGTAGAATCAGCTAGAGCTATTCTATCCGGATGATTCGATGTTCATCTTGACTATCCTCAAATAGGAATATTTAGAATACATGTTTAAAGACTAGTGAGCAATATATTATGTTCTCACCATAATTCACTAAGTCATTGCACGTATTCATGGACTTCATTATAAACATCACGCAGAATAATAATGAACGTAAATAATTTTATTCAATGGACTTAAATAAACATGGTATTGTTATTGGCTTGACGGCCATATAATATCCATCAAACGTCGGTGTCGTCGTCCGTGCGGTTATCGATATGATGCTCCGATTCCAATTTGATGCTGGGCGTCATCTAGGTCGTACTACGGTCGGTACTGAATGGATGCTCGGATACCGAGATAGTGAAGTTGGACGTCCACAGTATCGTTGTCCGACGAATAGAGACCCTAATGGGTGATGTAACGACAATGCAATAAATGGGTCATACGTGTTGTAGTTGAAGGTCCGGACTCAATGGAGATGCCGAACTCTGAGCTCCATAGGGGTCGCCAGGTGACAGCGACGGTGGCACACTCGCCTCGTTGGAGGGGACGAAGCGACTAGGGTGCTGAACAGAATAACTCTATAGGGGTCCGCGCGTAACGGACTAGTTCGCTTGTACCGGTAAAGATGCTCAACGATCGTTGTTATCTCTCAATTTTCCTCTATCACCTATCTAGCCCGAGCGCGGTGGAATCAATCAAAAGTACGCTACAAAAGGTAATAAAACAAGTGGCGGAGAGACAACGTTCCTCATCGGCATGCGACTTGTCGTGCAGATTCCTCGTCGATGTGATGACCGGCGCGAGAAGCAGTTGGAGAGGAGCTGGAGAGCTTTGTTTGCTCGACTGGCGTAACAGCATAGGAGCGGTGGAAGGGGAAGGGTGTGAGGGCGAGCGGTGTAGACGAGGAGCAGGCAACCACCCAAGGGCACGCGCGACCTTGTATGAAGGTCAGAGGGGGCGGAGTCGACTGGCAAGGGCACGTGCAGGGCTGATGGTGGTTGTCTACGTTTGGCGCGGTGATGATCATACCAGCTGCGTTGTTCATTGAGGCGACGACGGGCTTGACCAGGGTGGCCTTGGATCTCAGCTAAGTAAGCAGAGGAAAGGGAGCTAAATGTCGAGGCACAGGCCATGAGCAACCGTCGAGGTGACCGTCGAGCAGGAGTCGGGCGCCACAATGGACTGAACACGCCACGACAATAGGCCAGAATTTCACCTCTTGGATCATCGACGTGCACAAGATAAACGGCCAGGAGACTAATTGGGTCATCGAGGTGGAAATCACTTATGTTGGCCAAGCTCGTTCGCCGCACCAAGTCGTGCCTGGTGAAACGTTTACACAAGGGGAGAACACGTTACCTACCTAGAGAGGATCGTAGACGGCGCTTGGTGGCGCGAGGCTGAACAGTTTCCTCAAGACGGACGGAGCAGGAATTCACCCGCTGGGGTCACCGTTAAAGGCCGCAGTAGAAGGGTGCACGTCCATCCGGAAGAGTTGAAGCCACGCCAGACTGGAAGTTCAGTCGCTGGCTTCATTGTTCGTTCACGTGGCAACCTCCAAGCGATTTGTGTTGACTGATGCAAGCCTGTTTCTCATGCACCGCTCGTGATGCCTCCACGACCCCGTCGTAGAAGGCGATCAGCGAAATGGGGTGCAAAAGCCTGGTTGTAGTCAGGCGTGGAGTTCAACGGCAGAAACAGAGGTGGGGGGAAGAGAAACAGTGGCTTCTCCCAGTCTCTGATCGATTTCCTCCCTCTGGCCTTTCAGCTTTGCCCTACCCTCTTTCTCTTCGATCTTTCTCTCGAAGGGGGAGACCAAGAAACAAAGAGGCACAACTTCACTATGATATTTCCTCATCCAACGCTATCCTAGGGCGCCCCTCTTAATTCATAAAGGGAGGTTAATGGGCCCTAGAAGGACCCATAAGCATGCGCCACTTGCGGTCATCATCTATCGACCTCACACCATGTCACCCGCCAGCCACTGTTTAACGATGATATAGAAGCCAGGCCCATAGGGATTTTGTACGCTTGTACTTCTTCCCTTTTAAGCGTTCACTTATTCTTCAATACAGGTTACCAAGTAGCTGCAAAAAACTTTGGCTTTTCCATGGGGATGGAGGCTTTACTGGTCACGCGGAGGCTTACTCAATGAATTGGATCAGTTGGGGTCCTTGTCTCTACATATTCAGATCAACAACTTGAAGGTATGGTTGAGTGGCTTAAGGCATTGGTTTGCTTAATCTATGATAAGCCGAAAATAGGGGTGAAAATTACACAAATTTTTTAGCCCTTGTCGTTGTGAATTTTTGGCTTATGCAATAAAATTTATAAAACTCTACTTAATATGTATAGTGATAAGTATGAGTGTCGTCCAAGGGAGGCAAGTAGGAATTTCAATTTGATTTTATTTTTGGTGTTTTAGATCCTAATTAGAGTGAATTTGATCTTCAATGAGGATCAAGTCACCCTAATTAGGTGAGAATTTAGAGAGGGGGGTAGAAGAGATGAGATGAAAAGAAGAAATGTGGGCTCTAGATTGAATTAATTGATCCAATTGGATGGATCAAAGAATTCAATTAGAGAGGTTGGAAGAAATTTTTGATTTAAGTTTTGGTTGGTTTTGAGAATTTGCTAAATCAGAAATAAAAAGGGAAATCTTAATCTCCTAAGAATTAAAACTAAATTTTTTAGAGTTTTCTTTTGGAATGCAATTGAATGCCAAGGTAAATCCCTCAATTTCTCCTCTCAATCCTAATCAGGGCTTGTACATGCCGCTCAAGCCAAGCGATTTAGAAGTTCAGATCAGAATAGAGATGAAGAAACAAACAACTTAACCTATTTCATTCAAAATGCATAAAAGTTCAAATACAATCAAGGAAAAAGTACCAGATAACTTGATCCAGGGTGGGACTCCTCTCTGTATTTCAGCTGTGATAAAGAACCATCAAGAATGAGCTCCCCCTCTCGAAATTCAGCTTTTATACTTAGGTTATAGGGTAAAAATCACCATTTTACTCCCGTTTAGTACTTAATATTTATCTATCAATGTAGGCTAGATCTGAATGGTCTAACCATACAGATAGAAAGAGGGGATCAAGACGAACAAATCCATAAAAAAATCATCTCAATCGGACTTCACGATCAAAAGTTATTAATAAATCAATTTTAAACCAATTTAATCCATTAGATTTAAAATTGATTTATTTATTAGTTTGGTTGTTAAACACGCAATGACGTGTCGCTCTCTCATTGGCTGGCGCATTTTGAATCCTCCTTTTTGCAGAAAAGTCCTTAAAAAGCCTGGAATTGCTTTTGGACGCCGCCCAAAAGTAATTGCGTATATGCCCCTGGCGCACTCTCTCTCCTCCGATTTCTCCTAAAACATTAAACATATATATTAAAAATTGCAATAAAACCCTGAATGATTTTAAATAGGATCTTTATGCCTGCCGTGGCGACCGAGAGCTGTTTTCAGGGTCTTTTTGCAACAAAACGTTGCAAAAAGGCCCCGAAAAGTCTAGAAATTGCATAAATACATTTTTCTCCTATAAATATGCCCTTTTTTCATAGAATAAATGCATTTCTTCTCGAAATAAATCCCAGAAAATTCCTAAAAATTCGTAAAAAATTCTAGAAAATTCCCTGATTAATTCCCATGTTGATAAATGTCGAAATAAACTTTTTAATGTGCCATTTTCATCCAAAAATAATTATTTCGAGCTTCAATAAATCCTTAAAAACTCATATAATTAACAGAAAATTAGGGAAAAATCAGAAATTACTTGGAAGCATTATTTTTGTGTAAATATATGATAACAACCCAAATTTAAGCCTTTTAAATGCATAAATCATGCTAATAACATGAAATAAATACCGAAATTAGGGTGTTATCATATACCCCCCTACTTAGACATTGCTAGTCCCTTAGCAACATCTAAGTACTTTGCTGAATTATCATCTCTTTCATCCTGTAAGTCAGACAACAAGTGTGGGAAGTGTTAAGTGTATCAATCACAAGCCGAACTAAAACACTAAATGACATTTTGAGCTTCGACCTTTTCAGGAATGTGGGGTTTCTTTCTCCTTGGCTTGGATGCCTAAGTGGATGAGAAGGGAGTGTACTTGTTTCTAGGTATAACGCTATACTCCTCAGGTAAACTCTCTCCACTCATGTGCAGCTGGTCTCACATCTCTAGCGAGCAAGATCACTCTCTCCCGGGGTGACGGCCACCTAGTACTTGCCTCTCCATTAGCCTTTTCTCTTTCCTAAGAATAGAAGAAGCCATTTCCTCCTCCTGTTGAACACAGAATATTGAACACAACGAGAAGAGTATATGATAGAGTTGTGATGGGGGAGAATGAGACTTTGTGAAAGAATTAGGGTGAGCATGAACAATGAGAGATTTATGGTCCAACGGGTGTTGTGCTACCTTGGATAACCTACTCCCAAGATTTTTAGAGGAAGTGAGGGAGATAGAAGAGATGAGACCAATGTGATGATATAGAGAATAAAGACCATCTTGCCCTGAATTGAAAGTCAAAACCAGAAATGGTGCAAATCAAACCCCTCCTTTCTCTTTGTCTTCTTCTCATTCCTCTTGTCTTTTTTTTCTTTTTTTCTTTTTTTTTCGAACTCTTTTTTTTTTTCTTTTTTTTTTTTGTATATCAAACAAAGAGGATAACAACAAATGAAACACTTTCCATGACTTGAATGGTTTTTTAAATATTTTATCACAACCAGCATGAGTGTCATAACAATCACATTGGTCTATGGAGAAGAGATAGAAGAACGAGATTTAGATGATGCAGAGCGAATTATTGACAGAAAAGATACAAAGAGGCAGTATCGTAGTGATACCGTGGAAAGTGAGATAGACGTACTTGGGAGATAAGCATATCCTCGGTAGCGGAAGCAAGTGGTGGAGTCAAGTTGTGATGGATATGGCGTGAAGCGTGTGGAACAATAAGGTGAATGAAGTGGTGGATTCCGTGCATAGGACTCGGAGAATGGCTGCTCACTATTTTGGAATGAAAGTAGGCTAATGGGGAGACGAAATGCATAAGTGGGATCGGCTATTAGAGTTGATGGAATGGGGGCTCTCAGTTCACTCGTCACTCCCCTTTGAAGCATAGAGCTTCTACCCTTGACTTTCCATCATCTAATCACCTACTAGACACCCTCCCCAATTTGAAATTGAATCCACATCGCCCAAAATCACTTGTGTTGCAACTCAACATGTTCTTGATCCGCTCTAGGAGCCTAACTTCTCCACACTTGTTCCCAAACCATTGGATGAAAGAAAATTAATTCATGACTTGCATGCTAAAGATTGTTAAAAAAAACAGGTTCAATTCATGTAGAATTCTGTAAAATTAAATGCATGAACCATAGTTTGTCACCTAAAAATGAACTATCTCCCCCCCATTAAAACTTGCATTATCCTCAATGCAAAGCTACTAAAATCATGAAGAATAAAATTGAGGTTAGAGGGGCAAACAGTGATATGGAGGATATGGGGCCCTTTAGCATTGTGAACAAGAGATCCTGGCGATAACTCGGATTTGCTGAATTACATACTCCCGCAACCTGGTCAAAGTTACCACAAGAGATGCAACAAAAGTGAGGAACTATAATAGTAAAAGAAAATAATGCAAAGAAAAAATGAATCCTAAAACGTAATGAAAAGAAAATAAATCTTATTGATGCTCTTAAGTAGAGGGTGATGTCGCCGCTTCTAAAGAAATGTCTTCATTAGGGGGGTGCGGCTCGTGTTCAAGGAAGGGTTTCAAACGCTGCCCATTGACCTTGAATTCAGCTCCATGTGTTGGATCTCGAACAAGAACAGACCCATTGTCAAAATGTTGACATACTACATAAGGTCCATCCCATCTTGATTTAAGCTTTCTTGGAAACAGTTTAAGTCGAGAATTATATAACCATACTTTTTGGCCATGGGCAAAAACCTTCCTGTGTATGTGTTGATCATGGAATGCTTTCATCTTGGCTTTGTAGATGCGTGAATTTTTGTATGCTTCGTTACGCAACTCCTCCAACTCATGCAGCTGCAATAAGCGATGGTCACCTGCATCATCTAACGATACGTTAAGTTTCTTGATAGCCCATAAAGCACGATGTTCGATTTCTAAAGGGAGATGACAAGCTTTTCCAAACACCAACCTGAATGGCGACATTCCTAACGGGGTTTTATATGCGTCCGATATGCCCATAACGCATCCGCAATTTGCTCGACCAATCCTTTCCATTAGGGTTAATAATTTTCTTCAAGATTTTTATTTCTCTATTGGAGACTTCCACTTGGCCATTGGCTTGAGGATGATACGGAGTGGTAAGCCGATGATGAACTCCATATCGTTTTAACAACTCTTTAAAGACTTTGTTATTGAAATGAGTTCCACCATCGCTAATAATGGCTCGTGGGCATCCAAACCGAGACAAAATATTATCCTTGACAAATTTAACAACTTCTTTATGATCATTTTTTCATGTTGGTATGGCTTCTACCCACTTAGAGACATAATCTACACCTACCAAAATATATTCATAGCCCAAAGAAGGAGGAAAGGGTCCCATGAAATCAATGCCCCAAAGATCAAACAACTCAACTTCAAGGATAGGGTTTAAAGGCATAGCGGCATTGCGACTTACATTGACCACCGCTTGACATCGAATGCATCTCTTGCAGAATTCATATGCATCCCGATGAACATGAGGCCAATAAAATCCACATTGTAGGACCTTATGTGCCGTTATCTTGGAGGCGTAGTGTCCTCCGCATAAGGATGAGTGACATGATTCCAAGACTCTCCATTGTTCATCCTCGGGTATACATCTCCTAAAAATTTGATCGACGCCTAATCTAAATAATTCAGGCTCATCCCAATAGTAATACTTGATATCCTTAAAAAACTTTTTTCTATCATCATAATCCCAACCTTGAGGCAATTGCCCGATTACTAAGTAGTTTACTATATGAGCATACCAAGGCAATTTCCGTGTAGAAATTTCTAAAATATGCTCGTTAGGAAAAGAATCTGTGATGGGAGTTAGGGCTGGCAATGATAGGCGGGAGAGGTGATCAGCCGCACCATTATCCACTCCCCGCCTGTCTTTAATTTCAATATCGAATTCTTGCATAAGTAGGATCCATCTCATTAATCTAGGTTTTGTCTCTTTCTTACTTAACAAATGTCTAAGTGCAGCATGATCTGAAAAGATTATAATCTTACTCCCTATTAGGTAAGATCAAAATTTATCCAAAGCAAAGACGATTGCAAGTAATTCCTTCTCTGTGGTAGAGTAATTTACCTGAGCGGCGTCGAGAGTCTTACTTGCATAATAAATAGCTGTCGGTTTCTTGTCTTTGCGTTGTCCCAACACAGCTCCCACTGCATAATCTGAAGTATCACAAAAAATCTCAAACGGTTCACTCCAATTTGGAGCTTGTAAGATGGGAGCCGTAACTAATGCTTCTTTAATCAAATTAAAAGCCAAATTGCATTCATCATTCAAAATAAGTTCTTTGTCTTTAGATAGAAGCAAAGTGAGAGGTTTAGCCACTTTGGCAAAATCTTTAATAAAACGACGATAAAAGCCAGCATGGCCCAAAAAACCCCTAAGTTGCTTTAGGGTCGATGGAAGTGGAAGCTCCTTGATGATCTCGATCTTTGCCTTGTCCACAGCCAGCCCCTCCTTGCTGATATGATGACCTAAGACGATCCCCCTGTCCACCATAAAATGGGATTTCTCCCAACTGAGCACTAACTTGTTTTCTTCGCAAATCTGTAACACTTTATCCAAGTTAGACAAACAAGACCCAAAAGATTCACCAAACACGGAAAAGTCATCCATGAAAACTTCAAGACATGTACCAATTAAATCAAAAAACATTGCACTCATACACCTTTGAAAGGTTGCTGGTGCATTACAAAGTCCAAATGGCAGTTTTCTAAAAGCAAATGTTCCTAAAGGACATGTGAACGTAGTTTTATCTTGGTCACTTTCATGAATGCTAATTTGATTATATCCTGAGTACCCATCCAAGAAACAATAAAAACTCTGTCCAGCTAATTTTTCAAGTATTTGATCAATGAAAGGTAGAGGATAATGGTCTTTTTTTGTTGCTAGATTTAACTTTCGGTAATCTATGCATACTCGCCAACTCGATGCTACCCTCGTCTGGATCTCTTCTCCATCCTGATTCTTTTGGACAGTAATCCCTGTTTTTTTAGGTACCACATGAATTGGACTCACCCACTTACTATCTGAAATTGGGTAAATGAATCCTGCTTTCAGCCATTTGGTAATCTCCTTCGACACCACATCGTAAAGATAAGGATTTAATCTACGTTGATGCTGAACAGATGGTTTGGATCCTTCCTCGATAAAAATTCTATGCTGGCAGATATCAGGACTAATTCCCTTGATGTCGTCTATGGTCCATCCAATAGCGCTCTTATGCTGTCGTAAGACATCTAATAGGTTAACTTCCTGCTATAAAGTGAGGGTTGAAGAGATAATTACTGGATATGTCTTTCTTGGACCTAAAAAAACATATTTAAGGTGGGAAGGAAGAGGTTTCAATTCTAATTCTTCAGTGGGCGTAGATCTGTAGTTATTCATGTTTTCACCCTTCATTTCACCATGGTCGTCCTTCTCCCCCTCATAGGCACTCTCATTCACCGCCATCACCTCATAGATTACTTTCCCTATAGCATGGCATTCATCATTTTCATCATCTAGGGAACATGTATAAATGTCTTCCTGGCTACTATTGGGATACTTCATCAATTGAGAGATTGGTAACTCAACCTCTTCTTTTCCCATGCGCAATTTAATTTTTCCTGCATTCCAATCTGTGTTCACTCTTGCGGTAGCTAGGAATGGCCGTCCTAAAATAATCGATGCATGACTAATTTTTCCTGAAATTTTTACATCCACTACTATAAAATCGACAGGAAATGAACACTTTTCTACTTTCATCACCACATCCACCAACTGTCCACACGGTCTTCTAATTGATCCGTCCGCTAACTGCAATTCTAAATTTACAGGTTGTAATTCACCAAATTTAAAAGTCTCAAGTAGGGCCTTAGGCATGATATTCACACTTGCTCCTGAATCAAGTAAAGCTTTGGTGAATACTTCCCCCCTAATTTCGCATTTGATCACTAGTGCTCCCGGATCCTTGCGCTTTTGAGGTAATTCATGCAGAAAAATTGAACTAATATTCTCAGAAAGTTGAATCCTCTTTTGCTTCCTAGAAGGTGTACACAGGTTTTTCACAAATTTGGAATAATCAGGGATGTACTGGATCGCATCTAAAACAGGAATTTCGACCGTAGCCTCTTTCAAATACTCAAGAAGTGGGCTGTCTTTCGATTTTCTTTCTTCGCTTGTAAGGCACTAGGGAAAGGGATAGGTGGGCAATATGTTTTGGGGTTGGGTTCCTTTTCCAGATTTTCCTCTACCCCTTCATCCTCATCCTTTCTACTTCCTCTAACTTATCCTCCACTTCATTTCGTTTCTCTATAGCTGCAAATGGATTAGCCAACTCTTTCCCACTCCTAAGTTTTGATATAGCACTCAGCTCTCCTATTTCTTGTTGTTCAGTCAATGCATGCATGTCATGAATATGCTCATTAACTACACTACACATGTCATCAACATAAAGTAAATTGCTAGGATTAATACAGGCCTGAGTAGGGAGTTTACCTGATTTGGCGCCCATCTTCATAGGGTCTTCACACGTACCTTGCGGTGCTCCCCCGTGCGCAAATTGTTGACCGCTGTGAAGGCAGATCTCCGCCTTGAGCTTCTCCATCTCCCTCCGATGCCTCTCCTCCATTTCTTCAAAAAGCTGGAGCATCCTCTTCTTGTCTTCTTGTAGCTCCTCGATGACCTTGGTGAGAGTCGCATTAGTGGGATCTGAAAAATTTCGGTAAGGTTGATAATGTTGTTGGTGTTGGGGATTGTTCGCCTTGGATTGGAACTATTGTTGGGGTGGTCGGTTGTTGTTGTTCCATCCCTATCCTCCTAAGTTTCCTCTAGTTCCCCATTGGACATTGCTCCCTTCTTGCCTGCCTATAGCATTCACTTCTGATATCATAGGGTATTCTTCTCCGGTGTGGCTATCACTTGAGCACATTTCACATCGATTTATTTGGTTGGGTGCTCTTCCGCTATTCTGACCTTGCCATAGTGAGATTATTTTTTCATTCATCTTTTCCATGGCTTTTCCCATCATTACACCTATCTGTTTTTCAATTCTATCCATAGTAATCTGGGGTTCAACCCCTCTAACATCCAACAGTCCACCTTTTTGAGGGGTAACCCTAACATGATTGGAGGCATCTTGGTGATAGGCTAAATTATCGGACATTTTTTGTAGTAGTGCCATAGCTTCATCTTTATACATGTCAGCTATTGCTCCTCCACTCGAGATATCAACTCTGCCTTTCTCCACATCATTTATGCCTTCATAGAAAATTTGCACTAACTCCCATTTTTGAATGCCATGGTGGGGGCACTTCCTAATGAGCCCCATCAATCTCTCCCATGCTTCGCTAAATGTATCATTTCCCTGCTGAAAATTTCTAATTTCTCTTTTGAAAGAATTTGTCCTAGCCACTGTATAATATCTTTTTAAGAAGCTCTTCTCCATATCATTCCATGATTCAAAATTTGTTCCCAATGTTCTAAACCAATCCTTGGCTCTATCCTTAAGGGCATGAGGGAATAGTTTCATTCTCACAACTTCCTTTGAAATTCTGGGGTAAGTGCAACTATCACATGCTTCGTAAAATTTTTCTAAGAAGTCATAGGGCTCTTCGTTTGCCTTCCCCAAAAAGGACGGTAATAGCTGAAATTGGTGTGGATCGATTCTAAACATCACATCTTCTCCAATCGGGGCAGATATCCTGGTTAAGATGGGAGTTTCTGCTGGTGTGGAATACTCTCTAATCCTCCTCCGTCCATCGTTAACTACCTCAGGGTTTCCTGTTCCATTACCTATTGGGTCCATTGGTACGGGTCTAATCAATATCTCCTCTACAAATGTGGGTTCGGTGAAAGACGACTCGGGTGTGGGGGAATCTACTACGGGGGGATTTCTGTCACTGCTCCCTGATTCAAATCCAGACCGAAGCTTCATACAAAACCACTAATTCAAACACAACACTCGTTAGTCGTTAAAAACCAAATACCGTCTTAAATCAAAATCAATAATAAGGAGACTTAACAAACTCGTGAGCAACAATTCACCACTGTGTTTACAAATAAAAATATGTTGAATTCCTAAGTGTTGCCTCCCCGGCAGCGGCGCCAATTGATAAGCCGAAAATAGGGGTGAAAATTACGCAAATTTTTTAGCCCTTGTCGTTGTGAATTTTTGGCTTATGCAACAAAATTTATAAAACTCTACTTAATATGTATAGTGATAAGTATGAGTGTCGTCCAAGGGAGGCAAGTAGGAATTTCAATTTGATTTTATTTTTGGTGTTTTAGATCCTAATTAGAGTGAATTTGATCTTCAATGAGGATCAAGTCACCCTAATTAGGTGAGAATTTAGAGAGGGGGGTAGAAGAGATGAGATGAAAAGAAGAAATGTGGGCTCTAGATTGAATTAATTGATCCAATTGGATGGATCAAAGAATTCAATTAGAGAGGTTGGAAGAAATTTTTGATTTAAGTTTTGGTTGGTTTTGAGAATTTGCTAAATCAGAAATAAAAAGGGAAATCTTAATCTCCTAAGAATTAAAACTAAATTTTTAGAGTTTTCTTTTGGAATGCAATTGAATGCCAAGGTAAATCCCTCAATTTCTCCTCTCAATCCTAATCAGGGCTTGTACATGCCGCTCAAGCCAAGCGATTTAGAAGTTCAGATCAGAATAGAGATGAAGAAACGAACAACTTAACCTATTTCATTCAAAATGCATAAAAGTTCAAATACAATCAAGCAAAAAGTACCAGATAACTTGATCCAGGGTGGGACTCCTCTCTGTATTTCAGCTGTGATAGAGAACCATCAAGAATGAGCTCCCCCTCTCGAAATTCAGCTTTTATACTTAGGTTATAGGGTAAAAATCACCATTTTACTCCCGTTTAGTACTTAATATTTATCTATCAATGTAGGCTAGATCTGAATGGTCTAACCATACAGATAGAAAGAGGGGATCAAGACGAACAAATCCATAAAAAAATCATCTCAATCGGACTTCACGATCAAAAGTTATTAATAAATCAATTTTAAACCAATTTAATCCATTAGATTTAAAATTGATTTATTTATTAGTTTGGTTGTTAAACACGCAATGACGTGTCGCTCTCTCATTGGCTGGCGCATTTTGAATCCTCCTTTTTGCAGAAAAGTCCTTAAAAAGCCTGGAATTGCTTTTGGACGCCGCCCAAAAGTAATTGCGTATATGCCCCTGGCGCACTCTCTCTCCTCCGATTTCTCCTAAAACATTAAACATATATATTAAAAATTGCAATAAAACCCTGAATGATTTTAAATAGGATCTTTATGCCTGCCGTGGCGACCGAGAGCTGTTTTCAGGGTCTTTTTGCAACAAAACGTTGCAAAAAGGCCCCGAAAAGTCTAGAAATTGCATAAATACATTTTTCTCCTATAAATATGCCCTTTTTTCATAGAATAAATGCATTTCTTCTCGAAATAAATCCCAGAAAATTCCTAAAAATTCGTAAAAAATTTTAAAAAATTCTAGAAAATTCCCTGATTAATTCCCATGTTGATAAATGTCGAAATAAACTTTTTAATGTGCCATTTTCATCCAAAAATAATTATTTCGAGCTTCAATAAATCCTTAAAAATTCATATAATTAACAGAAAATTAGGGAAAAATCAGAAATTACTTGGAAGCATTATTTTTGTGTAAATATATGATAACAACCCAAATTTAAGCCTTTTAAATGCATAAATCATGCTAATAACATGAAATAAAGACCGAAATTAGGGTGTTATCAATTTACAAACAAATAAATTGTATCATGGGTTGGAATCTGATTTTGTCGGACACAGAAGCTGAGTGGACGAGCAAAACAAAATGACGCGACATAAAACTTTGAGCCCGGAGGATTACTTGACTTAGGGACTGGCCTTGTTCAGCAGAAAGCCACTTTTTTATTCCATAACATCTATTTGTTTTCCAATTACAATGTTAATGTACTTTGCAATCTTTGTTGATTAGCTTATGAGAAATCAGAAACCTTGGAACCTGGCCTGGCCGGCTCTCAGTTCTTGAGCAAGCTCCTCACCGCGGGTAGGGCGCTGTTTTATGTATGAAGAAAATATACTTGAGTTTAGTAGTTTAGGTAGCTCATTTTCTTAGACCAAACGACTATAAATCCTTGTGTTAGTGGTTCGAATCCATTTCTAAACAAGAAACATAGCCTAGTTGGAGACTAGTAGTTTATAAATGAAATTAAATAGAGGACCGACTTTAGGAGAGGAGATGAGAGGGTCACAAAGAAGAAATCATAAGGATAACTTCTCGTGTCCCAGCTTCATAATGAGCGCCTTGTGCACTTCTTTTAGTACTTCCCGAGCGTGTCCCCATCGTCGGGGTTAGGTTAATAGATAGAAATACATCAGTGGGATAGGTTTCTATTGGTACGACCTTGCTTTGCATGTCCAAGGTGCCTGCACTTGCGGCAATATCTGTTTAAGTCATCGAGAGCCTAGTGGCACTCCCAGGTCATGCTTACCGTAACATAATGGAAGCTGGTATCTATTGACGCTGGGTTTTATACTTCTCATTGATTTATCGTCAAAACATTATTTTCGTTATGCCCCCCATTATTCATCACCATTGCGTGACAACTGCCCCATCCTCCCTACGGTGTAACACAAGATGCTCGATCCCGGCATCCATCGTGTTACGTCAATGTCTCCATACAGAATGATGACCATGGATTCAATATTCTGATTATCAAGATAAGATGAAATAATTCTAAGTGAGATATAGGGAAATAGTGATATCGAGTCAAACATTTTTCATCATTATAATTCAAACATGAAATGAACAAAAAAAGATAAATGGAATAAAAATAATAAGAAGTATGACGTGAGTAGGATAGGAATTGTATCTGATGTTGTAATGACCAAGTGAACGCTATAATGATGGAGAAATGATATTAGGGGGGCATATGAAGACAGTGTGATGATGAATGATGATTGTGGAATCAAATCATGCTACCGATGATCTCGAGAAGGAGTAACTTGAGAGAAATAGGCTTACCATAGATCTCAACATAACGGAGTAAGCTTACTCATTGCAACAAAAACACACTTGATCGATCTCAAAAACTATAATTGAATGAACCCAAATGAGTAGGAACCAGATTATAAGATGATTTTCATAGTGATCAAGGTCTTTATTTATAGATTAGAGGGAATGGATGGAAAGATAAGATGGGGATAAAGGAACCCCTGAAAAGTCCAGCTCAATCAGACCTATGGACCGTCAAATATTGTGATTTGAATTCGGAGCACTCATCGTCCTTGATTGTTCCCCCCTCATCACTAGCACTAATGCTTTTTGTTTTTGCATATCAGTTGAGCTGTCTAATCAGAAATATTACATTTCACATTGTCTTCCTTGTTTGCACACTTCATAGCTGCTACATGTACATATAGGGGAAAAAGCCATAAAACTATTTATGTTTATTAACCAGTTATTCCAATATGTGGCCTAACGGCACCCTGCACTACATCATGGAATATTCCCCTTTTTCTATTTTTTAGTGAATGAACCGCTGATGCACACCCCTCACATTAGAGAAAAATGGAATATTCCCTTGTTAATGTCCAAGGTGGAATGTGTTTCCGCATGCCATATTAGCAATATTTATTTGCATCTCTTTATTTAATGATTTATAATTTTACATGTGTACGCCAGATGTGTTGTCGCTACTTTTATTTTTCTTATTTTTAATATTTTTCTTTTGTCGACTCAGAATCGCATCTATTGTGGTTAAAATGACATTGTTTTTTACATTGACCCACGTCACCTCCTATGAAAATATCTCAGAGTGTCTGATAAAGATTCGCACGATATGGCATCAGGATATGTATATGTGATGTCATGATTATGTCGTTTCCCAAAGAGTAGCACAACTAATCATTGAGCAAATGCCTAATTGGTCGCCATTCGATTCATCGAATGCCGACACATGGTAGGCACATTTAAAATATGAAACATTGTTAAATAAATTATTTCAAAACAGATTCTATGTTATAAAAATATAATAAAGATAATCATTATCGCGCCAAATTTAAATTTGAATCACATCATAATGTGATGAAGCATCGTATAATTGTGCTAATGATCATCAGGATGATCTTTTAAAAATCTCGGAATGAACCAATCAGGATCAAGATTGATTGAGTGATGGAGTTAGACATAGAATGTCAGAGAGACATACAAAGAAAGACAGAGAAAGAGAGAGACAGAGATACAAATAGAGAGATACGGAAGCGCATAGACAAAAATACATTGAGATAGATAGATTAATAAGTTGTTTGATAGATTTTTATGAAAGGTAGCACATATTTAAATATTCAGATATACAAATAGATGGATAAATATATATATATATATATAGAAATCTAGATAGTATGGTAGATTGATAGATATATGGGACAAAGAGAAACTGAAGAACCAAGTAGATTAGATGGATTACAAAATAGGTAGGGTGGGGCAAATGTTGGCATAATAACTTCATTCCACAAAGACATAGACTTAAGAGAGTAAAAGATTTGCATTATATATGAAATAAAATTCAATAAAAAGTGTCTATTGACAAATGAACAAAAGTACAAAATATTTTCATGCCATAGTTAGTTAGAGACCCAAAAGAGATGTTTAGTCCAAAATAACAGTGAAATACAATAAAGAGAGGAACTAGCTAACAAAGGAATTTAACTTTTATAATAACTTAGTTGCATCCCATTACACCAAAATGGATCCATCCTTCCTCGAGGTGATACCACATGGAGTGAGTGAAGAAGACAACATGAGTAACAAAAGCTTAAACAATAGGTTATAGTGACTCCTATCCCAATCCATATCTGACAAAACATGTGGCTTTATTACATGGAAACCATTCCATGGAAGTGGGAATCTAGTGCATGAAGATATTCCCCGCCATAACTTATTTCTTAAACTTGACATGGAAAAAACATTAGACCGCATTGAATGTAACTTTCTGCTATAAGTATTAAGGAAGTTTGGTTTTGGTGGCTTTGGTGGTTAAATGTGATTGCTGCATATATTAAATTGAATAACTTCTCTGTGATGATCACATCAGATCATTCCCATTCCATCGCGAGGAAACTCAGGATGGATCATGTTTATAGCCATCCGCCGAATAAGCTCTGGCTTCTTTGGAAGCGAGAGTATTCGGTCGCACTCTTGGCTGAAGGGACACAATACGCCACCTTCGACGTACTATACTCCCCAAAGCCCTACTTGCTTACTGTCGTGTATGCCACGCATAGACACCCCGAGCAGGAGGCCCTCTAGGAGGAACTCGCTCAACATATCCGCTCCCACTCACAGCTCGTTGATCTCCCTTGGCTTATAGTTGGCGATTTCAACTACATACAGGATGTTAGTGAGCGCCTAGGGGGCCGCCCACCTCGGCTACGCTCTATGCAAACCTTCAATGACTTTATCCACGAGTCTTCGCTAGTGGAGCCACCTACCATAGGGGAGAGGTGGACCTGGTGTAATGAGCGTCAAGCGGATGCGCGTATGTCCGAACGGCTTGATCGCTGTTTTATCAATAGTACTGCACTGATCCATTGCACCATCACGATAGAGATCCTCCCAAGATTTTACTCGGACCACACATTGATCCTCCTTCCCCAAGACTCGAGCCATCGGGTCCGTCGTCCACCCTTTCGATTCCAAACCATGTGGTTAGAGCATAGCGAGTTTTGCAACTATGTACGAAGCCACTAGCATGGTTCGATTTCTACATCCCCTATGGAGAACTTTAGTTATAGACTGAGGAATCTCAAGCTTCACCTAAAATGGTGGAACCGACATATTTTCGGCGACGTGCACGCACCGCTCGAAGAACTTAAGAAGGAACTAGTTGTTATCGACCGCTCATTACAAGAGGGCTGGACGGATGATATGGGAGAGCGTCAACTCCGCCTTAGAGAGCAGCTCGAGAATGCTAAGCGGCGTCAGGAGATCTTTTATGTCCACAAATCATGTATCCAATGGCTGCGAGAGGGTGATAGAAACACCCGTTTCTTTCACGCCTCTATCCGTCACAGAGCGCGCCCGAACTATACGACCCTATTAGAGACGTACAGTCAGGACCCCGTCCAGCTGGCAGCCGTAGGAGTGGAGTACTATCACTCGCTTCTCTCCTCACAACCCACTGTTGTGAGCGAGGACCTTCTTGCCTCTATCCCTTGGTGACCGACCACGATAATGCACTTCTGCTAGCCCTTCCAACCCGAGCGGAGATCAAAGAGGTAGTTTTTTCCTTGGGTCGTAATAAAGCCCCAGGACCGAATGGATTTACCGCAGAATTTTATATGGCATTTTGGGATATCGTAGGCACTGACTTGGTGCTAGCTATCAAGGAGGTGTTTAGGAGTAAAGTCGTCGCACGAAGTTGGAAATCCACTTTTTTAGCGCTCATTCCAAAAGTGGACACTCCAACTTCCTTCCGAGACTTTCGCCCGATTAGTCTTTGTAACGTATGCTACAAGGTTGCATCCAAGATCATTACAAACTGACTAAGGTGCTTCCTTGATAGACTTATCTTGCTAGAACAGGGTGGTTTTGTCAAGGGTCGACAGATCCATGACAATATCACGCTAGTACATGAGCTAGCCCAGTCCATAGACACTCATATCCCGGGCTCCAATGTCATCATCAAGCTTGATATGGAAAAGGCCTTTGACCGAGTTGAGTGGAATTTCCTCACCGAAGTTTTGCAACGCTTAGGATTTATGGATGCATTCATCACACTAGTCGATGCTTGCATTACGGAGAACCATTTCTCTCTCTTGATGGATGGAAATTCCACCGGCTTTTTCACGGCTACGCGGGGACTCAGACAAGGTGACCCTATTTCACCTACCCTCTTTATATTAATGGAGGAGGTGACG
The DNA here is from genome assembly GCF_029677425.1 of Wolffia australiana. Classification (NCBI taxonomy): domain Eukaryota; kingdom Viridiplantae; phylum Streptophyta; class Magnoliopsida; order Alismatales; family Araceae; genus Wolffia; species Wolffia australiana. The sequence continues at coordinate 11,115,268 of NC_135847.1, forward strand.
ATCGACCAAGGCCTCATCCAACCGTATTTTACAAAGAGGGGCTGCCCGATTCTCTCGCACTCATTATTTGCTGATGATGCCATATTGTTCCTCAATGGATCCAAAAAATCCATTAAGGAATTTATGAGTGTCCTTATAGCATACAAGCAAGCTTCGGGCCAGCTCGTCAACGCCTCGAAGAGTAGCTTTATTGTGGGACCTTCCACCACTATAAGGTGCTCTCAGATACTCCAACATTATACACAATACTCATGAGGATGCCTTCCGTTCGATTATCTTGGATGCCCTATCTTTCGTAGCCCTACTCGTCATCACTACTTCGATGCCGTGTTGGGCAAGCTTAGAAAGAAATTAGAGGGATGGAAACTTCGTCTCCTACCCCCAGGAGGACGTATCCAACTTATTCGACATGTCCTCATGAGTATCCCGCTACATACTCTTGCGGTCCACTCACTATCTCTCACCGTTCTCCGCTCTGTGGAACGCCTTTGCGCGCGTTTCTTATGGTCTGGTCACCTCAAGGGAGAGAGCCGTCATCATTGGGTTTCTTGGGCAAAAGCATGTCGGCCGACAGATGAAGGGGGTCTAGGGATCAGATGCCTCTCGGACGTCCAGGACATGCTTCAAAAGAAACTCTTATGGCGTATGCGTACCACACACTCCCCGTTGGGGAGTTTTATCTTAGCCAAATACGGCAAATGGGCCCGTCACGAGATAGGTATCCGGGGTCCTAAGAGATGGCCGACGTGTCACCGCCAATAGCTTGAGATGGTTCAAGTCACACGTTGGCATATAGGCCGAGGCGACATTAGCGCGTGGTATGATACCTGGCATGCTGATGAGCCACTCGCTTGCCACCCACAGTTCGTACCACACCGAGTGAGTCTCACTGTGACCCATTTGCTTAGAGGCAACACGTCACACCTGTGGACACACTACCCGAGGTCCACACTACGCCAATGGACTCTAGTTCTGATTGTGATGTCTGGACACTCACACCTGGCAGAGCCTACACGTGCCGCTCCTCTTGGGAGCATTTCCGTGTGAAATCCCCCCCACAGCACTGGGGTCGCCACATCTGGCATCCGGCGATCCATATACGCGTCTCCTTTTTCCTCTGGAGACTCCTATACCGCGGCCTCCCGACTGATGACCGAGTGACTCGTATAGAACTTTCTCTTAGTTCCCGCTGCCATTGTTGTCCCACCCTCCCGCACACGGAGACGATGGACCACCTTTTCTTCCACAGTGAGACAGCAGTGGCATGCTGGCACCTCATCATCGACCGCCTTCGTCCTCTGACCCCGTCTGAGTGTTTTGGCAAGTGTATCCTCTCGCCAACCCGCTCTACATGGAGCCCCATCCTCCACATCACCATAGCTTATCATCTATGGGAGATTTGGAAAGGGCAAAATTCTTCTCGTTTTGTAGGTACGCCCATTCGCGTCGTGGACATCACGCGTCAACTTCAGTTGTGGCTTCGGTGCATTCATCATCTACTTCCCCCTTGAGTCGGTCGATCAGCACTCGCCTGCGACCTCCTCTGTTCCATCGGCATCTAGGGGACCCCTGCCCCCACCCGCATTCAGTATCGAGTTGTTTATTGGCTTCCACTGCCAATAGGCATTCTTAAATTGAATGTGGATGGTGTGGCCAAAGGGAACCCGGGGCCAGCAGGGGGAGGAGGTATCCTCACAGACCATACGGGGAGTATACTCTTTGCCTTTTCTACTTATTATGGCATACAAACTAATACAGTAGCGGAGGCTATGGCGATTCGTGATGGCCTATTCCTCTGTGAGGAACAAAACCTTCACAATATCATCGTGGAATCGGACTCATAGATATTAGTTGATATGCTTCGTCTAGGTAAATGCTCCCAGTGGTGACTCCGCCTTGCGTGACAAGACATCATGCGGTGCCGTTCTCACATAGCTTGCATTCATCACCAAATGCGAGAGGGGAACCAGACAGCAGATGCCCTTGCCAACCACGTGGTACATGCACGAACCCCCTCCTCTCTCTTTCATTTTTGGCAGGCGCTCCCTCCCACAGCTAGAGGCTGATATCGCCTCGATCTTCTTGGCATGCCCACCTCCGCACACGACGCATCCTCGTGACGCCAGGCCCGCGGGATTAGAGGATTGCGTGGAATGCTGGAGTTAGAGGCATGGACATCGCCCGCCTCGACTAGAGCCTTCACCACGAACTTCCTCATCCTACTTGATGAAGGAGAGGATACCTCCCGCACTACATCATCATCACGGGGTGGCTCTGCTGGGATGACGACGAGCACACTTCCCCAAGTGCCTGCGAGGTATCACCTATGTATCTTTTCTTTTCCTCAAATATGGGCGTGGGCGAGTGGGATCTGAGTGTAATTGGGATATTTATACTCGCTCCACACCTATAAACATTGACAAACACTTCACTTTATAAATAAAAATCCCCTGGGTGGCGTCCAAGGCACGGATGGATTGGTCTGCGGTCACAACCCCTAGGGTTGGCCGTACCCGGCACCGCGTATTTTGCCAAAAAAAAAAAAAAACTTCTCTGTGATTATTGACGGTAACTCATCCACCTTTTCTGAGCATCTAGGGGTTTACACCAAGGGATCCTAATATCTCATTGTCCTGTATCACATCACTGGGAGTTTTAAGCATAAATTTAAAGAAATCAACGGTTGCGGCAGAAGTTGGATCCCAAAGTACGAAACATGGTGCACCCATTTTATCTAAATGTCTTTTTGCCACTGACAAGATCGTTGTCATAATGGCAAAAAGACATTTAGATAAATGTCTGGGATGTTTTGATCCCATTATGACAACGATCTTGTTAGTGGCAAAAAGACATTTATCTAAATCCGAAATTTAGATAACAGTTTGGATCGAAACTTAAGATGTTTTACATAACATTTTGGATTTTGTTTCATCAAAGAAATAATTATCTAAATGTCTTTTACATCCCAGACAAATTCCTTGCATCAAAATAACCAAACTAAATGTCTTTTACATCCCAGACAAATTTCTTGCATCAAAATAACCAAACTAATTAGCTCACTGAATTTCCTGTTGGTACCCTTCAATTTATGTATTTAGGATGCCCATATTTACGAGGAAAACGAAATCTATGTTTGACAAATGTTAGAAATAAGCTTGATGGATGGAAAGCCAAACTTTTATCTCCAGGAGGCATATTGACACTCGTAAATGGTTTATTAAACAGGCTGCCAGTCCACATGCTTTTGGTATTTGGTGTCCCAAAAAAAAGGGAAAGATTATCTAGGAAACTGATTCCAAAATTTATTGTGGTCTTCCAATGGAGGAACGGAAATGACATTGGACTCTTAGAGGAGTGTATGTTATCCTGACGATGGAGATGGTTTAGGGATATGCTCACTAGAGAATATTTGCCTTCCCAATTCTTCATATAGTCAGAACTTCCAATGTTTGAATATGGGAACTGGGATGTAGCCTTAATTCTAGGCTTCACCTTTCATGAATCAATACTCTAAAAGAAACCTGGTACAAGCCAATGAGTACACAATGGAAAAGGGGTAGGGGAAACCTCATGGTTCATACATGAACTGGAGGGGACTAGGACATCTGGCCCATATTCTAAACATAAGAGTATCAGACACACAATTAACGGTGAAGATAGTCCAAACACTAGGCTTAGAACTCTACTTACAACGATCTTATGCTCTATAGATATTGAACAAAATCAAAGATATAAATATTGTTATCTTAAACACCCAAATACATAGCCATTTTGAGTCTTACCACAAATGGATATTATTCATTACATTCAGTGTGGGAGTTTGTTCCGTACAAACGTCACATACATCTGACTGCCGATTATATTTAGATTACAAGACTACCCACTCATGTTCAATTTTTTATGTGGAAGTTATTGATGAATATACTTGAAAAAAATGATAATTATTTTGCAAATAGAAATACATAGCGTCCAAAAACAAGTGATGTATCAAAGACCAAAATTAGGAATCTAAGGAACATCCTTTTTTCAAGAGTGAACGTGCAGAAATGATATGGAGTTGGTTAGACCATAAATGTCCTTGTATATTCCATTTGTTAATAGAATGAATCAACTTTGTCACTTAGTTAAACATCAAAATAGCTAATAACTCTTGCTAAAATAAATATTCCTTAATGTTCTTACTCGAGGAAATTTGCAAGAAATGTAACAAAAATATATTGGATGATGAAAAGGCTGAATAATGGCCATAAACTCATTTTAAGATGCAAAATATGAACCCAAAGAAAATATCCACAAAATATGGTATGAGTATATTAGAAAATCGGAACGTAGGACCAGGGACTGACTCCTAATAACTCAAGATGATTCATCCACAAGATGCCTCCCTCTCGACTGTTCATCAAATTTGATACAGATGGCAGATCCAAATGGATCCAAAAAAAGGGGGGGGGGACCTATTTCCCGTGCTAAGAGTCATTTTATGCTCTTTGCTTTTTCATGTGGCCATCAGAATTCCTTGTGTATGAAGCCAAATATCAAATGCTGTTCGATGGACTAGATATTTGTAAAGGAATGATAATTGAAAGATCAATGTGGAAACATATTGAATGGTTATAGCTCATTTTATCAAAGCTAATTACTGCAAGGCTTGGAGGCTAGGCACATGGTTGAAAAATGTCCAAGTTCATATCAAGAAAACTAAGAACATCATCCGTGTTTATCGTCAAGATAAAATAGAGAAGTTTTTTTATTCTTTACCTAATCATGCTATTTTTCAGGAAAACGGTTCCATATTCAGCAGGATTGAGGAGCTTCCCCCAACTCCTAAATAAGCATGCCATATAGGTTAACTCAGCCTACTGCAGCTGAAACACTCCCGAAACTGGCTTCACAATTACAAACAAAGATGAATGATATTACCAATTCGTGACGGGGAGAGTAAACAGATCCCTCTGTAGTAGAGATTGAAAAAATCAAGCAAAAAAACCAAACAGAAAAGTTTTTTTTTGGGAGACCGAAGAGCTACTACCAAGCCAATGAGCACAACTTATGACAGACTAAATGGGACAATGATAAGGTGCAAAGTAACTTTGAAACTCATGCATGTTACATAAATCTCTGAATCCTAATAGCCATATTTTCATGCTATCGTGGTTAAACTAAATAAAATAGTATTTACTAAGACTTTATAGTTTTTAAACTTAAGATGTTTTACATAACATTTCGGATTTTGTTTCATCAAAGAAATAATTATCGCACGTCACAAAAAATAGTTTTTTAGGCATTATAAATGCATTTACAAAGTTTTCCAAAATTTTCCATATCTGCAAAGAATGGTTTTACCAGTATTTAATTTAGACAAATCAAGCGAGTATATTTTACAACTATTGAATGCATTTAGTAAATATTTTTATGGGTTGAAACCTCGCAGATATGTATTATACTTGATTCGCCAATCCTTTGGCCAAGTATTAGTGCTTCCAATCATTAGCGATATGATAACTATGGCATTGAGATTCATGATGCCATAAATATCAAATGGACAATTAGGTTTTGTAAATGTGGAACATGACTCAAGATTGTTTTTTATTTTTTAAATGCAATTATGATGTGAATGTGGCCCAATGACAAAAATGCATTACTTTTTTGCTAAATAAATGTATGCCGAAGAATGATGACTAATTTTTAATAGAAAAATTAAAAACATCATTTCGGTTTAATTAAGCTGCAATGCGAGTGCCGATAGTCATATATGGTGAACTCCCAACCGTCTAACTGGTATATTATTTTAATCATGCAACGGGGTATGGTTGGATTCTGTTTAGCGATCAGCACAAGTGGTGGCATGTGATTCAAGGGTGGACAAAACATGAAAACGTACTTATGAATCGGAAGGCCACATTTTGATCCGGGTGGGGCCAGCGTGCAGGAGATAGAAAGCACATCCAAGGATTGAGATTATCCCATTTTCAAATCATGATATCTACAGGTCTAATCATCAGATTGGGCCCAATTTTTTAGGGTGGTTTTGTATTTTCACTCTCTTTGATCCATATAGTGGCATCATAAAACAAACATTGGGAAGATGGAGAAAAACACCAAGGAAGCTCTCCTCGATGTTGGCCAGGAAGGACACAACAGTTGCTTCTGAAGTCAAGTTTCATTGATTCTTGAATTCGTATTGTAAGTTTCTTCTTCACCTTTGAATTATTTCTTTAATTTTTTCAAAATGCGAAGGCGTGGAAAATATACATGCCCTTGGATGTTTTTGAATGGTGAAGACATTAAATTTTTATTCTGGTCTAAGATACAAATACAAAAACAGCTTCCTTTTCTGTTTCTCGTCTCATTCACTGTCTTATACTTTCATATATCTCCCAAAATTTCTCTACTTTTTCTTTTTAGATTTGTAAATTAATTGCTTTACAATTCAATTTCATGTATACTATTACTACCCGTAAACTTTCCTCCGTCGTGGTCATCAAATTTAATTTATATTCTTTCTCTTAATATTTTCCAAACAAATAAAATGAAACCAAATGCAATCTAATTTTTGCAGCAGGTTGACTTTGGTTTTTGTAAACAATAGGTCATGAATTTTATATTCTGAACTTCTTTGACTGAAAATTAAAAATCCAATAAAAAAAAGGAATACATTCCTGATAATACAAAACAAAAGGAAACAATAAAGGGAAATTACACAAGAAATTTTGGAATATAAAATTCTGATATGCATAGGTTTAATGGTTATATAAATTTAGAATATTTTTTACGATAGTTGCCTCCATGTGGATCGATTTCTGTCTTCTATTATCTCTATACTAGATAAAGGGAAATTTTACAAATTTTACTGCATAACTCCAACAGACATGATTCATTGACATTTGATCACTACTTTTTGCAGGCTATCTGAGTGCCTCACATGAAGATTAAGAGGATAGAAAAACCAAAAGAAAGTTAATGCTATATGCTAACACCCAAAATAATGGGCTTGATTCAAGTAATCAGCAATTTAATACATTTATAGAGTTTAAAATAGGGTTGTTATCATATATTTACATGTTGATTTATATTCAAAGTAATTTATGATTTTTTCCTAATTTCTGTTAACTAAGATTTTTATGGAATTTATTTAACCTTGAAATATTTATATTAAAATTGAAATGGCAGGTTTAAAAATTAATTCTAATGTTAATTAAAGCGGGGACAAATTAGTATTTTTCTATATTTTTTTAGAATTTATTTCAATTTTGGGAAATTATTCAAGGAAGAAATGAATATTTAAATAGAAAAAATAACATATATTTTTAAATAAAATAGAAGATTTAATGAAAATTCTATAGTCATAGGGCTTTTCTTCAAATTTTATTGTAACTATGCCCTTTAAACAGTGCTCTAGTACCCATTGCAGGTGTAAAATACAATTAGAATAGTTTAAGGTTTTGATCAAATTAAAGGGATATTTGTACTGTTTTCAATAAATCTAGAGGAGAGAGAAAGCGGATGGGCATTGATAAGCTAAAAATAGGGGTGAATTTTATGCAATTTTAAACCCTTGTCGTCGTCAATTTTAGCTTGTACAATAAAATTTATAAAAACACTACTTAGTATGTGTAATGGTAAGTACGAGTATCATCCAAGGGAAGCTAGTAAGGAATCAAATATATGTTCTTCTTGAATGATTTGAACCTAATTGGGGTTAATTTAATCTTCAATAGAGATCAAATTAGCCCTAATTAGGGGAAAAATGTAGAAAGGGGGATAGAAGAGATGAGATGAATGGAAGAAATAAGGAACTCTAATTTGAATCAACTGATCCAGTTGAAGGGATCAAAGAATTCAAGTAGAGGGATTGAGAAGAAGATTTAGATTTGTCTTGGCTGATTCTGTAGATTTGATAATTTAGGAATATCCACTCTACTGAATATTGAAATGGGAAATTTAATCTCTTAGAAAGTTAACACTTTTTTATGTTGTTTTTTTTATAGTTTTCTTGAAATACATTTGAATACCTAGTTAAATATCTCAATTGCTCCTCTCAATCCTAATCAGGGCTTGTACATGCCACTCAAGCCAAGCAATTTAGAAGTTCAGACATAAATTGAAAAAAACGATTAAGAGATTCAACTGATAACATCCAAAATACACCAAAAGATTCAAATACAATGAAAGAAAAGGTACCAAACAAGTTGATCCAGGCTGGAGCTCCCCTCTGTCTTGCAGCTGTGATAGAGAACCATCAAGAATGACCCCCTCCTCTCGAAATTTGGCTTCTATACATAGGTTAAATGGTAAAAATTACCATTTTACCCCAGATTAGTAATTAATTTTTATCCATCAGACTAGGCATGATCTAAATAATCCAACAATACATATAGAAAGAGGGGATCAAGACGAGCAAATCCATAAAAAATCATCTTAATCGGACTTCGGGATCAAAAGTTATTAATAAATGAATTTAAACCAACTTTAACCATTGGATTTAAATCCATTTATTTAATTATTTTATCTTAAAACACGCAATGATGTGTCGCTTTCTCATTGGCTGATGACATTTGAAGTTCAAATGGCGGGTTGATTTTGTGACAGCCACGTACCCCCCTGTCGAAAAATAAAATCAAAGAAAACTGTTATGATAATTTGAAGTCGTACAAATAGAATGGCATTTAGTAATGCATTCCTCATACAACATCGAATCCGCACAAGGCACGTCACCGTCCGTGCAAGCGCGTTGTACGCGCCATGCGGGCAGTGAACTTATCTTCCGACGCTGATTATTATCAAGCGCCGTAGGATTCTCATCCTACGGCCACGATGAGGCCACATCGATCAGTGAAAATCCCTCTAGCGCTTTTGTAATAAAGGTCTTCTTAAAAACTGGAATTCCCGCCTGACGCCGCCCATAGGTAAACTCATTTTTCCTAATAAATATATCCTTTTGTCTTAATAAAAATGCATTTCTTCCTCAAATAAATCTAATAAAACTAGAAAATTCTAAACACTTCACTGATTCATAATTAAATATTCAACTGAGAGATGGACACATGATTTCTTGTTTTTTACAAGCCCTTACTAGGACTGTGAAAGGAGATTATTAAATTGATCTAGCTATTCTACTTGCACATTAAGAATAAAATTATTAGTCAAACAAAATATCAATATCTAGGACATATAAGATTATGTTTATGACATAGTAGCTAGTGAATCGGGATACCCAATTCCCCAAGGCAAACTAAAACCATATATCCCTCTTATCCCCTCTAATTGACCCCTTTGACCCCTTTTATTGGATCAAAGAATAAATCTAGAGCTCCTGGCTTCTTCTACTCTTCCCATCTCTTCTACCCCCCTTTTTAAACTCTTCATCTAGTTAAGATGATTTGATCTTCGTGGACGATTAAATTAACTCGAGTCAGGGTCAAATTGTTCAAGCAGATCACTAATTGAATTCCTTATTAGCTTCCCTAGGATGATATCTCAACTTATCATTTTATATCGTAAGTTAAGGTTTTGTGAATTGTATTCTATAAGATAAAACAAACAACCATAAGTGATAAAAAATTGCATAATTCACACCTTATATCTGGCTTATCACTAGACAAATCCAACTTGGAAGCAATTGAGAATCAACCATAGTTCGTAGAAGAAGAAAAATCAACATGAAAAATCAGGTCAGGTGCAATACATTCTTTTATCAAAAATCATAAGGGCATTTTTTGTGTTATCTATAGGACTATCAGTATATTTTTTGACGAATTCACATCTTTTCTCCCCATTTTATACATAAAAATGAAGTCATACATCCTAACATCATTTTTATTTTATTTTAGTATTTTTAAAAAATACTCTATGTAACATCCAATGAAAGAATACGAGATAATTTTCAGAAGAAGGAAGTTAGAGAAAGCCCAGGGTACACGTCCAAAAAGGAAATAGAGGATATGTTTTGTACCAAAGTTCACTTATGGTTTAGGCTTGTACCACTGACCGCTTTGGTCAGAACTATGGTAAAAAGTTGTGGGAACAAAAATCAGAAATGGAAGACAGGACAGAGAACCACATATTTGATTGGATGAAACAACAACAGTGCATGCCACTCAACTTAAGCAAACAGCTACCAAAAAACCAAAGTAACGGGGAACTACAGAATCCGAGTAAACAAGCAAATGAGAAAGACACAAGAAAAATAAGCCATTAATCAACAGTGTGAAAAAGGGCAACAAATCCAACTGCAAGACAGGAAAAAATTATCTCCTCGGTGCCCAGTTTACCATACTTATTATCACCATGATGCTAGCTAACCATAAAAATATAAGCTAAACTTGTTCAATGACTGTTGTCTCTGGAATTGGAGTTGACGGGACTTGGGTACAAATTAGTGATTATTTGATGCATATCATGCTCTGCCAATTGAATTGAAAAATCCAGGCTTCTACTGGAGGGATGAAGTGTGATCTATTCATATATATTTTAATAAGTTGCATACCTAAATTTCTATAATCCATACCATTGTACGTAATAGAAAATCATACTGCCTGATTTGTATCTAAATAATTTGCAGTGACTATTTGTACAACATCATACATTCATTCCTCAATTGAAAGCCGGAAAACTATAACATTCTACTAATGTTTAAGACTCTTTCATCTTTCCACTTGACATGATGTTGCCTCTCATGGATATATATCCCTCCTTGAAGTATGAGACAGCAGACAAAAGGAATTGGCGAAAAAATCCACCACGGCAACAATCTAGAGTGGCAAATAATCCTGGGAAGACCAGTTGTGGAAGAAAAGAAGCAAGCAGAAAGATCTTAGTTCAAGCAATCATTACAATGTCTGTAGTCGGGATCCCCAAGAGCGATAAAAAGAAAAGGATTCAATGAAGAATAAGATCTAGCATACTCCCTGGTATTCGTCACACATTCAACGGACATATGGAGAAATGCTTCTATCAATAGATAAAATCCAGTTAGAAAAAACATTGGCTAAGTAGTCATCGGCCATCAACATAACGACAATCACCAGAAGCTGTACATTTTCTACATCACACAACGTCTGACATAACTCCATTTATAATGTAAATGGTCACTACCGATAGGAAACTTCAAATAATGTATTGTCTCATTCATATAAACGACAATTATTTATAAATAAATAACAGATGGATAGATGGTTAGATCGTCCCATCATGCGGGTCGGTCACATCGCACCCATTTCTTGTCATATGGGTCGGAGACTCAATGCGGATCGCTCGGGTCGCTCAAACCCGTCACACCCATCCGTGATGTCCTTCGGGTCCACGCAGCTGAAGACGCCGTACAGCGCAGTCATATCGGTCCCTTGTACCCGTACCGTGACACGACGACTTCGGTCGGGTCGCGTCGAGTCTTTTCGGCCCGTCATACGGGCACCTCGCATTGCATCATTTGGTCAGGTTAGATCGTCCCATCATGCGAGTCAGTCACATCTCACCTGTTTCTCGTCATATTGGTCAAAGACTTAATGCGTGTCGCTCGGGTCGGTCAAACCCGTCACACGTGATTGCGATGTCTGTCGGGTCTGTTCGGTCCAAGACATTACACGGAGCGATCATATTGGTCCCTTGTACCCGTCCCGTGACATGAAAACTTAGTTCGGGTCGGGTAGGGTCGTTCGGGCCCATCATACGGGTACCTCGCATCGCATCATTTGGTCAGGTTAGATTTTCCGGTCGTGCGGGCCCGTCACACAAGTCTCACCGAGGGGTGATGTGGGTTGGGTCTGTTTGGCCGCACCAGTCAGATGGGTCGGTCACGTCGTGCATGTTTCTCAGCTCAGATACTCAATGGGGGTCACTTAGGTCCGTCAAACCCATCACACGCATCCACGACGCTTGTTGGGTCCCACTCGAGACGGTGTACAGAGTGATCCTATCCATCTCCTGTACCCATTCTGTGACATGTCAACTTCGGTCGAGTAAGGTCATTGAGACCGGTTATACAGGCACATCGCATCATATCCGTCTCACAAGTCTCTCAGAAGGGTCATGTGGGTTGGGTATGTTTGGTTGCACGAGCGAGATGGGTCGATCACGTAGCATCGGATCAGAGACTTAACATGGATCACTCAGATCGACAGAACTTGTCACGTCTGTCAGCGACGTAGTACGGGTCTGTCGTATGATCAAACAAATTGGTCATGTCTATTCAGCCGTACCCATCACGTGGCACGGTCAATCAGATCGAGTCATACGGGGTTGTTTCGGTTGGTCGAACACGTGACATTTTTGGGTTCCTTCGGTCCAAGACTTCTGTCTTGTTAGTTCGGGACAGATCGGTCGGCCGGCCCCTTCAGTTCGCATTGTCACTAAGGTCGGTCATGTCAAATGGGATTACCCCCTAATGGGTACCCCCCTACGGTAGTGGCAACCGCCCGTTGCATTACACTGTGCTGGGCAGCCGCGTGCAGAAGCTGGCCCCCGGGCGCGCGCATAGCAGGCTCACCCGCCCCCCCCCATATGGCCCATGGAGCCGAAAATCAGCTAAGTGCTGGGGAGCACACTATGGTGGGCAGCCGCATGTGGGCGCTGGCGCTTGAGCGCGTGCGCTGCAAGCCCAGCCCCCCCCACATGCCTGCCCACAGCCCCCGCATGTGGCCCACGAATAAAAAAATTGGCTACGTACTGGGGGGGCACACTATGGTGGGCAGGCGCGTGCGGGCTTTGGCGGCCATGCACGCACGCGTCAGGCCCAGCCGGCAGCACACGCCCGCCCACGCCCCCCCATGTGACCCTGAGAGCCGAAAATTGGCTAAGTATTGCAGGGTCACACTGTGATGGGCAGCTGCATGCGGGCGCTGGCGCCCGGGCGCACGTGCGACAGGCTTAGCCGCGCGCCCACGCCCACCACCATGTGGCCCTGAGAGCCGAAAATTGGCTAAGTATTGCAGGGTCACACTGTGGTGGGCAGCTGCATGCGGGCGCTGGCACGCGGGCGCGCGCGCGGCAGGCTTAGCCGCCCGCACACACCCGCCCACAACCGGCTAAGTACTGGGGGCCACACCGTGGTTGGCAGCCGCGTGCGGGCACTAGGGCCAGGGCGTGCGCACAGCAGGCTTAGCTGCCCGCACATGCCCGCCCACAACCGGCTAAGTACTGGGCGCCACACTGTGGTTGGCAGCCGCATGCGGCCGCTGGCTAGATAGATGGTTGAATAGACCGATAGATAGATAAATAAATAGCTAGATTTATAGATTTAGAGATTGATAGCTAGCTAGATCGATAGATAGATAGTAAGAAAGAGACAGTAAGATATAAAAAGAGAGAAATATATCTAGAAAGAGAGAGTCAGAGAGACTGAGAGAGAGACAGATAGAGACGCAGAAGGAGAGAAATGGACCAAGAGAAAGTGATGAAGGCACATAGAGAAAGGCAGGGAGAGAGAGAAACGGAGAGAGAATCAATGACAGAGACAGAGAGAAAGACAGCGCGCGCCTGAGATAGAGAGACAAAGATATGTAGAGAGAGAGACAGAAAGAGAGACGGAGACAAATAGGGACCGTGAAAGAGAGAGAGATAGTGTGAGAGAGAGAAAGAGGGAGAAAGAAAGCGAAAGAGAGACAGAAAGAGAGACGGAGAGAGAGAGAGAGAGAGAGAGAGAGAGAGAGAGAGAGAGAGAGAAAGAGAGAGCGAAGGAGCGGTGCTCCTTTTTCTCTCAAAAAAGTGATTCTCCCCTTCATAGAGACATGTGAATATTACGTCAGTGTCATTCATGCAAATGGTCACCGATAACCGTCTTAGTACAGATCACAAGGCAAGATTATTTAAATATATTGTGAATTAAGTTATACATGATGAACGAGGGTTGCGGACTCCTGACTCTAATTATGCCTGTAATATGTACGTAAATAAGGAAAATATACGTCTCTCAGTACCAACCCACTTATTGTATAGAAGGGATTGATAGGAAGGGAAAGAGAAAGCGCATAACTTAAAAGATCCAGCTCAGAGGAAACGAGTGAATCGCCATGCGTCCACTCGGTTGCCGACGTCCTAACTCGCCGTGGGAGATTATAGTGGATGAAGAGCAAGAGAAGATGTCGGCAGGCCCAAAAAATCTCGGGAAGTACGCCAATAATACGATATTCTCTTGCATTGGCGAATGCGAAATGTAGTTAATGTCATCAGTAATACTGCCACGGTCGGATGTGAAGTGGCCACGGGGCGAAAGGGAGACACGTAAATCCATCAATCCGTCCGACGGTCATGCGCAACAAGATCTTTTAAATATCTCTTTCTACTAGAGAAATATAGAGAATATATGGTGTTTCTATATTCCGCACATGATTGTCCTCAACGTCATCTGGTGCGTACATCCTGGACCAGCATTGGGCAATATTAAAAAACAATGAAACTGAGAGGGGAGATGAATCTGAAAAAATCATGCGCACTCAGAAAGGAGGTTGAGGTGGGGCTGTATTCACTGAGCCCCCCCCCCTTCGCTTTATCTGCGGACATTGGTAATTACATGCGTCGCTTATGAAGATTGAAGGTATGTTCTGCCTCTCCTTTGTCTATATGTACCCTCGCGCGTAGCTGTGAAAGAGCGTCCTGGGAGAAAGACCTAGACGCTGGTTGGTGAGAGGAAAGGATTAGACAAAGAAGGAGAAGAAAATATAGCCATGGAGTGTAGATGGTTTGAGATACGGAGACAAAAGTATAGACAGATCGATAGATTGATAGATAGATGTAGAGAGAGCTCTGAAATCGGTAGCAGATGAGTGGAAAAGTTGAATGTGGTCATCGGTTGGGCAAGACATCTGGCGTGAAGCGGCAGAGAGTGGAGTGCAGCCAAGGATGACTTGCCGGCGTTATCCATCGAAGTTATTCGTCTGGCGACTACTGTGCCGGCAGGTTGTCCTTGGCTATATCCGGCTCTCTTCCTTTCATGCAAGTGTCTTGCATCTGACAGAACGCATCAGAAGGTTATTTTCTCTTCCCTATGTGCCTTTTTCCGCGTTAGTGATGTCCCCCCTTGCGCACGCGGCACCCCGCCGCGTCTATTAACTGTTTACTATTCTTGTAGATTTTTTTTTTTATTACGTACAATATCTGATGGTCCATGCGGCGTAACATCGACCGTTCTCCCTCTTCTGCGAACGAGATGATTAAGCTAACCATCTGGAGAGGTTGGGATCATTTAACGCGGCTCTTATGTTTTGAGTGAAGCGTCTTACGTGTTATAAAGGTTTTCTGGTATCGATTCGCGCGGCACTTATGGGTTCCTTGAAGGGCCTTACGCGTTACAAAGGCTTTTTGGTATTTTTAGATCGGTTGCAGCATCTTACATGTTCTCAATCATCTATGGTTTCCATTCACGCGTCATACTGGATTGGTTGCAGCATCTTACGTGCCTTATATTATTTATGTCATCAGTTCACGCGTCTTTTTGGATTCGGCGCGACGTCTTCCGTGTTATAATTTTTTATGGTATCCATTCATGAACCATTTTTGGATTCGGTGCCGCGTCTTACGAATTATTAATGTGTTTTGGTATTCATTTATGGCTCTGTATTGAAATCGGTACAGCGTCTTTCTGCGTGCTACCCTCTCCACTTGAGCGTTCTAATTAACTCGGTAGAACGCGGAAAAAAAAGCCTCCAGCACGGTATATGAGAAAGAATTTATCACAAAGCGATTCAAATATTTACCAGTAAAACAAAATAATGAAAATATTTTACTAATTAAAATTAAAACTCTGATGTTAGCTACCCTTGTGAATCAACATTAACGCCCCTTCTGTTTATAATGTCAATCATCATCTCTGGATTAATAAATAATTTAAAGTTAAGCGGGACAAGGATAAGGCACTTGAGACAGGATTATCTATTATCCTAGCAAGATCTTCCATAACGAGAACGAGTCTTCTTCTTCTTTCTTCTCTTTCTTCAAATAATAACATCTTCAACATCTTTTTAAATTGTGCCAGTCAGTTCCAGTAATTTTATTTGAGACAGACCGACAATCGCGTGATGCGATGTTGATTTTGAATTTTGTTAGCCAAGTGACAAAGCTATGGGTGACCTGTTCTGTCTATTTCTTCTTTTTCCTTTGAAGTGATAAGTTTTTTTTCTTCTCAAGTAGTCAATCTCTGGGAAAAAACAATGTGGCCACCGCCTTTATGGTGTTACCTCTCTTCTTCATTTTCTTATCATAGCCACTAGCCACCTCTCTGTTTCTTTCTCACCAATTCATGTGGAACAACAACAACGAAAGGTTCGGATCGATAAACTACGATCGATCCATCTGCAGGACAACCTCTCTCAATATAATGTGAGCCACACGGGTTGAGCAATTATATGTGATAAATCGCATTTAGGATACATCATGATATAACTTTTATGATTGTTTTGTTGTACTTGTTGATAATCTCAGTTTTGGGGTGTTTTTACGGGGTATTTATCGGTCTAATCGTGTGAGGACTGAGCTTATCTAACACAATTTATAACCTCACAACCTTAGGGCAAGTGGGGTGTCGATCCACAAGGAGCAGGTAAATTCAGAGTATTTTCCTTTTTTTTAATTCGAAGTATATTAAAACTCATACTGCTAAGTTCAGTTCTATAATTCAGTTAAATTGTTATCAGTTAGTTTCTACAAGTAAACTTTATAGAATTTAACTGAGTAGGTCAGTCAGCAGAGAATTTATCTGCTGACAGTGTATCTTGCCCTTGGGGCAAATAAGCAAGCACCTGCGTGCAGGTAGGCCTGAACGCAGGGCTCTCTTGTGCGCCGCAGGCTTGCACGTTGCCACCCAGCGCAAGCGAGCCCTGCTCGCGGCGCTGCTGCGGGCAGGCAAGCCTGCTCGCGGCGTCTCAGTGCGCTGGTGAGCCTGCTGTAGCGCTGCTGCGCGCGGGCGAGCCTACTCGTGGCGGTGCTGCGCGCGCGAGCTGCTGTGAGCTACTGCGCTGTGAGCGCTGCACGTGCGGCGTTGTTCCCCGCGGCTTGGATTGCTGGCAACCTAGGCTGTTGCCTGGGTTGCTAGCTGCTTGGAAGTTCTACAGGGATGGATTTCACGATCTGATGTGGAGAACGATGGAATTTTTGCTAGAACAGAATGGAAAACGATTCAATCAACTATGAGATTCAAAATCAAGCATAACCAGAGGAACAACAGAAATTGGAAATGCTGAAGACACAGCTTGTGATCTTCAGCCCAACTCTGATTGTCTTAGAAGGGAGAAGAAGATTGCACTAAAACTGAAAACCGCTCACGCCTCCTTGTGTCACTCCTTCCGGGCAAGGCGACGATCGTCGTGCTCCAGCTACTCCTCAGCTTGCTTCTCTCCCAGCTCCAATGCTCATCAGCCTTGGAGGGTCTACAGAAATCCTTTCTCTCCAAGCCCTAGCTTCCATGAGAGAAATTCTGGACAACCTCAAAATGAACTCTCAAGAGAGTATTTATAGGTTTCTCTTAACACATGCCCCGGGGGCATTTTCGGAATTTTCTTCTTCTTGAATTTTCGCCAACTCCTCTTGATTCTTGTCGTCCTCCTTTGGTTGTCTTAACCTGTTTCTGAACTTACTGACCAAAAAATGTCAAATATAATCCACTTGATTCGAAGAATCAAGTGGGGTTAGTAATTTTATAAAATAATGCATATGCATGACAACTCACATGAATTAACTAAATATTCTTGATGCTTTGATACTTAAAAGTCTAAATATTTGATGACTTATTGAGAGTCATCACTTGTATTTTTCTGCTGATTCATTTTTGTATATTTGTGTTTATTTTGCATCCACCTATGTCTTGGCAGCTTTCTCGGTAAATTATTATGATTGTGGAATAAGGATTTCCATAATCTCTTAAAGTCTATGAATCCAATCTTATACTTTCGTGGTTTGGTTTTTAATTGTTGAGTATTTTCACTTCGAAGGAGTGACACGATAAAAAGTTACGGACCAGGGACAGGCTACCACAAGGAAAGGTGAGGTGGTGCTATCTAAGCTATCCCTTCAGGATAAGCTCCTGGATTCAATAGTAATGACGACCTGACTATACGTTCTAACGGTAGGAGGGCCCCAAATAATCTGGACAAAGGAAGCAACTCCATGGGACTTTTGAGCATTTAAAACGTCTCGAAACCATGGTGCTATATCTCTTTCGTATTTTTCTCGAATTCATACAAAAAACTTTCTTTGGTGAATTAAATAGCATTGTATAACGTATCTGTTTACTTGAGTTTCTTGAGAAAAGATCAGTAACACTTAACAAGTAATTGTACCACAATGGGTTCAGGTGGTCAAAAGGTTTTCCCCGTGGACTGATTCAATGATTCTATAAGTGGGTAAGCAAACCTCCCTTTCTTTGCTAATTGAGTCATCTATTACAAAAAATGAACTTCGGTGCCCTTTCGCTAGCTCGTAAATATATTGAAATAACCATATTGGCTGGCTCGTAAAGGAAAAAGAACTCCAATCATACCTTTGACCTAAACATTATTTTTTATAGATATCTTTTTTTCTTTGCTACAGAACTATATCCATTGATCAGGATATGCCTCATGCTAAATCAAATCCCATCTCAATTCCTAAAGGACAACCACTACCCACAAATAGTTACCCAGGTTTATCACGTTATGCAGAGTTGATAGGTAACTTAGATTCAACACTAATTATAACATAAGGCTCATATTTAAAGTTAAGTTAATGCCAAATTTTCCAGATAAATCAAATTAAGTTTTGCTATAAGTATCTTGATAAGTTTATCATTCATTGTAGATGATGAATATTATGTGATTGTCCATTTAATCACACCAGTATGATTTATTTAACTTCATTAAAAAAATGTTTGTTCATCTAAGTATCTTTTCATGTTTATATTCAAATCTGTGAATACAAACACTGACCAGGTGAATTGTGTTGAGATCACAACACAGTAATCACTATCCTTTAAACTCGTATTATAAAAATTAACATTTCATATATAGTCAGGATAGACATAAAACTATAAAAGTGTAGTAGCAGTATCTCATCCTAATTACATGATAAGTACAATGATCATATGGCATGAGGGTGGGTACTCGGAGGACAGAAAATGGGTGCTCCTAGGAGAAAGAGATCACTGAATTGATCCATAGAAATCCCTAAATAATACTATACCAAAATATCAATTAGGTATTGTATAAGAGTTATATCTGTTTGCCTGAGATATGTAGGACAACTTGTAGAGCATGAGGTCTAGCTTGGCATACCAAAAGCAAGAAATGTAACCTATCAATTGGGTTCAATTGATGATTGATTAATCAATCTATACAAAGATGTAGTTAATTAATAAAACTGGTCAATGCATTATACTAGAACTGTAAACTTACTAAATATATTGGTCCATGGGCCTAAAGGGCTACGTTCATGAACCTATAGGAGTTTGGGCGATATACTTTTTGAATAAGGCTTTTTAGAGAATATCTGACAAGTATGGAAAGGGGGGGCCCATTTTACGTTGCCATGGCAACCAGATTAGAGTGCTTCACATATTCAGACATTAAGCCTCTCATACCTACTAATTGGTGTACCTGAAATGCATTTCCTCTAGCTCCCGAAAAGGACATTAAATAGACTGGATTAGAGGGATCAGTCATCAGAAAATTAGGATTCATTTCGTGTCTCAAATATTCTTTGGTAGCATACCATATTTCAATGGATTGACGTAATTTTTCTACGGCGTGTACATTGCTATAATAATGGTGTTTTTCCAAAATTGAACTTTGTTGTGCTGCATCTTGCACTAACCAGCCCTTAGAGGGTATTGTTAAAAGATCATCAATTCCTAATGAAATAGATGTAGCAGTGTTTTGCTGGAAACCCAGAGTTTTCACTTGATCTAGAATGTGTGATGTATAAGCCATCCCGAAGTAATCTATTAATCTGCTAATAAGTCGTTTCATGCCAGCTCCATCTATCACTATATTGTGAAAGACCAGATCGGCCCATTCTGCCATAAGTACCTCCCTATTCTGCTGAGTAGGATTCTACAATGGGTATGAGTCGGTGATTCAAAAACTTCCTTTCCTCAATCTTGATTCACATAAAAATTCAGGAATTATGATATCATTAAAGCTCCAATTCTCATGAGTCTCCACTAATTACTCAGTTTAGCTAGGATACGAGTAGGCTCGATAAAGTCCTTGTATCGCTTCTTCTATTTCTCGATAAAAAGAAGTATGACCAACAGTGGTTCGAATGTATATAGAACTTATTTCTTTTTTGACACTTCTTACTATTATAATAGTGACTATAAATTTCATGGTAGGTACCAAAAGATTCATATTGAACTTCCAGTTGAACTTCCCTGGATCCAATAATGACACGTTGATCTAGTCGCCAACGGAGCCACAAAGGACTATCCAAATTGATTCATTTTCGCCGATAAGCTCCAAGTGCGTCATAGAAACTGGAAAAAAAGGGTTCCTTATCTTTCGTCGCATGAGAATTACTATTGGCAAGAGTTTGATTTTGATCATTTTTGCAAGTAGAGAAATTATAGCGATTTGCACAAATTCCTTGAGGATTCCCCAGCGTTAATACATAAAGTCCAATTAGCATGTCTTGAGTTGGTACAGAAATCGGATCACCAATAGCTGGAGACAATAGATTCATATGAGAAAACATAAGTAACCAAGCCTCTGCTTGAGCTTCTAACAATAAGGGTACATTAAGAGCCATTTGATCTAGGTCTTTACAAAGAATTGGGGAAGAAGGATAAGAGGTCTAGTAACTCTCTAGTCACATAGGTACTTTTATAGTCCAAGTAAAAAGATGGCTCCAATAACTCCTCCTGCTAAGGAAGTAACAGGTAGCAATAGTTCTTGACAATGCTTTCTGCATTTCATATTTATAGACGAATTCTTACTTAATCTATTGCTTCTGCTCCTTTGATATATATATTTCAGTATTGAACCATAGCCCCAAAACCCAAAAGAACAGTAAGCCATTACAATATGTGAAGGCTAATATTATGAATGACATATGCTAACTGTAAATGTAGGGAGTTAATGTAGCTAATTTTGTTCAGACTTAGCCAAAAATATTTATGAAAATTTCCACTTAAATACATAATAATTAATAAAGGGCAAGTAACAAGTTGATCCACATAGAGGCTAAAATTTAATTTCAGAGTTTTCCTTGAGCTTGAAATGAAGGAATCGAGTTTTAAAATGAGAGATGTAATTTATGGGATTTTTCAGGATTTTAAGTTAAATTATATCATAAATACAAAGAAAACGTAAAATATATATTACAACAAAAGAAAAAAAATATATATGTACTAATTTTCCTGATTTTAATAAATCAGCATAAATAATAAATATATTTTTATAGATGTTTCTGTAATTAATTTTACAACAAAAGAACTAGAAACACTAAAAACGAGACTTTTTTACTGATAAAAACATTAGAAATTGTTAATATTAATTCAAGGGATTTTTTCTGGTTTTTTATTTTTAAAAAAAACCACAAAACATTAATTAAACTAATATTAAGGAGTTACACTGGTGTGATCTAATTGACCAGGTTCAAAACCAATTTGGGTCCCTTACGGACTTGGCCAAAAATTCAGCTAAGTCCCAAAGGGGCACTGTCTCCCCAGCGTTTGCACTGCTCTGCCCATGCACCACCAGTAGATGGGAAGTGCTCTTGCTGCCCCTAGTCCTGATGTGAAGCGCACGCCACCACACAACAACGACGGGGATGCAAGATATTTAAAAGTTCAAAGGTATGAACTGATTTTTACCGTGATTTTTTTTAGATACTAGGTGAGAGATAATGCAAAATCTATAGAGCGATATGATAGAAATGAGAGAGAGAGAAAGAAAATGGACTAAAGAGAGAAAATGGCTGAAATGCAGAGATAGATTGAGAAAATCAATAAATGTAGGAGTTTGAGAAGGAATGTGATGGTCCAAATGATGGAGATTTTTTAATTTTTTTTTAGGGATCGAATTAGGGATATGCATGAAGACGTAGAGATACAAAGAGTCAAATATAAAGAGATAAATTAGGAAAAGCAAGTAGTTAGATGGAGAAAGTGATGGATTGAATGGGGAGATGGATAGATAATTATGGGGAAATAGAAATCTAGGTTTATGAATCTCAATGCAAGTCTGATGACCCTTAAATGCTTCCTTTAACTTTGGATTCTTATGTTTTTGCTAGGATCAGGCGTCTGTCAAAGTAAACAACATAAGAGATTGAATGAAAGCTAAAATAAATGCACAGCAATAATGTTGAAAACCCCAGATTCTAAAAGAGCCTTGTCTTGCTGGCCAGCGACTTGCTATAGCAGGTTCCAAATGAGGGGAAACGAGGGAGAAAAAAAGTATTTATTTATAAAAATAACTACTAAAATACCCCTTTGGGCATTTTTTTTCAGTTTTCTTGCCATTTGCCTCTTTTTCTCCATGGGTTGATAATTTCCCTTTTGATCTTCAGCTTCTTTATTTGTAAGGCTTTTGAGAGCCCAATGGGAGGTCAGGTAGTGGCCCATCTACCTCAGATTTTGCTTTTCAAAGTTCACACCACCATTTTATCCTTCCAAACTCCTTTTGAGAATCACGAGGCTGCCAAAAGGTCCCCTAGTCCTTAAGAATTGTATCTTCTCATTCCTATAAATTTCTGCACATTCCTAACTATAAAACACTCATCAGGAATCCAACTGCTTGGCTTCAGATCATACAAGGGGGTTATTTAAAAATAACCATACTATGAAAAATTGGAATTTATAGATAATAGATAAATATTTAGTAAATTCCAATAATAACCTGATAAGTGCTGAATTAATAATACCAAAATCATCTAAAACCTCGTGCATTTATCATGTTATCAACATCCATAGTTTAAATATTTGTTCTTCTCACTTCTTTTTGATTTTATAAAACAATATAATTAACAGAGTGATGAAATTGGTGTTTAATAGTTTTACTGTTGTATGCTTTAATTATTTTATAAAGTGTATTCAACTTTATCAGAAACTTAACACTGAGTATAGTGTAATGGCTCCTTCTTAAAGTACAACAAATTCTAAATTGTGACTTTTTGGCATCATAAATATAGTGGAATCAAATGATTTCTGACAGGGATATAATTAAATAAGAGTGAGTGTTGCATATGTATGTGGACAGAACATGTCGTGACAGGTGCATAGATGCTGCATGGAGGGCATAACTGCCAAAATAATTAAAATACCTTTCATGGGCACTACCACAAATTAGCTCAAGTACAAGTGCTGAGGTCAGTTAAGGCCCAAGTATATGTGTTGCTTAAAAATCAGGTGCATGATCAAAAGGGTCACAAGCACAAGCACCCAGACATTTGCACAAGCCCACATCTAACCCAATTACATGTTAGTATGTTCTAATGCAGCATTTACCCCACTACTATGCATGATGAATAATTTATTTACTCACCAATAATATCAATTTAATCCATTAAATTTTTTATTACCCAGATAGTTAAACCAAATATACCATACAATCCAATCACACATTCCTCATATCAATGGACATTTTTAATACAAACATATACATCATTCTTAATTTCTGATTCATGTAATGAAGGCGAAGAATGTGTGAACTGATTATTCAATTATGATGTCACGGTAATACAATTTTACGTGTTTTTAATAATATAAATATTCTAGTAAGTAGGATGTTTTGGAAGACCATTAAAATATGAGTATTAAAAATTATTATCTGACCAGTTTCATATGTCCATTGTTGTTAATCACATTACAATTAGGGTAGATGCAATAATGAGATATTATGGATGCTTTTTGGGGAAAACAATTTCCCGATTTAATCGGTATAAATCACTTGGTTATTTTATGCAAATCTATGAGCCAGGATGTTTAAAGTCATCATTGTGTAAATGGTCCTTAGTCCTTGACACCAAAAATGAATAAATGGTTTTTTAAGTCCCTTGGGCTAAAACTGCATTTTGGGAGTGATCACAACAAATGGTGGAGTGCTGCAGCCTAATATTTTTGGGTTGGTCACGACGTAGTATGCATCCCCAAGGCTGTCCCTTTCTTAAAAATACACGTTTCCTACCCATTCAACGCCAGTGTGAGCCTCTTATATATTACATTTTGATGGATTTGATGGTTTTCTTTGAAACAATGTCACTAGTCTGAAACATGGATGTCTATGATGTACAAGGTACTCTCATGAGAGCGAAATGACATAAGTGACAACATAAAATTCTTAGAAACTTATGTATTTATCTATATTTCCATTATCAATCTATACTTATACATATTATAAATTACTTATACTTATACATATGTCTTACATTTTGATTCCTAATTGATCGAAATATGGGACTAACCTCATTTTATTATGTTGATTCACGAGTGTTATTTTTATTAATTGATTAATTTTTGATGGAAATTCATTAATAAGTTAACTAAATAATGTAAATGTTGTCAATATCAGAATAGGAGGCCCTGAGTTAAAACACGGAGAAAACGGCCAACTTATGCCACTATGCAGACCATGTCGAAAGATGCATGAATTATGCATATTTAAACTCTTTCTATTTAAATTTGGAAGCTACGCTTCTATTTTATAATAAAGTAAAACTTCAATCAAGGCTTTATATAAATATATAACATCCCTAAACTTTGCATGTCTAGATTCCAGGGCAAACAATGTTAGGGGGCTACATATTATTTTCAAACTTTGTACAAAAATTTATACTTTTATAGGTGCCACTATTTCGTTAAGGTGTGTTATGAAGAGATATGCACTCAAAATATGTTGGTCACAAAAAGAAGAATTGGGACACCATCTTGGTCCCTAGGTGAAGTGGAAAACGATTTTGTGTTTTCTTAAGGTTTTCACCCAGTTGTTCTAATTTATTGTTTCTACAATCCATGACAATAGCCCTGTGCCGGATATGTGAGATAAAAGAGACATTTATTTGAAAATTTTACAGTCTAATTATGTTACTCGCCGCATTCCACCATACCCAACGGCTGCACACTATGGGCATATGCGTCTTTAAATGTCACCATCAACATGCAAGTAAATGCAAGCTCTTTATTTATAATTTAATTACTTTTGTAAAAGTCCATTCGATAACTTAATTACTATAAACCTTGTAGCATGTACTTTAATAGTGCTCAAACAGTTATTCTAGAAGTCCAGCACGCTATTCATCTAGTCTCACAAAAAGCAACATCTAGAAAGCAGAACAGAAAGATGGGGGGAGAAGGTGGGCACTCAAACTAGCTAACACGAGTATTAAATGAATGTCTCACGTCTATGGAATTTTTTTCATAATAGTTCCTAAGTAAACTCCACAAAAGACTCCATCTCATGACAAATTTAAGATAAATTCCCAAAAACTAAATAATATCCACCAATGTTTAAAGGTTCCCAAACATAGAGTATAGCCACGAATGATGCAAAGTCCAAAAATGGAGATTTTATTTTGCATGTGACCCTGGAAGCTCATATATTAGTTTAGCAAAAAACTTCTATGGTCGTATAACTGTTATTTGGACAGCCTTAGATGTGAACGATCATATATAGGTTAATTAATAATGATTGAGTTAAACTAGTTGACTCGTTAAGTTACTGACGAATATGTTACCAAGATACACCACATGCTCTAGAAGACACAAATGAGTATATAACCTCTCTTGTGGAATCTTTTATGTCCTCGGTTTACTATGTATATTTAGTCCTGTATCCGTTAGAGTCTCCTTGAGAACTTTTGATATTTTTTATCATCACAGCATACTCGAGCATTCTGGTTAGCACTAATGCATTATAAAATAATGGGAGCACACATTTAATTTGCCGTAGGTTTTTATTGTTCAATTGCACCATCTGTGGCCCATCAATATGTTCAAGAAGCAATGGTGAACATACACAAAATCACCTTCACAAATTTTAACGGAGCATCCGAAATACAGTTATTTATAATATCATGACTAAAGACTCAAATAACCTTGTCAAAACAAAAGTTTCCATCCAGAATCTAACTTTGGTAGCTTAATTCTAACGACAACTTACTGAGCCAGGTTAAATGAATTAACCTGATTGACACTAGATATAATATCATCCCAATATTCATATGGATCAATTGAGTGGATACTTTCCCCTAAGAATGCCCTCTATGTGTTATTAATGTCTACACATCAATGGAACTAAACTATATTATTTTGATATTTCTATAGGTTTCTTGAGTATCCTTCAAATTATAAAACTTACTGAACATCTGTTAAAGACTAATGATCATATTTTTATGACAACATCACACCAATTGTTTGCCTAACTGCAACTCTTGAGCAGTTGCTCTTCTAAACCAATAGAAGAACACTATTGGAATGTAATGAACTCGATTTAGGGTACTAATGATCGTTGTTGTGAACCGAGTTTCATACAATAAATTTAGATTTTTCCTTACGTAGTATAGGAATTAAGTAAGGGTCGAACCTCAGGGAGCTTGGGTATGAGATTAGATTGTTTGTAGGATGGGAGAGAGTAGAGATACCTATAGTGTTAGAGAGGTGATTTAGGAAGAAAACTGAGAGGAAATGACTGAAACAAAAGTGAAGTAGATTATGGAGCAGACTTTTAATATAGATATAACTATAGTAATGATCACTGAAGATGGTTTTAGGTGATTTGAGGAATTAGAACAAACACTCTAAAGGAAGAACGTGGAGAAGAAGGGAATGGAGCTACCAAGAATTTTCTATGAAAAGTTATGATTAATTCTACTAAAAAATAGTTTTAACACTTCTAACTATCCATGGAAGGCTTACAAGTAGGGAAAACGTCCAAACCAACACACACAACCCGTTGTTGATGTCGGTCCTCGACCAGGTGATGCAAGGCCTGCTACGACGATGCTCCTCCACTTGAATGCACTCCCACAACACTCTTGAGCATCAAACAATGCTAGGAGTGGGCCTTGACCTCACCCTGGTTCCTTCTGGTAGCCTGATTCTAAGAGGAAAACAAAGAAAGCCCAAAGACAGAGAAAGAAAATAGGGGTTTTAGGGTTTAAAGGATAGTTTGGTCAATTTAATATTTATAAATTATATGGAACTCAAACTCGTGCCAAACTTATACCAATTTCTAGATATGATCATTAGGCAGCTACATTTAAAATTTCAGCGCAAAAGGATATGTATATCAAAAGAATTTAAGGATCAAGTGTAGGTTTTCGTGGAACCGATTTTCACCCTCTTTATATGCAAATTTACAGAAAACCCCCTACTTACTAAAGTTACTGTAACTTTCTCATTTTAACTCCGTTTGACCTCAAATTTTTTCCATTGGATCAGGAATTTAATCCTTTATCTATTTAAATCATCCAAGCTTTGAAACCCTTGACACATTTAGGTCTTCTTATATTTTGTCCAAAACCTATCCTTGGAGACTTACTTATTGTTTCCAATACCTTTAATGAATGAAAACTGACCAGTACGACTACCTAAAGTCATGGATGGTCCTTAGCTACTTGCAAAACTGATTTGGTGGTGCGCTGTAGTCAACTATAATTTTTTTTTTGTCGTTGCTTGTCGCACGTATCCTTGCATTCCTTCCACGTGTCATTTCCTGTTCCCTAGCATTCCAATACTCATGAAAAGCGTGAGATGGCAACCACTTAACCCCGGGGATCTCAAGTAGGGTTAGTCTCGTAGAATAAGCACATAATCACATAAAATGATGCGTTTTAGGGTTAGGATGCAAATTCACATAAATGCAGAATTTCACCTTAGAATTAGCATAAGTTCATATTTTTTTGATGAATTACTATCTAAATCTTACATTTTTATACATGTCTGCAACCACAAATTCATGCTTATCAGAATGGTTTATGATCTGAAATACTTAGGATGCTAGAAAACATTTAAGCACATAGAAAACATAACCCAAAATCAATGCTTCTCCATTATCGTCGTGAAAATTTATTGGATCATTCTCATTTGTGTCTTGAGATAAAGAAAAATCATCTTGAGAGATAGTCATTTGTATACTTAGGACTACCTTTTGATCTATCCTGGCTAGAATAGCACTTTTATTATTTTCCTAATTCCAGCAATTGAAATCAAAGTGTCCATATCCGTCACCATTGTAGCATTGAGTACTATCACTGTTTATGGTCC
Source organism: Wolffia australiana (assembly GCF_029677425.1). Lineage (NCBI taxonomy): Eukaryota > Viridiplantae > Streptophyta > Magnoliopsida > Alismatales > Araceae > Wolffia > Wolffia australiana. Next base: position 11,143,430 of record NC_135847.1, read on the forward strand.
TTATCATGGGCTCATATGTATCCTTTTCATGAATTCTCTTGCATCATCAACCACAGTAACACATTGAATAATCTTCCTCGTGCATGATCTACGGCTTTCTCGTGACAAAAGCTAAAAGCACTTGCCTTCCATCTCGTATCTCTTCTTCTCCAACATCTGTTTATGAACATTGAATAAACCAATTGTTAGGAAAACGATTTTGATGATTTAATATAATAGATATTAACTGAAATTAATTAAGTAGTCGAATATAGTAGTAATATATAGACATTTATATATTAAATAGATAAATATGTGATGGAGTATATGAGGGGTTACAATTTTATAATTAAGGTAGAAACCCAAAAAGACAAGGGAAATTGGGCCCAATAAGGGTTGAACGCTATAAATAGCCATTTGTATTGTTTTTTCAATGACTTTTTGGGCGCCTACTCTCTCTCTCTTTGAAAAAGCTGTGATATCTCACCTCAACTGATTAGTTCTTGAAAGTTGTGGCAGGTTGTGAAGAAATTCAAGGCTGGTGAATCTCATCATCTGCATGTTTGGAAATTCTGATTCTTCAAGAAGTTCCTGGTTAGATTGTTCCATATTTTATTGATTAAACAAATCTTTGATAAATTTTCAGGCACCTATTTCTTGATTTTTGAAATTGATTTGAAGGTTCTTGAAATTCATTGATTTTCAGAAGTTAGAATCTCAAATTGAAATTTGATCATTCTTAATTTGAACAATCGATCTTGATCTTGGATTTCTTGAAATCTAAATAACAAATTAATTTCGGCTTCTTGATTGTGTGAAATCAAATCTAGAATCTAATTGAAATCTTGATTGATATAGATTAACGATTAAATAACTTTTACTACCAAATTAATTGATATAAAATTCAAATCGATTTTGAAGTTTGCTATTATTTGAAATCATATAACAAACTTTCTTTGACTTCTTGATTTTTGAAATTAATTTGAAGGTTCTTGAAATTCATTGATTTTCAGAAGTTAGAATCTCAAATCGAAATTTGATCATTCTTAATTTGAACAATCGATTTTGATCTTGGATTTCTTGAAAAAAATTTCGAATATCTTGATTGTGTGAAATCAAATCTTAATTCGAATTGAAATATTGATTGATATAGATTAAAGATTATATCACTTTTACTACCAAATTAATTGATATAAAATTCAATTCGATTTTGAATTTTGCTGTTATTTGAAATCATTTAACAAACTTTCTTTGACTTCTTGATTTTTGAATCTATTGACAGCTTTAAATCGATTTGAATTCATTGATTAATTCAAATCAGTTTTGAATTTGAATTCAAAATATTGGAATAATTTCAGGCGCCCTAATTCTGATTGGTTTTAAATAAATTTCTTGAAAATCAGTGTTCTTCAGATATAATAAATTCAATTCGAAAATTATTGATTCATCTGTTACATTTAAATTTGAATTTGAATTTTTTATTATATGAAATCTCAATAACTATCCAAATCGATTTCTTGAATATATTAATTTAGATCTTCAAATACAATTGATATATCTTTATTACATTTGATCAGATTTGATACAGGTGTTTGATTTAAATTGATGTCATCTAATTACATTGGATCAGAATTGAGATAACTGTTTGATTTGAATTGATATCTCCTAAATCACATTCGATCAGGATTTACACAGTTGAATTGTTTGATTTAGTTTGATATCTGCTAAATCACATTCGATCAGATTACTCTAATTGCTTTATTTGAATTGATGTTTGTTAATCACATTTGATTTGAGTTAAGACAATTGATCTTTTAATTTTGATTGATCTGATTGTCTACTTTGAATATATCTTTATTACAATTGATATATCTTTATTACAATTGTTTAATTTAGATTGATCTTCAAATATAATTGATATATCTTTATTACATTTGATCAGATTTGATACAAGTGTTTGATTTAAATTGATATCATCTAATTACATTGGATCAGAATTGAGATAACTGTTTGATTTGAATTGATATCTCCTAAATCACATTCGATCAGGATTTACACAGTTGAATTGTTTGATTTAGTTTGATATCTGCTAAATCACATTCGATCAGATTACTCTAATTGCTTTATTTGAATTGATGTTTGTTAATCACATTTTATTTGAGTTAAGACAATTGATCTTTTAATTTTGATTGATCTGATTGTCTACTTTGAATATTTCTGATATTAGTTAACATCAATTGATCTCATCCGGCTATCTTATCACAACTGAGCAGATTTATTACCAGTTGATATTATTTTAGATTTTGACTGCATTTGATTATATCTATTGGTAGTTGACATTGATTGACATTTGATACACTGTTTGTGACTTGAAAGTGGGAAAGTAGAATTCAGAAGAAAACTAGGGTTAGGAGAAAAGTTGACCCAAGGTCAACAAAGATATTACCTTTCAGGAAAGTGCACTAAAGGGAGGAAGATCACATCCATTTGGACACGGGAAGGAGGCGAGAGACGTGAGGACTTCGTTAGCACAGAGTGGACTGAGAGGGAGGCTCAGAACACAGCTCAAAGCTGAGAAGGCACTCGATTGAGGTCGAGGGAGACGTCGGCACCGCGCAAGTGTTTTAGTGTGTGGTTACTCGATATCAGTGTGAGCGATTGTATATCGTGAACAGTTTTTTCTCACTTTACATTTGCCAAAGTGATTAGTGGAGTCAGGGCGACTCCTCGGGTGAGTTGCGGCTGCATTAAGGGCACATTAGTGCCCCGAAGCAGGGTAAAAAATTTATTGCCTTTTGAGTGGAGTACGAGAGAGTTAAACAAGGAATTCATATAAATAAAAAGGAAGTGGAACTAATTCACCCCCTCTTAGTTCAACACCAATTACTCTTTGCATGCTCATGTTTCTTTGATCATCATGTTGCTTCATACTTAGCAAATGGTAATCAAAGTTCAATGGCCTTGCCAAGAAAAGTATGCCCAATGACTCTATTCCTGTAATATTTTTGCCCATGTTTCATAGCATATAAACCAAATTAATGAATTTGATTTCTTGATAAGTCACCATGTCCTCCTTTTTCGTATTGAGATTCTCATAAAATCAGTTCAATCTTTTTGCTTCACAAAAGTAACCTGGTCCAATCCCTGGTGTTGAACCAAGGAACCACTCAGTTCTTTGTTACCATCTATTTTGTCATGAGCTCACATAAGAAACTCTTAGCAATGGCCCCCATAATTGCCAATAGTGATATTAATCCTTCTTCTGAGGAAAATCAGATCCTTCATGGCATCCCATAGACCATAGGCTCTGACGTACCACTTCATTCTTTGCCTCAAATATTTTTTTGTTGTTGAAAGTGAGAAAGGGAGTTGGAATGACCAGTTTTTATACCTTTATCGTCACTTGGGTGGTAACATTTGACTTCTCATTTTACTGATACTTTACTACTACAGTTATCTTTCCTTTGATTATATTTTTTATGATTCCACTTTTAGGGGGTCATACCCATCACAACACGGAAGAAAAGTGAAAAGGGTGAGAGAATAGATAGACCAAGGGCGTCGATCAATCCTTCTAATCTTTAATTAAGAAAATCGTCCATTAGGTTGCCCTCGTATAGCAAAGATGTTCTGTCTTGGACATAATCACCTTTTATGACATACAAATGAAAAGAAGTATTTTTTGTACGACAAAAATGAAAAATTGATGAGATGTTTCCACTTGTTTCCTAACTTATATGAGCATCTTAAATTGCATCTGGCCAGGAAATGGACAATGAGAGCATGGTGTCCGCTCAACATGATGCATCACTATTGGGGCCTATAAATATACGTCTGATTATACTTATAGTAAGTAGGTAGGCTGGTAAGATTATATTGACCTGTTTTCCAGCATTAAATTGAGTACATGTATGTGTTCTCAAGCATCTTGTGGACAATTGGCTATACTCACGGATATTTAGAATGACAAATTTAAGAAGTAAACAACTTTGGTATAGAATACATCTTAGTTACAGTAAATATATTCATATAATTCATAAGCCTATATTTAATTGTGTGTGGACTAGCTAAGGCTTATTGATCAAACACTGTTGTGCCATTTGAGCCGACAATGAGCTGGAAAGGGTTTCCTAATAATTTACAAATCTTGCAATGAATTGTATGATTTCTCAATAATTGGTAAATCTTACAATTTCAGATAGCATCACCTTTGGAAGTAAATATTTCTAGTACCATGCAGGCAAACGATGATCGATATAGCTTTACATTTCAAACGCAAGGGCTAACATGGATAAATGAAAAAAATGGTGGTTTAAAATAATGAGAAATGTAATGAAAAAGTAAAGGAACGGAGGTGAAGAAATTTAGTTATGTAAAGTTTGAATAGTTAAATAGTCAGGCATAGTAATTTGACAGAAAATCATAGAAGTCAAACCTGGCGTGCAAAAAGGCATAACTAGCTTATGTATTCTGTACTTAAATAATTTATCTTTTTTTCTTCATATTTGGACATACAGATGGTATCCCATGACTGTACTGCATGAAATATTGTACAACATTGTATGCAGATATTCCTTGTTGTATCCTGCATGCACTAATAATATAATTTAGTCGTTCAAAATGTGCATCATTTTCTGAGGCATAATATACTTACAAAGTCTTGATCAATCACTTGGAGAATTCAAGAGACACTAATGAATGAACTCTAGATGCAACACGAGGACGATGACAACAGTGAGGAAAGATAAATCTTTAAGTTAAATGAATGACTCATTCATCTAAATTTAGGACATGATAGCTAATGACCCAGAAGCCAGATGCAGGAAAATTTTTGGGCAGCTTCATCTCTCTCTTGTTGATCTCGGACATCATCTAAGACGTCGTCAGGTCGACACTGAATATGATGGTTTGCTGCCAATAAGAGGTAGTGGTATCGAATGTCGACGGTGTCGTTATCCGACGAATAAACCCTACTGCATAAATATAACTACGATGCAAATATGAGTGTTCTATGTGTCGTACGTGCAGGCTCCGACTGGAGGGAGGCGTCAAGCTCCGAGCTTCGATGGGTTCGTTGGGTGACGGCGATGGTGGCCTTTCGAACATCGTCCGAGTGATGAAGGCGTGTATGGCCGAACATAATCTAATTGTAGGGCTCGCACGTAACGGACATACCCGTCCGCACCGGTAAGACACTGAAATATCGTAGTTCTCTCAATACCTCTCTTACCTGCCTAGCCTGAGTGCGGTGGAGTCGAGACGAAAATATACTGCAAAAGGTAAATAAACGAGCGTCTGAAGAGGATGGCGTACCTCGTCGGCGTGGCTCGTGGTGCAGAGTTTGTCGACGTCAGCGGCTGTCGGAGTGGGTCTGGTGGAGAGATGCCAGAGAGTGTCGACGCCTCAACTGGCCGTATGCTCAGGAGCAACTAAGTTGAACTCAGAGGCAAAGAGTTGAAGGGGGACGAGCGCGCACTGCCTGAGCAAGTACAAATGACTGTGGGGAAGGTGTTTGCTACCCCGGTCGGTGATCGCTTGGACAGAATGTACAATCATGTGTAGGTAGGCTTGGCTCGGCAGCGGGACAGTGCGTGATGGTGTGGGTTCTCCTCAAGAGGCAGGGGTATTCACTATCCTATTCCGTTGTGAAGTCGGACGGGAAGGATCACAGAGGAGTGCAAATACACCCCGGCGTCCCGTATTCCCATCAGTTGTCCCTTTTCCCTCCTAAATCGCTAGGCCAGTGCCCGGTAGATCTCGGCAGCTCAATCAGCTTCCCTGTCAATCGATTGTCGCTTAGCGTCGTCTGACATGCGGAGACGGTCTGGTCCTGCATATTCTACGGTCAGAATTAGGATCCGCGGGGAGTAGTAAGTGTATAGTTCTTGATCGACCGCGACATGCCTAGTCGGCTCCATCTCAATCGTAGTTTTAGGTCCGCAGAGTTGGACAGTCCAACAGTCGAGAATCGTTGGCAAGCGCTCGCAATTCTCCACAAGGCGGGTATTTCGCGAGTCGTCACATAGCTTGTTCTACCTGGACCCTATGGGTGGGTACCCTCTGCCCAATTGATTGCGTGTTCGGCATCCTCAAAGGAGAAATATGTTCTGTCCGAATTAATCAAGGTCGATGGCAATGGTTCTGTCAAGCAAGGGAATGGGCTCAGGCGGAGTCCGATGAGCTGGTCAAGCTAGTCATTGCGAGCGGCGGCGATACTCTTCGTAGTTTCCCGGAGACAATTTGCCTTTCAGTTTTCTTGTCCAATTCTCCTTCTTCTCGTGTCTTCTTCCTCCTTCCTGAATGCGGGTTAGACCAAGTAAACGTGAAAAAACTCCAAATCAATAACTTACGTGGTCTAAGGGATTAGGGCGCCCCCTCTTCCATTATAAAGGGGGAGGACAAAATCGGCCTCGAATTTGGAGAACAAAAGGGAAAAAAGGGTCCATTAAGGGGGGCTTTTATAAATTTGGCCCCCCTCGTTACAAAATGAAAAGGGGGTAAATTAAAAATAAAATAAAGAAGACAACGAGGAAGGGCATATTGGAAGGGATCCAAAAATGACTAAGGATCCTTCCCCCTGACGACGATGAAGGAAGTACGGGTGCATTGCAAATGTGACCAAAACACAATGACAAGACGGGAAAACATAAAACAGGAGAGAGAGAGACCGATGAAAATGAAAGCGATAAGTGAGCAATTTCATCCGAGCTTCAATGACGGCGGCGGGCAGCACAGACAACGTCGTTGATGATCTTCGATAGCGTGGGCCATCACTTGTCTATCCATTCTTATAGCCAAATCCACAAGGAGAAACATGATATTTGTAGAAAATGTCTTTGGAGTTGTTTCCTTTTTTATAAACTAATTGAAAGAGAGGCAGCATTTGATGATCCATCACATCTCCCTTGGTTTTCTTATTTATTTAAGAAGATCAATAGAAAAGAGGAGAGAATTATGAATCCAAAATGATAGTAATAAATATGTGCATTTCTAGCTAATTTATCTACTTCTTTATCTTGATCTGCATATAATATCAACAATTATGGTAAGTTGTGAAAAATCATGCATAAAATCATCTTTTTCTAATTTTGAGTTAACTATTATCATTTGTGGGACTACCCCCCTTAACTCAATGATGCAGGAATTAGGTGAAACTTTCATGACTAAAGGGGATAATTAAATAAAGTAGAAGCTATTTGGCCCGAAGGAGCAGGCCCAGCCATGACCATGGGGCAAGAAAGGAGGCCCAAATCAAGACAGTTGGCTCTAGTCTAAAGGCCCATTAAAGAAGCTCCATTAATCCCATTATGAAAGACATATTGGGCCAAGGAAATGAGGGCAAGAAGAACATCCAGTCATGATTATTTATGTCCATTTAAGGTACTTGGATGATGATTGGAGGACACCCTTGAACGTGGATCCAAGCCAGGGAAGAAGATCCAGCCATTCAATCCATAAATCATCAAGGGTGGAGACTTAAAGATACCACCTTTAATGATAATTAAGGAAAGCATTCTTGAATGTCCCTGGGGTATTTCAAATGTCCCAATGCTGATTGGAGGACAATAATGGACGTGGATCATGACCTAGAAAAGAAGATCTGGCCATCCAATGTATTAAAAATCCAATGGCTCTCATTTGCTCTCTCTCCCTATATAAACCCTTTCATCCTATTGTAATATCCATATTGTGATTCTATCCAAAGTAATGTTTGGTGACCTAAATGCAATTGAGTCATAGATCCATTCATCTTAGTGAGTGCCAGGCTGAGCAGGAAGCATCCAGGGCTGAAGAAGCTGGTGGAAAGGAGAAGTCCCTTGGGCCTTGGAGGGTGTAACAAAGAGGTTACCTTCTTATTTATTCTATTTCGCTCATACATGTTCATCTTTGTCTTCTGGTCAGTCTTGGATCAGCTAGCCAATATCCAGACGGTTCCAACACGTCCAACCACGCTCAAAATTTCATTATTGTGTTCATTCTAGAGGGAAGTTAGTGCCGTCACGCCACCATTTTCTATACTATTTGGCATTAAAATACCCCTTAAAAATCCCAAAAATTCATTTTCTGTCCACTAATATTTTTATAAATATCTTAATTATATTTTAAATTTCATTATTTATATTTTTCAGTTATTTATCCTCATAGGTAGTAAACTCACTTCTTAAATTCATAAAAAATTATAAGTGAAAAATCATTAGAATTAACCCTTCCTCCATGTGGATCGACCCTTAGTCTCCCTAAGCTAGTAAAGTTTTTATAAATTTTGCTGTTTTAAATCACATAAACCTATGTCACTATTTAGGGATGTTAAATTAATACCAATTACCCCTAAAATCTGAGTTACAATAGGATTGCAACAAAAGAAAATTGCAATGGTTCTAGTGCAACATAATGACCTATGGTGAGTTCTCTTCCCATAGACTTATTCATCTCCATTGAATCTATCATATTAGATACATGCCTTCTATTTTTATATTAATTTACGATCATTTTTCTATCAAATCATGTCATGACGCTTGTACTTTTCCATCTCATTTTCATTCAAATCTTAATTCACTCATTATATATCCTTTTTCATTACTCCACAAATTTGGCCCATTCACGTCCCCTTATTCTTTACTTTTATTAATACCCATCTTGGCCTTATTTGATAATTATTATGACATTCCCAGGTCATCTTTTCTGTCATTTCACTACCGCATATATAATTCATTTATGTGGGTATGTTTGTAACTCCTCTCACACCATTGTATTTGCCACTAAAAGTCTCCAATGTCTTAACTAACCCATATTCACCACTTGCTAAATAATTTGCAGACAGACTTTATATGAAATGATAGGTTTTTAAAAAAATGATAGAGGAAATTAGATTCTAACCCCATCTTTTTAGCTTATCATATTTTCCAAAGAGGGTTCTCTCCTGACATGAGCCACTAGGATAACCAGGCAAAGTATTGATTGATGTATGTTATACTATTATCAAAATGTTTATTTTTTCTGTCGTGGTTTTCAGGAAAGATGATGATGTGGTGATGAATATAAACCTCAGGTATTTTCTCCAGCTCAACTGCCCACTTGGACATGTAACTAGCTCCTATTTTGCAGATAGTATTATTTACAGGCTATACCTATTAAATTGAAAGCCTTTATATTGATTTCGAAAAAATGATCAGATGGATCCATTAGCAAGATGGGTAGGTGGATACAATCAGAGCTTAAAACTTGGGTAAACCTTTATAAATATATTTATATTTCCTAAAAAATGAAACATTGCCTTTAATATTAATTCAAAAGCCTTTCATATCTATAAATGAAAATATTAATATGGATCAAAGCGATCGAGACTGAATCTGAAAATGAACTAGTTTATTGATTGTTCCAAAGTTATTCACCCTTACTATAACAAATATTGAAATTATGCATTGTAAGATATCACATCAAAATCAAATTAAAAAACTATGGATTTTTTGTGATTGTATATCCATCTCTCGCATAAGGGAACTAATTAGTTAGAATTTCCAATATTTTGTCAATCATGGATAATTCATAAATTGGTATCAAAATGTAACAAAAAAATCAAATAAAACTGAATTAATAAAGTTATTTTAAGTCCTAACCGAGAAACATTTAAATAATATAAATATATTAGATTTTATTATAATATTCAGATATTTAGATTTTTCCAATAAATTATAACTCTAAAGGGATCATAGAAAATTTATAAATTCCGGGAAAACTTGAATTATGATAAATTAAATCTGGATCATTGATGGTATCAGAGCCACTTCCCTTTATTGCTGAATAGGCTTTTGCCCATAAATCTTTAGCAGTGACATTATCTGCAAATCAAGGAGCAATGACACTATAAGGGCATATTAAAATCACAACTACTAACATTTTTGCTTTATTTACCATTGTAACAGCTATGATCTAATTTACTTTATTGAAGAACTTGTCCTTTTTCGCTATTGATTAGAATAAGCATGTGACTTGAAATAAAAATTACACAACGTGGCAGAAGAAAAAAGAAAAAGTTATTAGTTGTTTTTATTCTGCTCTTATTCAATCTATCAGCCCATGCATTAGTAAGCCAACTCTTTAAGGTAGTCATGAGATAAAGTGGAGAGTGCTTTATCTATTAGAAATCAATGAACAATTATGGTCTGAATTTATATTTTAGAAGCATGATTACATGAACATATTCTATGTATGAATACATAGCACATTATAAATCAAGTATTGAGTGATTAAAGCTGGATGGCCAAAAAGTTGGAGAAGGTGCAATTATCTCACATTCGCTGGAGGGCTTCAGACAGAGTACTGTCAATTGGTAGTCAACATCAAACCCCAACCTCAACAATACAGAGTTTTAACATATTACACTGAATTTCAAAGCCCATCACACATTTCTATGCCACTCACAAAACACAAGCTCAATGAATTTCATTCTAATGCCACCTATTCTAAATGGATTGAAATCGGACTCAACCTTATAAATAGGACCAATTAAGATAAATAGGTTAGTTCAAGAAGAATAACAAAATTAGTGTTAGAGTTTCTCTTAATTTCGACATAAAACTAGAAAATGTCATGAAAGGTACGAAAACATAATCAGGCATGGTATCAATCTTGTTAGACTAACACATATATGTCATTAAATATACCAACCCGTGCAAATGCAGTAATGTCAACAAACACAACAAAATTTGAGGCTCGGTATTTTTTTAGTGCATCAGTAGTTCACAATTTGGCACTATATAAAGGATTTCATAGACCTGTAGCATAAAAGCATTAGCATGCCAAAGAAATTTAGGGACCTGTCTGTAACTAGTTGAGTTTTTCTTATAATTTGATCGATAACAAGTGTTATTTAAAACAAATCATATTATAAAAGTATTTTTCAACGTATGATTTTTTACTAGCCTCTATTAACAAGCCAACCTGGATACACTTAAATTTAGAAGTTGGCTTGCTTATGATACTCCTCTTTGCAACATTATACCCCTAATAAATTATATACATGGCCCAAACATTCTGTCTTTATGTGACACAGTTTTGTGCCCCTTGATTACATATTATTATATCCATACATGTTTTACATATTATTATATCACTATATCATTTTGTTGAACATATTATTCCGCTTTGTTGAACATTAAGGGACCATAACCATCAATAGTTATGGCCAGTCATCCTTCCTCAAGCAGTACTCTCACTAGTTATAGTAATGATATGAATGATGATTGGTAATTTGGAACACTAGGGTTCTAGGTTATGCAGGATTAAGTATCACCAACCTAGGTGAAGTGAGGACTTTTCTAGATTTTTCAATGAATTTATATTGTTCACTGGCAGGCAAGCATGGGCCAAACAAGAGAGAGAAACTAGACCAGTTTTGAGTAGATTTTAGTTAAAAAAGGTGCGTACGAATTTACTGAATTGTATCTAAATTTATTTTGATTAGATTGAGTGTAAATGACAGTGAAATATGCATGTTCGATCTAAATTATTTTTATTGCGTGAACAGCAAATCTGTTAATTTTAGAACACATTTACTAATTTATATATTAATTTATTTTTTTACCTAATTAAATTCATCGAAATGAAATCAACAAGAAATTCAAAAGGAGGGAGATTTGTTCTTCTTGAACAAATCTTGGTTGAAAATGAATTTCGAGAATATTTCAAGAAGTTGTTTCACCCCATACACGTAGGATTTTTTTAGTGTTGGGAAGAGAATTATGTGTTCTTTTGGGACAAGAACAGCCATATCCCACACGGCAGGTGGCCTTGTGACAGCAAGAAACCCTAATCTTGATTTATATCACGAGAAATCAAGATTGATAAAGAAGGAGAAGTGTAGAGAATGCAAGAACTGGCTTACCAAGCTGGTATGCCTCTCGTTCTACCTCCATAAGCGGTGGATGCTTATCACTTCTTGGAATCCTTGGCAGCTAAAATGCAAAGAGATAGAGACAGGGGGGAAACCTTGGGATAGGGAGTAGAAAGAAAATGGTTTCTCTCTTCCAACTAGGCTTTGTGAGCTCACATTCTACTTGGCCCGCATTAATTCTCAGAACACTAGAGAGAGAGAGAGCAACTGAAGAATCTTCTCACCCTTTAACTCAAATTCTAAATGAAACTTTACGATGTCTTTTGCAAAGAAGTCTAAATCATTTATAGGCATGCCTTAAATAATGGATCAATTTGATGGGTGAGATTTGGGCCAAGCCCACATGACCGTTAGTGTTTCTTCTTGAATATTTGAATCCTTTTAAAGGGTCTCTTAGAGTTACATCTTGGGTCTTCTCTCAAGAGGAAGGGCCAATAACCCTATGAGATCTCCTTTGGCTTTATGAAGAGTCCCTTGGTCCTTTCATAAGAGAAATTTCTTAGTCCTGGACAAGGTCAAAAATTCTCAAATTAAGAGGTTTCATGCAGCCCACTTTGCCAAGTGGGTCACATTAATTTCAAAATTATACTTTAATATTATTTTAAAGATGAATACATGTGGAGATTCATACCATGATATTTCACTAAATCCACATGGTCCAAGTTGAGATTTCATATGAAATGTGAATAAAATGGGCCTTAGTGATGATAGATCTTCTTTAATAAGCGTATTTGCATTAAGAGCTTCAAACTATGGCAGAATATATTTAAAAGAGACTATATTGGATTCCAGGTGAGTAGCTTTCATCCTACGTAGATCAAAGAGTCGTTGCCTGCAGAAGATTGATTGAGTGACTCTCTTGGCCATGCATATCTCCTCTGGCCATGGACATTGATTATGAGCCTAACTGTCCCTTTGAACTTCATGAAGAATGTGATTTGAAAGATGAAGTTGGATTTGGGTTAGGCCCTTTTGATTCACCATCATTTTCTGATCCTCTATCCACAAAGCAGGCATTAACGGAGAGACAACATCCTCCATGTGAAGCCAAGTAGCAAAGATTAAGGTCGTCTCCTAAGGGATTGGATCATAGAAATTGGGTTAGCTAATGCGAAAAAATGCAGGGGTAATAGATCCTAGGATAGTAGTCATAAAGGCAATATTTTATTATTGTTATCTAAATTTATTGTAGGAAAGCATGGAAACTATATTTGAAGGTACTAAAGTGGAATAATAAATGGAATTAGAGGGATGAAGATTGGGAAGAAATAGAAAAAATTAAAATTTGTAATTGAAGAAAATCAAGAACATAAGGAAGTGTTTAAAGAGATGTCTAATAAAAAGATTGAGCTTATATAAGTTTTTATAAACAAATTTTTCTCAATTTGTTTTTATTGAAAGCAGGAAATCTGTACTATGGGAATAAATGTGAATTAAAATTAATTTTTACCTACTTTTTAGAAGTTGGATTTATGGTACAAAATTCTGAATAACCTGTTGAAAAGATTGAGTATAAACTGTTTGATAAAATTCATTGAAGGAGAATATTTACATTGTGTTTTTACAAACAGATTAAGACGTTTAGCTTTCTACATTTATTATATATTTTTAAAGATTTTCATTGGATTACAAATATTCCAAAAAAATAAATTGAAGTTTGTTTGGGAATCAGGGTTGACTAGTTGTTTGATGAACTGCGCAAAAGATAAAAAAATTCCAGAAAATATGAAACAGCTGTGCCTTAATGGTATGAAGTTTACTCTTGAGTTAGTTAAAAAATTGTGTAAGTTTTTAACTATTAATTCTAGGTATGCGTGGACATGTTGGCATTCGATACCATTTTGGGTTCAGCAGTTGTTTCGAACCCTTTATCTGCCAAGTCATCGTTGTAGTAAATCCTTTGCTCCTCTTCTCAATTATCTGCCACCTGATGTAATATGACTACACCGGGATCGACGGGTTTGTATTACAACACAATACATAATGATGAATGGTTTATGAGTATTTAGATGATATGGAAATCAAGAGAAACTCCTACGAGCAATATACGACGTCTCTTAACTTGGGTGAACAATCAATGAATTCCACTAGGAGTGAGATTAACCAGACCAGACTCCCAATGACCCTCAAGACTAATTAAGATGTCTATAGTGTAAGGGGTGTTTGACGGTCCTTGGCTGTTCCAAGTCTAAAATCAACGAATAGCTTTCTACCTCAATGAACCCCTAACTCTCGACAAATGGCTATCCTATCTCAGTTATCCTCTTCATCCTTGGCAGAGAAAATGATAGGGGAGGACTGCACTGCACCAAGTAATAATACTGAAATGTAATGGGGAGGGGAGCTAAAAGATACCTGATTGACGTGAGTCCATGGCACGAAACCAGGTTTGCTTGAACTCAGAGATGACTGCAAAGCACCGGGTGATTGGATCTAGGGCGCAAAGGGGTACGCATCGCTGATTGACCACAGCGCGCGGTTGAGCACAACCGGGTGGCTGGCGCGGAAGCTGAACGGCTCGATGGGCCATGCGCACGAGGACAGTCGGTGCACAATTGAGGGGGGGAGGGGGCAGGGTCCACCACCGTGCGGTAGTGCGCCAGCAACTGCAGGCGCGGGGGCCATGTGGTGCTTGTGCCAGTATGCGTGGAGGGGCGCACGAGCAGGGAGCTGGGGCGTGCGGCCGCGGGCGAGAATAATAGCCGCCTACGCGCGGTGGCCTGCGGTGGTGTGGCCACGGGTGCGGGGCCGTGCTGGAGACCGGCGCGGGCGCTGAGCGCCGCGAGACGCTGGCTCAAGCACGGACAGTGCGGGTGTAGAGGCGGCGTGCGTGGGGCACAATCGATGGGGGAGCGAGGATGGTGTTCCCCGACAGGGTTGATGGGCTCTCAAGATCTCCAACAACTGGGTAGACCAATGTTGAATGTTGGATCTTCTTGTCAGCAAGAACAGCGACTCTAGGCGATGGAGTTGCCGATGACAGGAGTCGATGTCGACACGTCCTCGGAGTGATCTCAACGAGGGGGTGATGGCGATGACAACTCCCAAAGATAGAAATCTTGAATCTTCAAGAAAACTATCTGAACAGGTGCAGGTCGTCCCAGCGGCATCGAAATGTCCTCGGAGTGATCTCGACGAGGCCGTTGTCAGCGACGGCTCACGGAGTGGTCTCGACGTGAGGTGGGTGAGGGCAACCACGTTCCCAGGACTATCTAACTCCTATCTAATCCTCTCTAAGCACTAAGGTAGAAAAGTAGAACACAATTTCAATTCATCAATTCCTACTTCACTTGCGGCATGCTATTCCCTTATATAGGGAAAATAGGTGCCAAGTAACGTTTCTAGGGGAGGAATCGTCGTGAGACATGGTCCGTCCACTAGTCACAATTACAACTGAAATTTGAAAAATTAACGTGGACAAGGCCTGATAATCTCAGTTTTGGGGTGTTTTTACTGGTTATTAATCGGTCTAATCGTGTGAGGACTGAGCTTATCTAACACAATTTATAACCTCACAGCCTTAGGGCAAGTGGGGTGTCGATCCACAGGGAGCAGGTAAATTCAGAGTATTTTCCTTTTTTGATTCGAAGTATATTAAAACTCAGACTGCTAAGTTCAGTTCTATAATTCAGTTAAATTGTTATCAGTTAGTTTCTACAAGTAAACTTTATAGAATTTAACTGAGTAGGTCAGTCAGCAGAGAATTTATCTGCTGACAGTGTGTCTTTGCCCCTAAGGGCAAATAAGCAAGCACCCTGCGTGCAGGTAGGCCTGAACGCAGGCTCTCACTTGCGCGCAGGCTTGCACGTTGCCACCTTGCGCAAGCGAGCGCTGCTCGCGGTGCTGCTACGGGCAGGCAAGCCTGCTCGCGGCGTCTTAGTGTGCTGGTGAGCCTGCTCGCAGCGCTGCTGCACGCGGGCGAGCCTATTCGCGGCGGTGCTGCGCGGGCGAGCCTACTCTCGGCGCTGCTGCGCAGGCGTTGTTCCCCGCGGCTTGGATTTCTGGCAACCTAGGCTGTTGCCTGGGTTGCTAGCTGCTTGGAAGCTCTGCAGGAGGAGATTTCATGCTCGGTTGTGAACAATGAGTGGGGATTTTTAGGAGAACAAAAGGGAAAACGATTCAATCAAGTGTGAAACTCGAAATCAAGTGTAAACAAAGGAACAACAGAAGTTTGAAAATGCTGAAGACACAGATTGTGATCTCCAGCCCAACTCTGATTGTCTTAGAAGGGAGAAGAAGATTACACTGAAACTGAAATGCTCACACCACCTTGTGTCACGCCCTTCCGGCAAGATGACGATCGTCGTGCTCCAGCTATTCTTCAGCCTGCTTCTCTCCCAGCTCCAATGCTCATCAGCCTTGGAGGGTCTGCAGAAATCCTTCTTCTCCAAGCCCTAGCTTCCTTGAGAGAAATTCTGGACAACCTACAATGAACTCTTAAAAGAGTATTTATAGGTTTCTCTTAAAACATGCCCTGGGGGCATTTTTGGAATTTTCTTCTTCCTGATTTCTCGCCAGCTCCCCCTGATCCATTTCGTCTTCCTTTGGCTGCCTTACTCTATTTCTGAACTCATTAATCAAAATTTTCAGATATAATCCACTTGATTCAAAGAATCAAGTGGGGTTAGTAAATTTATAAAACAATGCATATGGATGGCAACCAACATGAATTAGATGGATACAATTGATGCTTTTATGCTCAAAAAGTCTAAACATTTGATGACGTATTGATAGTCATCAAGGCCCAAACGCAACGGCCCGGTCTGTAGGTTTAATAAAACGAAAATACAATAAAAAATAAGGCGTGAAATCAAATACTACTTACGCGGAGTACTTGAACGCAAAGTGGCGAGCGTCGGCACGAGCAGCCCGGTGTGGTTGGACTCGTCCCGTCCCGGCGTCATCCTGATGGCCCCCCATCACCATCTTTCTTCTCTCTTCGAGCCAACGAGCTCTCACCATACTAATCAAGAGTTCCCAAGAGGAAGTTACATGATTTTCAGGAGTTTTTCCCTCCCATTTTGTTCTCGAAATCAATTTAACAACGGTAAAACATACCCCTTCTTATTAGGCTAACTCAGTTATTGAAGGTAGCAGTTGATACAAGAACCCCCCCGGTTGGTATGTGACCTTTCTTAACTTTTACGTGGTGGCAATTTAGCAAAATTTTTTCTTTTGGTCACCAGAATTGGGTCCTTGACAACATAGGTGATTGAGAGAGGTAGAGGAGGATGGTTTTCCTCCTCGACAAATTGTTTATTGTCTTGGAGGGCTCAAATTGTTGCCTTAAACCCTCTTAGTCTAGGGTGTCCTTGCACACTCTGCACTTTCTTTAGATAGCCATTTTTCATTGGTCTGCGTCAACATACGTAGCTGATTTGGCAATTGTAAAAGAGAGACTGAGAAGAAATAAAGTACATAATCGACTTTTACCATTTGATATTTTTAGAAAATACCAACGGTTTGGATTATATCTTTGGCTTTAGGAAAAGCCCATTTCAACTCAGGCTTATGGCTAGGTCTATGCAAAGCTTGAGATTGGCTTTCCTTGTGTTATCGTGTAGCAGCGGCCCATGGGCATGGTGAAGACTTCTTATGTCTTCCCTAGCCCAGTCCAAACCTATCTAAAAGATTTATTTGTTAATCCCATATGAAAACAAATCAAATCCATCATTAGTATATAAATGCCAAAACCAGTTTACCATATAATTCAAAGAAAGAAGAATGAGAAAAACTTCCCATACGTGCGCACATGGGAAGTGATGTTGTGTAGCTACGTGATGCGGTGTACTCTTGTCGGCTGTGGCTGCAGCTATGGTTGTGACTGTAGCTTTGGCTGTCATGTGATCAAATTTTGGGCTTAGAACAATGCTTGAAACTGACTCGTGACGGCCTTAGTGCTTGGAGCAGAACACTTAGCAGCCTTGGTTTGCTGGAGGGGAAGTCTTTGCAATATATTAAAATTTCATAGAAGGGGTTAGGAGAGGAGGTGCGGATGCAGCCCCATACAGGAATAGGGTCATTTCATTCTTATTTAAAAGAGCATACATCATAGTTATGGGCATTACATGGGGGAGGATAAAGGAAGATATTGAAGTAACGATAAGAGGCCTCGTGCGCCTTGGTAGTGTCACTCCTTCACCTTGAGGCCCGCTACTACGCGCATATCCTTGGGCCGGTAGCCGTGCACCCTTAGGCATGGTGCTCTGCCATCTGTCAATCCATCCCAGCCTTTACACTCTGTGTGCCACCAGCACCCGCGCTAATACCTATCACGCCCGATCCGCTCGAGCATCGCGATGCTCGGCGCCTCAAGTTGGGCATTGCGTGCCCATCACTATACGTGGATGTGCCATGACTGTGGACCATCTTAGCGTTCATAGTAAACCAAGGCCTTAATCTTCTAGTGAAATGTCTCCCGCCCCGTGCCCTGGATATGCACTACCCACGGCATGCGCATAACCGCACAACTCACCTGCACAACCCCATGCGCCACCCCCCAACGCTACCACCAAGCTTGTGTGTCCTAGGCACGTGCACGACACTTGACGCCCATGTGCACCCACTCTCGATGGCCCGCGCCCTAAGCACGTGTGGGCCTCCCCTGATCTGTGATGCTTGAGTGCCACCGAACACACACACCATGAGGACTATGGCCTAAGAGTCCAGGGTCGGGCGTCACTGCTCGTCATGCATTTTGTAAAGTGGCACATAAGGACTCCATCTCATGTTGACGACGTCAACACAAATTCTGCGGACACGCCATCGCCGCCACCCGACCAAGTCAACGCACCAGCTTCAATCACGTCTCCACCTACGCACGCCCCGTCACGCGTCATGACACGTCATCAACGCCAGATCAAGAACTGTCCTTTGACGTGACATGATATCACGTCCCCACCTTTATTTTTATTTTTATCTCTCGCATTTCCTCTTTCCTCCAATGTTGCAAGGAACATTTGGCAAGTTTTATTTCAAGAGTTGAGTTTTCTTCTTGGAGGACTTGACCTAGCCCTCTTCCTGTCGGACCGTTGCCACTACCGCCGTCGGCGTCACCCTGAGTTGTCGGCCACCGCTCCTTCTCCGTGCCCATTCGACTCTTACCGCCCTTCCTCAGGATCTCCCAAGCGTCAGGCCGCCCACGCCAGGGCCGCCCAGCGCTCAGGCCACCCGGCCATCTAAGCGCCAGGCCGCCCCGCTAGGACAACCGAGCGCTCAGCCGCCCGGGCAGTCGGCCGCCCGCGCTAGGGCCACCCAGCGCCCGACCACCTAAGCGCCAGGCCGCCCCATCAAGGCCACCCAGCGCCTGGATGCCCAAGCGCTGGGCCGCCCAAGTGCCCGACCAGCCACACCAAAGCGCCCAGCGCCCATCCACCCACGCGTCAAGCCGCCCGGCCAGGGCCGCCCAGCACCAAGCCGCTAGAGCACCGGGCCGTCCACGCTAGGGCCGCCTAGTGCCCGACCATCCAAGGGCCAAGCTGCCCCGTTAGGGCCGCCTAGTGCCCGGCCACCCGATTGCCAGGCCACCCACGCCAGGTAGCCCAGCGCTTGGCCGCCCAAGCGCCTTGCCACCCACGCTTGGCCGCCCAACTCTCGGCCACCCAAGCACTAGGCCGCCCACACCAGATCGCCCAGCGCCCACACCAAGCACCTAGCGCCGACCGCCCGACGCTTGACCGTCCCAGCGCTAGGATGCCCCTGACAAGCTGCTTGCCGCTAGGGCCTCTCACGCACCCTTGGTGCAGAGGTATCTCTCAAACTCTTTGGTGTCTGTGTTCATCGTCTAGTGTTCCGCAAGAAGTTCTTCCACTGCTGTCGGATTTTCTTTAGGTTTTCTCGAATTTTCAACAATGAGTGGATTAGGTTTTTCTTGAGTTTTCCCGCAAGCGTAAATTTGATAGTATTGATTTTGGTGCTTAGCATCATCGCTGTGGTTGAAGACAATACTCCTGCCCTCGACGAGGAAAGGGGCTACACCACTACTATTTCATCGGATTTAAATATTTTAAAATTGATCGTGTGAATTGTGGTCAGTTTTATCCATCCCTCTAAACTGGCCCAATATTTGGCAGCATTCCCCGTCGTCCCTTTTTCAAACACCAAAGTCGTCCTACATCCATCATCTACTGTTGTCCTGTATTAGTTGTCTTGCATCAAATTGGTATCAGAGCCTAACCTGTGTCAGCCTACCTATTTCGCAATCGTAGATTTCATCCATTCATCATTACATTTGCATGCATCTGCGTTCAGGCAAACGCATCTCCGCGCAAATGAATGACCCATCCCTAGATAGTCGTGAGGTGTGACTCCCCATCCAAGATTCATCTCCACCCGCTCCACCATCCTCCTCACCTAGGGATGTTGACCGCATGTTAGACGCTGTCTAGAACGATTTTCGTGATGTGAATACACGATTAACCAACATGGACAACTGTCTAACCAGTTCTATCGATGCGAATAGTGAGCTAACTTATCAATTAGAGAATCGAGGTCGTGATAGGCATTGTGGTGATCGCGAAGACCTGTACCTGCCTGAACCTAGATCGCGGGATCACGATAGGAATCATCACGTATCGGATGATCCCAATCAACCCGAGATTAGATCCGGGGGACGTAATCAGAATCGTCCTGAATGAGAGGATCAAATTCCTCCCGAGAATGGAACGCCACTCCACGATAGAAATCGTGAAGATGATTTCTATCCACCTGAGCCTGGAACCCCAGGCCAAGATAGGAATCATCCTCCACGGAATGATTCCTATCCACCTGCGGGTAGAAACCCGGTACATAATGGAAATCGTCCACCCCGTGATAGTTACTATCTACCATAGGAGAGGGCCCCAGATCATGATAGGAATCATCCCTCGTGGAATGATCCCTATCCGCCTAATGATAGACGTTGAGGTTGGAATGGGAATCGTCTAGAACTTGACGATCCCTATCCACCCAATGATCGGGCACAACCTTGTGATCAGAGACGTGTGGATCACAACAATCATTCGCAGCAGATTCAAAGAAGTGTCAAAGTAGATGTTCCATATTATGAGGGATCTAGGGACCCTATAGAATATCTAGATTGGGAGTCTAAGCTTAACAATTACTTCAAATGGTACAACATGCTTAAGTGGCAAAAAGTTCAATATGCTGAGATGAAACTAGGGGGTCAAGCCAAAATCTTTTGGGAGAATCTTGAGTTTTCGATCTATAACCGACGTGAGGTACCTATTGACACTTGGCCCCAAGTGAAAGACAATTGCGTGAGAAATATGTTTCTATTGCTTATTTAGATAATCTTCTAGAACAATGGCATAAGTTACAATAGGGTAGGCGCCCCGCCTCAGATTACATCACTCAATTGGAGGAATTTTATATGAGATGTCGAGTTGAGGAGAATCCCCAAGCTGTCATATCCGGATATAGAACTGGACTTGACCCGTACTTATAGACAGAATTACTCGTTCGCAAGGCTACTACACTTCAGCAGGCCTATCAGATTGTAGAAGAGCTTGAACTCTGCGAAACCTTATATAACACTCCTGTCGTCAGTGGCCGTCCCGCTCCGGCCGATCGTGGTCATTCCTCTTACTCCAATCGTTTAGCTCCGCGTAACCCACCACTAGCTCTCTCGGCACTGGTACCTATGCTCACTCGCACTTCCACCGAACACTGTCCTCCAGTTTCGACACCACAATCCACCACTCCGACCACCACGAGAGCTATGCCTCAATCCAATCTAGCACAAATCGGTTCGTCTGGCATGACTTACTTTAAGTGTCAGGGACGTAGTCAAGAGCCTCCCAATGCCCTCCCCAAGCCCTACATATTGGACTAGAACCTGTGGATATTAAACCTACTCTAGACGAGCAACCTATTGATGAAAAAGAGTGTAGGGTAGATAATTACGTCGTAGATGAATTTGTGCATGAAGAAGGTTTGATGAGCTCCATTGGCATCACTTACTGCCCACCATCCCTTCCTCATTGTGATCCATCTACATCCGTTAGGGGAATTGCTCGCTGCAACCTTACCCGACCATCCATTGATGATTCTTCATTGAGGACATCCATATTTTATACTTACTTTACGATTGGTGATAAGATGTGCAAGACGATTGTAGATAGTGGTAGTTGTGACAATGCCGTCTCTGATGTTATGCCTTCACATTTGGGATTACCATTGATTGATCACCCTCATCCCTATTATGTATCATGGATCGACGCTACCTTGATTCCCGTGAAGAGTCAATGCCTCCTTCCTTTAAAGGTTCCATCATTCGAGGAAGAAGTATTGTGTGAAGTGTTACCCATGAAGGTGGGCAGCATTATCCGTGGCTGCCCTTCGCTATTTGATAATGACGTACACATTTTTGGTAGGAGTAACACTTGTTCATTTATCTATCAGGGTAAAAAAATCTCGTGGCACCCTTATACTCAGAACCCGAAGAAGCCTTCACCAAAATCTACGTCGTTAGGTTTATGCATTCTCAATGGTCGCCAATTTCAAAAGGAGATAGATAGTGAGATGTCCATTTGTCTCGCCATGATTCTCGACTGAAATTTTGATCACCCCCACCACCAGAGGTTTCCCAATTACTTGCTGAGTTTGAGAGTGTCTTTCCTGAGGATTTATCCAATGACCTGCCACCTATGCATGAAATTCAGCATGCCATCGACTTCATTCCCAGATCATCCCTACCAAATCTTTCCCATTATCATATGGATCCCACGCAATATAAGGAACTTCAGCGTCAAGTCCAAGAGCTATTGGACAAGGGATTTATTCGTGAAAGCCTTAGCCCATGCGTCGTACCTGCATTGTTGGCTCCCAAAAAGGATGGGAGTTGGCGCATGTGTATCGATTGTAGAGCCATAAATAAGATCACTGTCAAGTATAGGTTTCCCATCCCTCGCATTGATGATATGTTTGACATGATGGCTGGTTAGAGGATTTTCTTAAAATTTGATCTAAAGAATGGTTATCATCAAGTCTGAATCTGTCTTGGAGATTAGTGGAAAACCGCATTTAAAATCAAGGATGGATTATATGAATGAAAAGTTATGCCTTTTTGCTTGTCGAATGCACCTAGTACCTTCCAGCGATTAATGAACCACATTCTTAGGCCATTCATAAGAGACTTTGTTGTGGTTTATTTTGATGCTATACTCATCAACAGTAAATCCAAACACAACCACGTCCATCACCTACGCCTAGTGTGTGAGGTCCTAAAGATCGAGCAATTATATGCCCATCCAAAAAATATTTTGTTTCGTTTCTTGTTGATCATATCTCATTCCTAGGCTTTATCTTATAGGCGCAAGGTGTATGCGTCGATCCGACCAAAATAGACGCCATTACCCAATGGCCGACACCTAGGAGTGTCCATGATGTTCGTAGCTTCCATGGTTTAGCGACCTTCTATAGACGCTTCATATCTAATTCTGGTACTATCATGGCACCCATGACCGAGTGCCTAAAGGGTAATCACTTCGAGTGGACTGCATTAGCACAGAAATCCTTTGATAATATAAAACTTAAGATGACACAAGCTCCCCTCCTGTGTTTACCCGATTTTAATAAAGTGTTTGTGATCGCATGTGATGCGTCGGGATTAGGAATTGGAGGAGTATTGAGTCAGGAGAATCATCCCATCACATTCTTTAGTGAAAAGTTGAACGATGCCAAGCTCAAATACTCCACCTATGATAAAGAATTCTATGCCATCATTCAATCCTTACGTCACTGGCGTCATTATCTACTTTCTAAAGAATTTGTTCTCTACTCCAATCATGAGGCATTGAAGTATCTCCACTCCCAGCAGAAGTTAAATCCTAGGCACGTTAGATGGGTCGACTACATTCAATCATACACCTTTGTCCTTATGCATAAGAGGGACGTCAAGAATATGGTCGCCGATGCGTTGAGTAGGCGAGTCCACCTTTTAAATGTCATGAAAATTGAGGTAATTGGCTTTGATCAGATAAAAGATCTTTATACCGATTGTCTGGACTTTGCGCCTATCATCCTGTCCTTATGAAAATATCCTAACCAGAAAACCCAATATTCCAGAAGAGGGATTCCTATTTTATGACCGCCACCTTTGCATCCCACAGACTTCTCTCAAAGACTTTCTCGTTTGGGAAACACACGCCGGAGGCCTAAGTGGTCACTTTGGGAGAGACAAGATGATCACGATCGTAGAGCATAGATTCTCTTGGCCATCCTTAAAAAGAGATGTAGCAAATATTGTGCCCCAATGTCGTGTATGTGCTCTTGCTAAACAGGTCAAGCAAAACACTGGTCTCTTTACTCCCCTACAGGTCCCTCATAAACTCTAGGATGACGTGAGCATCGACTTTGTGCTAGGACTTTCGAGGACTCTCAAGCGTCATGATTCCATCATGGTTGTCATATATCGCTTTTCTAAAATGGCCCATTTCATTCCTTGTTTTAAAACTTCTGATGCTTCTCATGTCGCACAACTTTATATTAATGAAGTTGTCCGCCTACATGGGCTTCCAAAGAGTATAGTATCGGACAGAGATGCCAGATTCACTAGCTACTTTTGGAAGACCCTTTCACAAAGCTCCAATTTTCTACAGCTTTTAACCCGCAAATTGACGGTCAAACTGAAGTCGTTAATAGAAGCCTTGGCAATCTATTGCGATCTTTGGTTGGAGACAATCTCAAATATTGGGATACTATCATTCTGCGCGCCGAGTTTGCCTATACCGCATCAGTCAACCCTACCACCGGCATGAGTCCTTTTGAAATTGTTCATGGTCATCCATCTCGCAAACCTACCGGCCTCATACCCATGTTGCCGCATGCTAGAGTCTCAGACGATGATCATGAGTTTGCAAATCATATTAGAAGTCTGCATGAGGACATTCATAAGCTCATCATGAATAGCAACACTTCCTACAAAAAAACCGCAGATTTACACCGTCGTTTTTGTGAGTTTAATGAAGGTGACATGGTGATGGTAAGGGTTAGGTCGGAGAGATTCTCTTCCAAGCGGGCTACCAAGCTTCATGCTCATTGTGCCGGGCCGTTCCCAATCCTCAAGCGAGTTGGGGAAAATGCCTATGTCATCGATATACCCTCCACATGGGAGACAAGCACTACCTTCAATATTTTGGATTTGGTCACATTTAAAGCCCCACCTCCCTCATCTATTGACCAATCTCTACCCATGGACTTCACGGTGAGCGACTTTGACTTGTCCACTCCTCCTTCACTACCCTCCGATTGGCAAGAGAACATCAAGGCTATACTGGACGAAGTAATCACCTTCACCAACGGTGGGACAGTGCAGAAGTTTCTTATTCGTTGGCAGGGCAAACCATCGACGGACGACACATGAATTTCGGAAGAGGACCGGGCTCGCTTGTGCCCCGACTTGGTGATCCCGCTGGAGTTTTCTTTCAATGACTCGACATAGTCAAGTTCTTCTAAGCCCGGAGGAATTGACGGCAATGACTACAACACAATTTCTGAAGACACGCTGCTGCCGTCGCCCGACCAAGCCAACGCATCGGCTTCAATCACATCTCCACCTACGCACGCCCCGTCACACGTCATGACACGTCGTTAACGCCAGATCAAGAACTGTCCTTTGGCGTGACATGATATCACGTCGCCCACCTTTATTTTTATTTTTATCTCTCGCATTTCCTCTTTCCTCCAAGGCCTATATATATAGGCCAATGTTGCAAGGAACATTTGGCAAGATTTATTTCAAGAATTGAGTTTTCTTCTTGGAGGACTTGCCCTAGCCCTCTTCCTCTCGGACCGTCACCCTGAGTTATCGGCCACCGCTCCTTCTCCTTGCCCGTTCAGGTCCTACCGTCCTTCAATAGGATCGCCCAAGCGCCAGGCCGCCCACGCCAGGGCCGCCCATTGCTTAGGCCACCCGGCCATCTAAGCGCCAGGCCGCCCCGCCAAGACCGCCGAGCGCTTGACCACCCGAGAGCTCGACTGCCCACGCTAGGGCCATCCAGCGCCCGACCACCCAAGCGCTAGGCTGCCCCATCAAGGCCGCCCAGCGCCCGGCTGCCCAAGCGCCTTGCTGCTCACACTAGGGCTGCAGAGCACCTAGCGACCCAAGCGCAAGGCCGCCCAGCGCCCGCCCGCCTGAATGCCCGGCCGCCCACACTAGGGCCACCCAGCGCCCGGCCATCCAATCACCAGACCGCCCACGCAAGGCAGCCCATCGCTTGGTCGCCCAAGCGCCAAGCCACCCACGCCTAACCGCCCAACGCTTTGTCCCCCAAGCACCAAGCCGCCCACACCAGACTGCCTAGTGCCCAAGCCACCGAGCACCGAGCGCCGATCGCCCGACGCTTGGCCGGCCCAGCGCCAGGACGCCCCCGACAAGCTGCTTGCCCCTTGGTCGTCTTCACTCCTTGATTTCCACCAGCGTCCCATTCATGCCTCTCGCTTGTCAACGATACGATCAGGATTTTCCGCATCCCCATCACGCACCCCTAGTGTAGAGGTACCCCTCAAACTCTTTGGTGTTCGTGTTCTTCGTCCAGTGTTCCGCGAGAAGTTCTTCCACCTCCGTCAGATTTGTTTTAGGTTTTCTGGAATTTTCAACGACTAGTGGATTTGGTTTTTCTTGAGTTTTCCCACAAGCGTGAATTCGATAGTATTGATTTTGGTGCTTAGCATCATCGCGGTGGTTGAAGACAATACTCGTGCCCTTGACGAGGAAAGGGGCTGCACCACTACTATTTAATCGGATTTAAATCTTTCAAAATCAATCGTGTGAATTGTGGTCGGTTTTATCCATCCCCTCTCTAAACCAGCCCATTATTTGGCATTCCCCATCGTCCCTTTTTCCATCACCAAAGTTGTCCTACATCCATCATCTCTTGTTGTTCTGCATTAGTTGTCCTGCATCATCATGAGTCCTGCACACAGACATGTTCCCATAATTATCACACAGGCCTGTATGGGGGAGGGCCGCATACTTTGGGACCTTACACTGGTTCTTGGCAATCTCGATAAAGTTGCGGCTCTGGCATTACGGCACCTTCAAGGCCACTTTATTTGTATTGTTTTTAATCAATCGACAGTTTTTTGACCTATGATGTTTATACCATATTTAATGTCATAATCATGCTAAATTCATTAAAATAGGAACGTTTACATAATGTATGAATTGATTCATGGAATAGATTTTATTCTTCACATAACAGTAAAAATTTATGCTTATTCCATCTCATAGACAACATGTTACCTTCAAATTTATAAACTGTATGCATGAATTTCAAAAAGTCAGTTTGTCTTCTGGTCAAGCTTATGGAGCTCTACCTTAGTTGACAACATTGATCTTCCAACCTCCTTGCTGTTATACCAATTTGTTGAAAGAATATACTGAAAGATAAAGAAGAAGACCAGGTGTTGTACAAGAACAACAACATGGGATTGGGGAACAATAAAACAAAGTAGAGAGATAGCGAGAGAGGAGATGGAAATAATCAAAGAGAAGTGCTTTTGAAAATTAGAGGTGCTAATGTTCCATGATGCACCAATATTATAGCGTTTTGAAGGAATGAAATAAAAGAAAAAGAGATGGAGGAAAGAAAAATGAGGAGGGATGTGTCTATTTCTCCTCTTTGAAGACTCACGTTCTACGAATAACCAATTTATGTATTGTTTGTCAGTGATGTTCTGCATACACCTGAAAAATCAGAATAACCACCCACGAGAATATCACTGTTAACAATTGGATTAGCTGACTTAAGCGAATTATGGCATGCATAATTCCACAGCCATAATAATTTAAGGAGAAAATTACACGTCTCTGCAGATACAATATCAGGATCAGTATATAAAAATGAACCAATGAGCGACAACATAATAATAATAAAATACAAATACAACAAAACAACCACGAAATTTATTAAAGGGGTGACAGATTTGGGCAATTCAACTTATCAAACCATCTCCGTGGTATTTATGGGCGTATAAGTGGACGACTGATACTAGTAAGTGGATGTGTGTGACCAATAGAATTGTCTGAGTGTTATCATCCTGGTAACTCGGTCCGTATCCAAAAGCCCTTTGCTCTCCCATCGAATTAAAATGTGGAAAACGTGAAATAGGTGGGTTATAAAGGAGTCCAGAACTCGGTGAAAATTGAGATTAGCGAGTAACATTGAAAGATGTACCTCTATATTGATTATGAGAATCAGAGGCTAGGATAAAACATAGATAGGAAATAATCTAGCAGCTCAGATAAAACACAAAGAGGAAATAACCTAACAGCAAGGCTTCATCTTAACATAGCCGTATTTTGTTATAACGGCAACGATTAAGTTATAGAACCTAACTATCGTAACAGCTATTAGATATTAAGATAAGTATGAACCAACTGTTATTTCTTAGTTTCCCCAGAGATTGACTCTCCTGAGATACTAAAAGAAGGGTTATCAGTTGAAAGGGAGCCCTGGAAATTGGACAACGCATAGATTTGTTGCGACCCTATGCTTGTTGAGACGATTCATGTTCTCGAACAGACGGAAGAAGAAAGAAAAAGAATTTGAAAGAAAGTGTGGGAGAAGGAGGAGAGCCTTGAGAACAAGACTAAAGTTGAGATCGTATTATTATCCGCAAACTTATTACATCAATGTTGGTTCGTATTTATAATGTGTATAGTTGTAACTATAGTAGTTAGGTTGTTATAATCATAGCCGTTATAATTAGTTATAACGGCTAGTTTATAACAAATATTAGCCGTTGGATCTTGGCGTTGTGTCCTATCTATATTTTATCCTATCTATGTGTATTCCTATCTATATTTAATCCTAAGCTATGTTTAAACTTATATTTAATCCTACATCTATTTCTCTAACGAGTATATGGGGTACGTGTTCAATTCTTACTAACTAATCTTTTATTAAAGTCCCTATTGGTCCATGTATTGCTGACTCCATTCTTCTGGGCCCGCTTTTCTGACATGGCTTCCACGTGCCGATCCTAGTCGACATTGTCGAGTAAAACTCCTCTTATCAACGCTAACAGCTACATTTGTTGCATCCTATTCAACCTACCTATGGTTGCGGATCCCACACGCAATTAGTGGCCTTCAACCTGATGTCCGACGAAAGGAGAGTATGACGATATAATCGAAGAAAGAAGAAGACGATTACTTTCGTTCTTGAAGAAAATACTGTTGTGTTTCATTGGGATAAGTCCTCTGCTATGTGCCTTCTCTGCCTTATTCCCTTTAGCTTGAAGTGTTTTTTTTAATTAACCCTTAGATGGATACGAGAGTAACGGAGTAAAATACAGTTGAAATAGAGTTGACCATTGAGATGGCCAGGATAACTAAAATAGAGTTGGA
The DNA here is from genome assembly GCF_029677425.1 of Wolffia australiana. Taxonomy (NCBI): domain Eukaryota; kingdom Viridiplantae; phylum Streptophyta; class Magnoliopsida; order Alismatales; family Araceae; genus Wolffia; species Wolffia australiana. The sequence goes on from NC_135847.1 coordinate 11,172,655, forward strand.
AGTTTAGTTCGGGATAGTCGCTTATGTTGTTTTCGTGTTAGATGTTTAAGTCGCGTCATGATCAGGTTTGCTTTTTATGCCATATTGTTGGCTTTTCTTTTCGCTTTCACTGAGTTGATTTAAGATTCCTACGTTCTCATCAAATTAGTTGGAGAGGACAGCAAGCAGAAAGCAAAAGAAGGGTCAGGAAAACAGAAAAGTTTAGAACGCTGACTGTACTTTTCTTGTAAGAGTTACACAAGAGGTAAAACCTCTGGGTTTCGACTAGAGCAAATGCAGCTTTTGATAACCTCGAGACACCGAGATGTTTTCTATCTGTATTGTTTTTCAGCGTTCCTAGAAGAAGTTACAAAACGCAGCGCTGAATCCAAAAGTACCCTGTGAATTTATACCTAAAAAAATTGTATCACACGTAAGACTCCAGTGAATCAAAAAATGCGAAAGTCAATGGAAACATAAAAAGCTGTATCAAGCGTAGTACGCTGCCGTTAGAGAGATAATCTTGACTGAGTTATTTAACATGCGTAGCATGCGAGCTTTAGGCTTGAGTAGGTCAGGGAATAAACCATGTCAGCATGGATCACTGGTATATAGGGAGATGTGGAGGCAGGAGCTGGGTTTCAGGAGAACATGACTGGGTGTCTTGGAAGACCAAAGTCTTTGGACAGGTGCGTAGCCATGCTTAGTTTGAGTCTTTAGGCAGTTATGAGAGAATGCCTATAAATATGTGTAATTTTTTTTGTTGTAGCATGCTGCGCGCATCTGGTTGCGTCCTCTCTCAAAGTGTTCTTTGTTGCTCTTTCTTCTTCTTTCTTTGCGTGCGATCAAGAGAGCGAGAGCTTCATCTTCCATTCTTTGTGTGAGTTGCTCAAGAGAAAGATACCAAAAATGCCCCATGATTGGATACCAGAAACTATCTACTACTCGTAAGACGCTGCACCGAATCCCAAAAGGCCCCCATGAGTTGATACTAAAAAATATTATTACTCGTGAGACGCTGCACCGATTCCATTAGTGGCGTGCGAATGGTTACGGAAAAAGTTAAACGCCTAAGACGTTGCAGCCGATCCATAAGTGCAGCGTGGATAGATGCAATGAAACTTTTATCGCTTGTAAGCCGCTTTACCCAATTCAACAAATGCGGCATGAAAGGATACCAATCCGGCAGATGGTTAGATTGATCTTCTAGTTTTTAGATAATATAGAACGCTCGAGGTTGCGCCGCGTTGGCCATTACGTACTTGATATGATAAAGAATAACGTTGTAAGAAAAATCAACAATTAAAAAACGCGGCAGAATGCTGGATGCGTACGGGGGACCAAGATAAGCACGGAAAGAGACACATACTGGAGTATTCATTTGTCGCTTGCTTGATTTCCATACAAAAAGCTGCAGACACTTTTTTTCGGAGAAAAGTTTGTAACACCTAATCTTGCAAATCCTGGGTTGATGCGACCTATTGGTCCAAGCGGGAAGAATTTTTTTTCGAAATCATATCATAGGCATTAATTGATGTGAAGGGATAACTCAGAAATCTCTCCTACTCCCATGTTGTAGGGGTTGGCTGCCAGTGCTGCATAATGTTACTTCATGTACTTCCATCATATTACTGCACGAGGTTTTTTAAATAAAGAGCATGACAATTGGGAAGATCTCGTGGAATCATCGTGGAGATATAACAGAAACAGGTATAAAACAACCTCTCGTTTCTACTTTTAAGTATGCTCTTTCATCTTCTTTCCTACTTGTAAGGGTTTGAACAGAAACAAAAACATAAACTAAAGCAACTTCTGCGGGTAAAAACGTCGAAAACATAAGTCGCTAAAACAAATCAGGTGAAACCGTCGATTGGTAAGTTTGACATATCAGAGGCCTCAAGTGATGTGAAGAGATACCTGAGAAATTACCGCCTCATGGGTCGCAGCGGTAGCCCGTCAATGGTCCATAACTTCACGCACTTACATCATGTTGCTTGCTTCAATTTATATAACACTTACAAACTGACCAGGGAAACACAGACTTTAACTGGTTAACTTTAATAAATTATCCAAAGCGTTATTCCACTGCCATATTAATTACAGAGAAAACTGCACAGATAGTGGCGGATAAATAATCATGACAATTAAATGATATTGACAAGTATAGCAAAGTGATTCAGTCTGCGACAACTTGCTTATAAATGCATAGAAATAGAACTAAACAACAATTAAATGAATATCACTATTGTTGAGACGATCCATGTTCTTGGACAGTTGAAAGAAGAAGAAGCTTTTAGAAAGATAGAGAGAGAGAGAGAGAGTGAGTGAGTGAGTGGAGAAGAGAACTCAAGAGCAAGAACAGTTACGATCGTTGTATTCCGCAAAATCATTACACAGACGTTGGTTCGTATTTATATTGTATATGGTTGTAACTATAACTAGTTTGTTATAATCGTAGCCGTTATAACTGGATATAACGGCTAGTTTCCAACAGATGTTAGCCGTTGGATCTCCATGTTTATTTATTCCTAACTAGATGAATCCTATCCATATGTATTCCTATCTATATTTCATCCTATACTATGTTTATACCTATATTGAATCCTACGTCTATTTCTCTAACGAGTATACAGGGTACGTGTTCGATTTTTACTAGCTAATCTTTTATTAAAGTCCCTATTGGTCCATGTGTTGCTGACTCCGCTCTTCCGGGTCCCGCTTTGCTGATGTGGCATCCGAAAGTCGAGTAAAACTCCTCTTATCACCCCCCCCCCCCTCAAGATCATCGGCGCCTGGATGACGTTAAGCTTGTCCCTGAGAAAATAAAAATGATACTTTGCGAGAGGCTTCGTTAGTGAGTCAGCTAGTTGATTATGACTTTCCACGAAGTTTATCTTTAGTGATTTTGCCGCTACTTGTTCTCTTACAAAATGATAGTCAATCTCGATGTGTTTCATCCTTGCATGAAACACAGGATTGGCAGCTAAGTATGTTGCTCCAACATTATCGCAATTTAATGTTGGAACAGCATCTGTGGAGATTTTAATTTATTTTAGCATAGATTGAATCCACATAATTTCGGCAGCTGCATTTGCAACTGCTTTATATTCAGCTTCTGTACTCGATCTCGCTACTGTCGTCTGTTTTTTTGAACTCCACGACACTAGATTTTTTCCAATATAAATGAGATACGCTCCTGTAGACCTTTTATCCTCTTGATCACCTGCCCAATCAGAGTCACTGAAAGCAATAATATTTGTGTTAGAGTTTTTGTAAATCATTAAGCCATGAAGAATACTCCCTCTGAGATAACGCAAAATATGTTTCAGTGCACCCCAATCGTCAGCTGTGGGAGAATGCATCTTCTGGCAGGCCTTATTGACAACATTAGCTATATCTGGTCTAGTCAATGTCAAATATTGAAGTGCGCCAACAATTTGTCTGTAATTTGTATCACTTTGATCATCTAAATTTTCTGTGGATGTCGTATCAAGAATATTCATCCTTTTACTGGAGGCTATGACAACTGGAGTTGAAACTGATTTAGAGTGTTCCATGTTTGACTTTTTATGTATAGAAAGAAGATATCTCGATTGTGATAAAATAAAACCAAGTCGATGAGGTAACAATTCAATTCCAAGAAAAAAAATTTGCTGCTCCTAGATCTGGAATGGCAAATTGATCATTAAGTTTATTTACTACATGCTTTATTTCAAAAATATCAGGTGACATTATTAATATATCGTCCACATATACTAAAATAAAAACAGGATTTTCAGAGGTTCTAAAGAACAAAGATGAATCCGTTTTCGAACGTATAAAACCAAGTGGCAATAGTGCAGATGACAACTTTTGAAACCATGCACGTGGTGATTGCTTCAGTCCATAAATGGATTTTTTAAGCGAACAAATGAAATCAGGATGTGATGAGTTTTTAAATCCTTGAGGCTGTTCCATAAAAACTGTTTCTTGTAAATCACCATGTAGAAATGCATTTGATACATCAAGCTGATGTATTTTCCAATTTTTTCCTAATAGCTAATGACAACAGTAATCTAATTGTAGTATGTTTTATTACTGGACAAAAAGTTTCTGTAAAGTCAAAGCCTTCCTGCTGACTAAATCCTTTAGCCACTAAGCGAGACTTGTGTCTATCAATACTTCCATCAGATTTATATTTTAATTTGTAGATCCATCTGCATCCAATCACATGCAAATTGTCCTTCATGGGTACTAATTCCCAGGTTTTATTCTGTATGAGAGCATCATATTCTGCTTTCATAGCTTGCATCCAATTTCTATACTTGGATGCTGCACTAAACGACGTTGGTTCTATGATATTTAAACTCGCTGTTAAACAAGTTGGAATCGGATGTCGAATTGATGTAAAATTTACATCAATTAGTGAGTCAGTTTGTTGATACACATCCTTAAGAGATCTAACCTTCAAATGTTCCCCTGGTTCAGGTGTATGATCTAAAGTACTCGAAATTTTGGAAATATCCGATCCTGGAGTTGCAGGTGTCTTACAGGATTCATTTTCATCATGATTGTCATCATGATGCAAACATTCTAATTCATTATTGTTCGACAATAAGTGAATTGAATTACCATTATCATTATCTAATCCACTATTGGATATAGATGATTATAAATGACCTGTTGGTTCAACAACTGGAACGTTTGATATAGAAGAAGTATTTTCATCCTTACTTGACTCTGTATTACTAGCAAAAGGAAAAAAAAATTCATCAAAAATAACATGCCGAGAAATATAAATTTTACCTGTTTTGAGTGACAGGCATATGTATCCAAGATGCATCGCACTGTATCCAAGCATCACACATTTTTCTGATCTATCATCTAGCTTTTGTCTGGAATATGGTCGTAAGAACGGATAACACTGACAGCCAAATGTTTTCAAAAACAAGTAATCTGGAGGGCGATTATACAGTTTTTCAAAAGGTAATTTATTTTCCAAAATAGGTGTAGGAAGTCTGTTAATTAAGTAAGCAGCAGTAGCCACTGCTTCATCCCAAAAGAATTTGGGCATTGTGGCATGATGAAGCATGGCTAGTGTTGTTTCCACAATGTGTCTATGTTTCCTTTCAGCGGTTCCATTTTGTTCTGGAGTATGAGGACAAGATACCCTATAAACAATTCCTTTTGTTGTCAGATATGAGTTGAGTGATTGGAATTCTCCTCCCCAATCTGACTGAAAATATTTAATTTTTGTAGAGAATCGATTTTCGACTCTTAACTGGAAATCGATAAACTTTTCAACTACTTCATTTTCTTTTTCAAAAGATAGAGCCATGTATACTTACTATAATCGTTAATAAACACGACATAGTATGAAAAACCCAGATTAGATATTATAGGTGCACGTCCCCACAAGGTTGAATGTATCATTTCAAGAGGTTGATTGGAAGTATTATGAGAAATATTGAAAGGTAGTAGATGAGCTTTGGAACTCCTACAAGAATCACAAACATAACGTTCTGATTTTTGTAAAACAGGAAGACCAAAGTTTTCAATCACTGTTTTCAATATTTTCAGCTGAGGATGTCCCAGACGCGAGTGCCAAGTACTTGAAGATATTTTTTCCCCAACCAGTGCTTCTGGTTGGAACTCCTCAGGCTTCAAACAATACAGTCCATTACTGATTGCTCCCTTGAGCAGTGTGCGTCTATTTTTCTCATCCTTCACAAGACAATAGGAAGGATGAAATTCGATAAAAACATCATTGTCTACCGTCAACTTATGAACAGATAAAAGATTCTTTTTAATTTCAGGAACATGCAGAATATCTTTAATATAAAGATTTTTATCAAACGTTGAAATTTTGGAGGAGCTAATGGATAATATTTTTAAACGTTGTTCATTCCCTTGATAGTTGATTGCACCTGGGACAAGACTGTGATCCGCAGTCACATGGTGTGTAGCTCCACTGTCTAGATACCACAAACCAGTTTCGGTTGTACTTGTAGTGTAAGCTCTTGGTGAATTCTGTCTGGCTCGATCCAAACCTTGAAGTCTTGTAAATTCCTGACACTCACGAGCCCTGTGTCCAAACAGTGTACAAATCTGGCATCTAGGTTGGAATCTGTTGTTCCTACCCCGTCCTTGCCCCCTATTTTGACCAGATCCTCCAGAATTATAATTGTCTCTTCAAGGAGGTTGAGTTGGAGTTGTGCCAGATTGCTGAATTAGCCATGGGTTGAAAAACCTTTGCAGATACCCTTTCTTGATATGCTAAATACACTTCATGACCCTTCAGATTGACAACTATATCCTCAAATTTAAAATTATGCAGATTTGCATTCAAGCACATCACAAGTTCACTATACTTAGTTCCTAAACCTCTCAAAAATGAATAGTTTTTTGTGTCATCATCAATAGTAGATCCAGCAGATTCTAAAGATTCAACTATAAACCTGAAATGCTTAACGTACACATCAATGGTCAATGTACCTTTGGAGATCGTATGAAACTGGTTATGTAAATCCATAATTCTGGCCTTGACTCTACTAGAGAACGTGCTTTCAAGAAGATTCCAGGCCTCTTTGGTAGTCTTTGGTTTACTGATACATGGAATAACATACTCAAATAGCGTTGACAAGAGAAATCCCAAGACCTCCTGATCATTTTTCCACCATAGCTTGTACTCTGAAAAAATTGAGACAGAAGGAGGATCATCTTGAACAAACAGAAACAAATCATACCCATTCATGATGGGAATCACGGAGCTCTTCCAGATTTGATAATTGCTGTCGCTGAGTCTGACTAAAAGAGCTGCTCCAGGTGGAATATTCACCGGGACTTGTCCTGCGGTGACGGCAGCGGGCGAGGCAGTGGTAAGTACTCCCACTTGTGCTTCTCCAGCCCTAGCAATCGATTGCTCTGATACCATGTTGAGACGATCCATGTTCTTGGACAGTTGAAAGAAGAAGAAGATTTTAGAGAGATAGAGAGAGAGAAAGAGAGAGTGAGTGAGTGGAGAAGAGAACTCAAGAGCAAGAACAGTTACGATCGTTGTATTCCGCAAAATTATTACACAGACGTTGGTTCGTATTTATATTGTATATGGTTGTAACTATAACTAGTTTGTTATAATCGTAGCCGTTATAATTGGATATAACGGCTAGTTTCCAACAGATGTTAGCCGTTGGATCTCCATGTTTATTTATTCCTAACTAGATGAATCCTATCTATATGTATTCCTATCTATATTTCATCCTATACTATATTTATACCTATATTGAATCCTACGTCTATTTCTCTAACGAGTACACAGGGTACGTGTTCGATTTTTACTAGCTAATCTTTTATTAAAATCCCACTGGTCCATGTGTTGCTGACTCCGCTCTTCCGGGTCCCGCTTTGTTGATGTGGCATCCGAAAGTCGAGTAAAACTCCTCTTATCAACTATCCCTAATGCGAATTCTCGAATATCACAGGCGCGGCTATTGATTTGGACAATTCCACTCATCAAACGACTTTCCGTCGTATTTATCGACGTATTTATCGACGTATCCAAGGGGAAGGCTCATATTTGTCAGTAGTTGTGTGTGACCCACAGAATCGTCTTAGCTGATCATCACGGAAACTGGGTCGGTATCCAAACCTCTTCGGTGTCCCACATAATCAATTCATACTGACCACCAGACCATCTCTTAGTTTCTAATAATGACATTCCAATGGGTAAATAAAATCTAGTTTCAAATTTACGTCGGAGAAATTATTTCATTGTTTTATTATTCTGTCAGATATTTAAAGATGAGAACCATCGCACCACACTAAAGACAGTGACAGTAAGAGATTTATTTATTATGTAAATATAATTTTTGAATCGTCTTTCTGCGTTGATAGAAAAGGATGTAATCTCTCTCTCTCTCTCTCTCTCTCTCTCTCTCTCTCTCTCTCTCTCTCTCTCTCTCTCTCTCTCTCTCTCTCTCTCTCTCTCTCTCTCTCTCTCTCTCTCTTTCTCTTCCTCTCTCTCTCTCTCACTTTCTCACTCGCTCTCTCTCTATAGGCCGCTATATCTATTGCTGGTAGTGGTAGAGTACCTCACGGAGGAGATAACGTTACCCTGTCGGCAACCGTTTTGACGCACTGCTATCCGCTCGTTTCCGCTGAGCTGGGTCTAGTAAGTTATGCTTTCGCTTTCACTTTCTATCAGTCTCTTTCATATTGCAAGTGGGTCGCTATGATATGCTATGATAATATCTCTCTCATATGTGGGGTACTTAAAATCAGGAGTCTGCAGCCCTGGTCCGTGACCTTTAAACTCATTTATTATAGCATAACTTTCAGAAGTATAGGCTTGTGATATGCAAAATATGGGAATCGGAGACCGTCATTCTAATGGGAGCGGTGGCAAGTTGCATGGATGATAATGACGTTACCAGACGTGTATATGAAGGTGGGGATGACTTTTTTTATCCTTGAATTCATCCCAAGACGTGATGACTCCTCGTGCGACATCTCTCAAATGCCATCTCAGTTTTTCGTCACCATCCACTAGCATTGAAGCAGTGTGAACTCGTTCAGAATCTAGCGTCCGGGATTTATTGAAATACTAGGACAGGTCCGAGATGAAGTTCTCCAGTATCTGCTTATCTGGCTGACCTCCATAAGGTCTAGCTTCTGCCATACTCGGACAACTTGGTCCTATTGTCCTTGGGCTTCTAGCCAACGACAACTTGATCAAGCTCAAGTATGATCTGAGCTCATCGATCTTTGGGTGGCATTAAGTTGTATCCCCTCCCCGTTGTTCACTACTCTTCTTCTCCATGCATTTTGTGCACCATCATCTTGCACAATTCATTTAAAGTGGACATCACCTCTCGCAATCTTCTCTCCAGTGCATCGAGGATGCATTAATTAGCTCTCAGCTTTCGATATAACTTATTTGTGGTTTTGTGCCAGAGGAACCTGCCTCACATACCAAAATGTCACGGATAAGAATGTTGTAACCAAAGCAGTAGAAAAACATGTATAGTAAATGTCATTCAAGAGGAAAAATTTAGAAAGAAAAAATGATATCAGATGGGGCTGCTTCTCCTCTCCTCGATGAGTAATATTTATAGCCAAAGTAAAGAGGTCTTCAGGAGGAGATTGATGGAACTATATGTGGCCGGCAAGTCAATCACACATTTCACATCTCGTTTAATGTTCATTATTATAATATATTCATTATAGTGCATGTGTGATGATTATAATGAACACCATGAATACATGATTGGACTTAGTAAATTATAATTAGATCGTAATACAGAGATCACTAGTCATTAAGCATGTGTTCTAAATATTCCTATTCAAAGAATACACAAGAGGGGCATTGAAGTATCTGGATAGAATAACACTATCTAGCCTCGCTCATATGATGAGTATGGCATGTCCCGTAGCCATTAATGTGGCAACACTACAGATAAATAGTAGGTATTTTTTAGCGGAAAGAGTTCATTGAATTGATCCGTACAAATCCCTGAATGCTATTATATCGAACTATCTATCAAGTGGATTCATGTCACGGTTGTGTAAGTGGTCCTAAGATTTAAGCCATCAAAAACGTCTTGTGGACGGACGGTTATACTTTGAATATGACCAAGGAGTCTCTAATCATGGGATTCTAAAGGGTCTAAGTTGGGGTGCATCAACAAGTTCACGAAGAAGATTTAGTGGTCAAGATGGGATCGTCCACCCTCGGTATAAGAGGTGACAGCCCAAGGAAGAAGATGTGATGAAGACCTCGGCAAAGACAGACAAATATCGGAGAAGAGCTCTCCGATGATTTACGAATGCATTAGTACTAACTCGGATGAGCGATTAGGGTTTGACAATTGATCATACCCTAAGTCGCACAATGAGTGTCAAGTGGATGAGGGATTATAACTACACGATAACGGATAACTTAGTGAATTATAATGAGAGTCAATACACACTCCTTTGTATCTTCTAGAGCACGAGGTGTAGCCTAGCACTCAACGTGTTGGAGACTCAACCTATCATTTGGGTTGAATCAATCCAACATTGGCTAATCTATATGTTGATATATTTAATTAATTCAGAGGGGCAATAATGGTTATTGGGTCACTAGAGTTATTAACTAGACTGATACATGGGCCGAGAGGGTCACACGCAAATGGCCTTTTGGACGTCGGAAGATGTACTTAAGTTTTAGGGGTCTTTATGAAAGATACCCACAAAGTATAAATAGGGCAAGCCATGAAATAAATTCACCTAGGCCAGAATTTTTCAGGGGGCCTTCCCCTTCTTCATTATCCCAACACACCCTCTCCATGTCCGATGTGATCGAGACGGCGTAACCCGGCAACGATGGCGGTTGAACGGGGCTCATCAACTAGGAGGAGGAGATCTGACATGCCGAGGATCATGTGGATACATCTAGAGGCTGCACATTTGAGTCGGTCGACTCGGTTCACTCCAGAATCCAAGAAATCACAGATGCAATCCGTGTAAAGCTACTTCGTTTCACGATTTTAATGATGTCGTTCGATTCCATTCAAGTATTTTGATGTAGAATATTTTGATTTGTTCATCTATATCAAGGCCCATAGAACCAAACCGAGGTTATGGCCTAATCGTTCCTTTCCTACCCATTATTTACTCGTGATTGCATCGTGGGTAAGCCTGTCTTGTTGCGTAGTCGTCCAAAATTAGGGTCCTTGGAGGATCTAGTCATCCTAGAGGTTGTGGTTGAACCGTGTTAATGATCAGAGGGTGAGACCTCACCTTGGAATTTATTTATAATACATTTAAATAGTAAAGCCTTGTGATATGGAATAAAATGGGTATCGGAGACCATACCTCACAGGGAAAGGTGGCAAGTTGCATGGATGACAATGACATTACCATATGTTACTGTGAAGGTGACCATACTTATAATGGGAAAGAAATTCACCTAGGCCAGAATTTTTCAAGGGGCCTTTCCGTTCTTCATTCTCCAGAGAGAGAAAGAGTGAGAGAGGGATGACATTTTTTTACAAAAACAACACATTTATCTATCTCACTCTTTCTCCGGCCCAATCTATCTCCTTCTCTCTCTGTGTTCCTTTTTAGTTCTCTTTGTCTATCTCTCTCTCATTCTCTCTCATTCCCTCTATAAATATCTCTCTCATTCTCTCTCTGCCTTTATATTTATTGCTTTGCCTCTATATATATCTCTCTCATTCTCTCTCTGCCTCTGTATCTCTCTTTGTTTGTCTCTTTTACTCTCTCTCCCTCTTTGTCTCACTTCCTCTCTCTCTTTGTATCTCTTCCTCTCTCTCGCTGTCTTTGTCTCACTTTCTCTCTGTCTCTTTCTCTCTTCCTCTGTTGGTGTGTCTCTCTCTCTTTGTATCTTTCTATTTCTCTCCCTATATTTTTCTTGTACCCCTCTCTCTATTATTATCCTTCCCTCTGGCTCTTTATTGCTCCCTTTGTGCCTATATCTCTCATCGTATCTCTCCTTCTCTCTCTCTTTATCCATCTATCTATATGTGTCTTCTATCTCTCTCTATCTGTGTCCTTCTGTCTCTCTTTATTTTTATATGCCTCTACCTCTCTCTATCTTTCTATCTTTATATATCACTATGGATGTCTTCGTATCTGACACAGCCTTTTCGGGGCTACACTAGCATCTCTCTCTCTCTAGCTATTTACCTGACTATACCTCTCTCTTTTTTTGTGCTGCCATAACTACCTATTTATGTACATCTCTCTCTTTCTATACGACTCTCTCTCTATCTCTCTAACAATTTATCTATCTCCATTTCGATTTCTCTCTTCATTCATGCCTTTTTGGCTCTCTTTCTCTCTCAATTTGATTCTCTCTCTACCCATCTCACTTTGCATCCATGTCTTAATGAATCTCTCTCCAGATTTTTATAGGTGGTGATGGCAGCTCTCCCTACAGGGGGGTAAACAAAAGTTGGCAGCTGAAAAATGAGGGGGAGAGAAGTGGCATAACACAAGGAAATAGAAATTGAGGCAAACATTGAGTGAGTGATAGAGAGAGAAACAGTCAGGATGATAGAGAAATTCAAAGATTCTAATATAAATGTATCAAACACTAACCCAAATAGAGTAAATATGATGAGGCTATGGAGAATTTTAATGCATTCAGATAGTATTTTTTTATTGAAAACCGCGACGTTGAACAAGCCCTGACTCATAATCAGCCTCGTCGTGAAGCCAGAGCCAATGTAAGGAACCCAAGTTTTCACTACCAGGCTTGAAACCACATCTGTGCCATGTTGTTTTCTCGTGCTCGTGTTGTTTTATTGTCTAACAAAGACCCCTCAAGGTTTTACGAGATCTGTCTCACTTCATTTATTTTAGTCCGTCATCGTAGATTGCGGAAAAGGCCAGACTTACGTGTGTACAACCTTTCCCCATGGAGTTTGTGTCTTTCCTTTTACCTTGTTTTGTTACACCTTTGAGGGAGGGAGAAGCCAAGCAGGACTTCTCTCCACCTTGAAGGTCCAATTAGGGGGGGGGCAGTAAGCCCTCTCCCCTAAAGGAGCCCATTAGGGTACTTTTGACCCCACCCCTCTTTTCTTCTTTCACTATAAAGGGAAGGGGGAGGACATCATTTTGGATTGGACCTTTTTTGTTGAAAAGTGAAAAAACAGAGCGTCATTTGTTTTTTTCTCTTGTTGTGAGTTGTTCTTCTCAAAGGTTAGGGTTACAGTTCACTCCTACGACTGCCTTGGCTCCACACCCTCCTTTCCCAAAGGAGGAGAGAACCCAATGCTACCAGATGCTACGGTGGAGCTTTTCGGTGCCATAACAACCCTATCTGACAACAATTCTGCTGCACCGGTCGGACCGTAGGCTGCGTGTACGCATAAATCCCTCGGATGCAATAAGCCCAATAGTCACCCTACGAGACTTGTGACCCCGACCCTTTGGCTGTAGTCGCCCGTTGTTCATGCTGCTAACATGGGAGTCATTGTCGCTCCGCCGTCTCCCGCGATCCGCAGGTCCCTAGGTTGTTCGTGGACCAGGTGGTCCACGCTAATTCTGCGGCAACAACATTTGGTGGCGATGTTCTCTTCGAACGATGGTGCTTAGCGTTTGACTCGTCGAATCGTCTTCTTCTCCATCCGCCCAGCCTACAGGTGGCGAGCATCATTTATACTGGATTCCACTGACTTAATTTCCCACGGCGGATGGAATTATTGCTGGTTCGACGACCCAGGAATCCTGATTGCTCTCCCACGGATTTCACCGTCTCGATAGTGGCATCAAAGACAATCTCGAACATGCGTCCTCCCGGCTGCAACACAGCCGTTGTTGGGTGGGTTCAGCGACTATTTGAATCGAAGCCTGACTATTTGAATCTCTTCTAGCTCTTTGGTTCCACGACTTATGCTGGACTCATCAACCGTAAAGTGTTGAATCGTTCCTCCGACCAAACTTCTGCTGGACTCCTTGGCTTGTTGTACTACTGAGTTGTTCAGGTGTGAACGCGATGATATAACAAAATGTTGTGGATTCTATCTTAATTATGGGGGTTTTTTGAGAGCCATATTGGCCCCTCTATTCCTGTCCTTGGACCAACACTTTATCGGATGCAGACTAAAATGACGCCTCACCCCACAGGTTGATTCCTTCTTCCTCCTCTCTCCTATTAATTTCTCTGGTATTATTACTTCGTCCAGTGTGGTTTTCTTCGATTGTTCCTCTACCATGCGAGTCCCCTTAATAACGACATAGGATTAGCCAACATTCTATTAAATTACTTCTTGATGGTGTTGGATTAGTTTGCTAGCGATGACGGTACAAACGCCACCGCATGGTGTCACCTCCCCCCACTCTATCGGTCTTCAAGCTTGTCCCTTGGGTCATTGGGGAGCCTGGGCAAGGCTCGACACTCCGATGTCGTCTTGATGGCCCAGCATCACGGGACTGTCATCGAGACAGCACGCGAGGAGCCATCGGACGTCATCGAGCCAGCACGCGAGGAGCCACCGGACGTCATCGAGCCAGCACACGAGGAGCCATCGTCATCATCGAGCCCGCCACCGCCACGTGTCCAGCCGACACGACGAGCCGCCACGGCGACACGCTACCCCGAGTTCAAATACTCGGCATGACGCACGCGCACATCTTCATCGGAGCAGCCACTATTCCCCGTTGCTTTCTTTTCGTACTTTCATTTCCTTATCTTTCGTCTCGTTACTTTTCATCGTCTTACATGCCGTCGTGTAGTGAGGGGAAGAGCCCATATGAGGACATCTTCCCCTCACATGGGCCTGACAAGCCCATTATCTCTTCTAACTTCTTATCTTTTCTTTGTTGTTAAAAGGGGGCCCACTTTCACCCATTATATAAGGGGGAGAGGTGGGCGTCCAAACCACTCTTGAATTTTACGTTATAAAGTTATAAGAATTTGAAGAGTCACGACCGCGCGAGCAGGAAGAAGAAAGGAAGAAGAAGAAGAAGAAGAAGAAGGAAGAAGAAGAACGAGGAGAAGAAGAAGAGGAAGGAGAAGAAAAAGGAGAATAAGGGAGAGAAGAAAGAAGGAGAAAGAGAGCCGCCGCCTGCCGCTCGACCGCCGCCGTCTGCCGCCCGGCCGCCGCCCGCGGTCGTTGCCACCGTCGGCGCCATCTCCGCCGTTTACTGCCGCCGCTCGCGCCGTCCCCGCACCTCCCACCGTCGTCCATGCCCTCGCCCCGCCTCTCTCTCGCCGCCCACGCTCATCCCGCAACCCCTGCCACCCTCCTTCGCCCCATCTCCCCGCGCGGCCGTTGCACATCGCCCGGTCGTGCCTTTTCACCTCCCGCCTCCGCCATCGCTGCTTCCCTCACCTTCCTGTCACCCGCACCACTTTTCTGCCACCGCTCGCCACCCCCTACTCCTCTCCCGTCGCCCACGCTCATCCCACAGACCCCTGCCACCATCTTTTGTCCATCTCCCCGCGCGGTCGCCGTTCATCGCCGGTCGCGCCTTCTCACCTCCCGCCTCCGCCCTTGCTGCCTCTTTCACCCCCCCGTCGCCACACCACTTCTATATCTCCTGTCCCCATCCCGCAACTCCGCCATAGCAATTCCCTGCCCTGCCCTCTCTCTCACCCGTCTCCACCAGCGCCGCACCGTTGTTTTTTTTTTCTCATTATTATGCCGCACGATGCCCAGCATCGTAAGACCACCCAGAGCCCACATTCCCCTATCCTCGCGCCCGCCAATTGCCCACTGCCCTCTTCCTCTCCCTAACCACGCTAAACGCCTCGCACATCCGCCCGCGACAACGCATCTCGCTACCATTCCCCTCGCCGTCCACAGGCGATTCTACCACGCTGGTAGACGTTCAATGCGCACGGCTCCGTGAACGCGTTCAGGCTTTGGCGACCCACATTGCAAAGACCACACGCCTCCTGTCCAAGGTCGGCCTGCCGCCGATGACGATCACCCCCGCGACCTCGTTCTCGCCGACATCGCCCCGTTGTTCAGGAATCCCACATTCTTACGGATCTCCGGTTATGCATATCTGTCGCCAGCGCGACATCGGTACCCTCTCTCGCCCTCCTTTTAACGTCCTTTACTTTCTTTAGTGCACTTTCGGTTTGCCTCCTCCGCGCTCGGGTTAGATAGGTGAGTGTGATACAGGTTGAGACAAAACGAAGAATATTTTTCGAGAGTCTTTACCCGTCCAGTACGAGTTGGGAAACCCCGACGCGTGTGGGCACTTCAGCGGGGATTCCCCGTTCGGCGACGTACTCGCCCTCGACCCCCTCGGGCGAGGTTCAGGAGGTCCGTCAGGCTTCACTCAGGCGACCCGTCATTTCTCTGGAACGGCAATCACTGCTCGTCGGCACACGCACGTACGATATTAGGACTTTCATTCTTTCATCTCGTCATTTTTACCTGTTCACTCGCATCCATCGGACGACGTCATTCAGTATAGTCCGATTAGTTAGCGATACGACACCGAGCCCGTACCCTCGGTGACGACCGGACGACGTCGTGATGACGTCCGACATCACGTCTCTTGACATTCACTCGTGTTAGTTGGCCGCTATGATTTCTCATTTGATTTCCCCATTTAAGATTCCTTGCATTTGTTTCTTGGCATTTCGCGTAAAGTAGCTACCCTAGTGGTATAGCGCGACGAGCCGAGCTCGTCGTGTTACATCATATTGGTATCAGAGTCGATCATGACAACCTTCGTGCTTATTACTATTGGTGTGGAAAAATACAAAAAAATTGTTTTCTTTTACTTTATTTCCTTATTATAGTACGAATTCATATTTTGAAATTCATCGCACTTACATAAATACATCTCGTCGTCGCATCATCTTAGATAGGGAACCTAGACTCTGACTTGCCTGGCCATAGAATGGTTCAGATACGGGGCCAATTACAGTCCGTTGTGGATGGTGCACCCCACGAGGAGGGTCCGGAATACGACCCCGACGTTCCCAATCTTCCACCCGTGGATCCCATGTTAGCCATACCTTATGAACCCCTGCCCGACCGAGGCGAGTCCGTAGCATCCACTCAAGCTAGTAGAGAGCCCTCTCCGAGGGCCCCTACTCCCCCTAGCGGGCCACCTATGAGCGCGCCCCCGCATTGGACCGAAGACCAGGGGCTGGATGTAGAGCTACCAATACGTACGCCGGCACTAGGCTCCCACCCCATCCCAGCACCAACGGAGGACTTCATTCAATGCCCTGGGAAGGCGCCAGCACGAGATAGCTCGGAGTCCCCGCCACTCCTTGGCGTGCCACCTTGACTACTTGAGCCACCGACGCACCCCTATCAGCCACGTCAGATGCCATGGGGACAACCGCCAAGACGGCCGCCACCGACCAACTGGAATCACCCGCCTCAATAAAATGAAGACCGGTATTACTACCAGGACCGACCACAGCACTACCCAGAATCGAGTCTCCCGCCACACGAAGAGACGTCCACCCCGGTCACATATCGGTTGGCACGACCTCATCACAACTACCAGGGCTGGCCTTACGAGCCTACCCCGGCCACGTATTCAAGTTGTGATACCTACGTCCCGCCATACGCGCGGGGCCAACCATCGACGTATGAGGATTCGTACTACCCA
The DNA here is from genome assembly GCF_029677425.1 of Wolffia australiana. NCBI lineage: Eukaryota > Viridiplantae > Streptophyta > Magnoliopsida > Alismatales > Araceae > Wolffia > Wolffia australiana. Next base: position 11,189,707 of record NC_135847.1, read on the forward strand.
TTGGCCCCTGTGGCTACTCCGGCACCGTATGGGTCGGCGCCAACTCATGCACCACCTTATGGTCAACCCGACTTCTACGGGGCGCCTGGTGCCCCCCCTGGCACCACCTTAGTTGGCTTATGAGCTGGCGCCGACATACGCACCGGCACCGACTTACACAACACCGTCGACCTATGCATCGGCACCAACTTATGCATCACGCGACCCATGTGCAACCTCGGCATCTGTCGCCCTCCTGTCGACCGCGGCCGCGGTCATGGCGTCCTATGCGCCCCCGACTCAATACGAGCCATATCATCAGCCGGCGCCCCCCGCGCCAATAGCCGTAGACGTGCCGCCCGGACCACCGGCCCCACCTGATTACTACTCAGCCCCTCAGGCCCCGACTCCAGCACCGACACTAGAGGCCCGAGATCCCTATGAACCCCAAGATGTGCAGTGACATCTGCCACCTTGTCGTCATTGCGATGATGATGATAGGGATCCTCGATAGGAGGCGCACCAAGCCATGATTCAGAAGAGCGTTTGAATAGAGGTTCTCATCTACAAGGGCAAACAAAGTCCAAAGGATTACAAAGACTGGGAGTCCAATTTGGAGAGTTACTTCCAATGGTATGGTATGGACGGCGACTTATGCGTCTCATACGCCGAGGCCCGACTTGGAGGTCAGGCCAAGATATTTTGGAAGAACGAAAGGGAAGTTGCAGCGCAACGAGGGGATCCACCGATCACTTGGGAAGAGATATCTTGGAAGCTTAAGGATAAGTACATCCCGAAGCTCCATATGACACGACTCCTCCTGAAGTTGATGGATCTCAAGCAAGGCAAGCGCAAGGTTGGTAATTATATTGAGGATTTCGAGTAATATAGCACGCGCTACCGCTTTGTCGATAGCCCACAGATTCAGATCGCCCTATTCGTGCACAGTGTCTGTCCTAAATTAGGATCTAGGGTATTAGAACAGAACCCGTCAATTGTTGATCAGGCCTACAGCATAGTAGAGAGTAGTGGGTACTCCTTTGAGGACACGAGTACGGCGACGGGTCCAACTGCCCGTACCATGTCTACCGTCGCGAACACCACTGCCAGACCGCCCGCAATCGCCTCATCCGTCCTCTCGACAGCTCGCGCCCCAAATATGACCCACGAGCAACTTCAGTGTTTCAAGTGCAAAGGGTACGTGCATAGGTGGTCCGACTGCCCATCACTCCTCTAGATGGACTACAGCGGGAACCCGATCGACCCGCCACTAGAGGATGACATCAAGGTAGACGTTTACCCGGGAGAGTGCCCAAAAGATGATATCTATGAGGAGCCTTTAGGATACATACAGATTACTCGGGATGTACTGACACTTGTCTCACCTATAGTGAACTTTGGCATTCAGTAGGGCGCCATCCACCTTGACGCCCGAGAGCCCAACGGCTTAGTCTGATCACAGCACCTGTCAGGACCCCGATGGTCCCTACCCCTCTGTCTCCGGCAGCTCTAGCGTGCCAGCCCATGATCGTATCAGGAGCTCATTCGACATGACCGCGCACCCCAACAGTCATACTACTGCCCCCGAGGGCACAGCAACCACCCAATCCACCTGATCTAGTACAACACACTTCAATCTTCTATGTTTATGTCAAGATTGGGGGACGTACGTGCAAACTCATCATAGACAGGTGGGAGCTGCATCAATGCAGTCTCCGAAGACACACCAGCCAAATTGGGCCTTGTTCTTACGCAACATCCGGCGCCATACAACGTCTCGTGGATCGATGCCTCGACCCTAACTCTCCGATCCCGGTGCCACGTGCCACTGAAGATGAGCATCTACGGCAAGCACGTGCTATGTGACATCCTTTCCATGAAGATCGATAGCATCAGACTAGGACGACCATGGCTATATGACTACGACGTCCAACTTTCGGGAAGATCGAACACGTGCTCCTTTATGTATGGAGGGCACCAATTGATTTGGTATCCAGCAGTACGAGCGCCGAAATAGTCAGGACCGATTGCCCCGACCCGGGCTTCCCAGTCGAAGACCCTATTGTTCACCAACGGATGTATCTCCCAACGAGAGCTTGACCAGGAGTGTGATGGCCTACCCGTATACTTTGCTCTAACCCATAGTGTTCTTTTAGTGGAAGCGCCTGACGTGCTACGTACACCCTAGGCGCCTGACGTGCCCGAGTTGACAGAACTCATGTCCGATTTTGGAGACGTCATCTCTGAAGAGCTCCCAGACAAGCTCTCGCCTATGCAAAGTATTCAGCATGCCATTGACCTAGTGCCTAGAGCTTCGCTCTCTAATTTGGAGCACTACTAGATGGAGCTAGTAAATATGAGGAGTCCGATGTACAGGTCAAGGAGGTCTTGGTCAAAGGCCTTATCTGAGAGAGCCTCAGCCCGTGATCCGTTCTGGCATTACTCGCGCCAAAGAGAGATGGTACCTCGCGCATGTATTGCGACTCACATGCCATCAGCAAGATTACGGTGAAATACCATTTTCCGATACCACAAATGCACGATTTATTCGATCAAACGGACGAGGAGACTATATTCTCAAAGATTAATTTGCGTAGTAGATACCATCAGGTTCGCATCCAACCAGGAGACGAGTGGAAAACAGCTTTCAAGATCAAGGATGGTTTGTTTGAGTGGATTGTTATGCTGTTTGGGATATCCAATGCCCTGAGCACGTTCCATGATTGATGAATGAAGTCTTACATCTGTTCATTGGCAGATTCATCATCGTTTATTTTGATGACATCCTCATCTTTAGTGGCTCCTGCGGGGACCACTTGCGACACCTTTGAGAGATGTGCGCGGCATTGTAGCAGGAGAAACTCTACGCCCACCCGAAGAAATACAGTTTCTTCGTGACCAAGGTTTCCTTCCTCGAGTTTATTGTATCCGCTCACGGAGTCTTGCCCGACCCCGCCAAGATCAAAGCCATTACGTCATGGCCACAACCCAAGGACGTTCATGAAGTATGAAGTTTCATGGGTTTAGCAACCTTTTACAAGAGATTCGTCCCTGGACTCAACGGTGTCACTGCCCCCATCAGTGATCTCATCGGACTCAACAAGTTTGAGTGGACGAAGGCGGCCATCAAGGCCTTTGAAGAAGTCAAGCAACGCATGACCGAAGCTCCCGCGTTACGACTACCTGACTTCAACAAAGTATTTGAAGTCACCTACGACGCGTCAGGCATAGGAATTGGTGGCGTCCTCAGCCAAGACACACACCCCGTAGAGTATTTTAGTGAAAAACTCAATGATATGACACGCCGTTACGAGAAATACGGTTGAGAGTTCTATGCCCTAGTGCAGTCGCTGCGCCACAGGCGCCACTATCTCTTACCCAAGGAATTCGTCCTCTTCTCCGATCATAGCGCGCTATGACACTGGCATGATCAGCGAAAGGTTCACGACTGGCATGCACGTTGGATTGCATATCTCCAGGATTATACATTCATCATCCGACACAAGAAGGGAAAGGCTAATGCTCACACTGATGCCCTTAGCCGAAGACCAGTTGTCCTCACCACGATGAAGACTCGTGTTTTGGGGTTTGAACAACTCCCACATTATTATGCCGACTGTCTCGACTTCGAAAAGATTTCTAGTGCCATTCATGATGGACCAAGATCTGAGTACCAAGATTACTATTTCCCCGATGGTTACCTATTCTATGGGAAGAGGCTCTGTTTACCCCGCACCTCATTGTGGGATTTTCTTATTTGGGAGACGCATGCGGGTGGTCTAAGTGGACACTTTAGTGTCGACAAGACCATCTTATCTTTGGAACACCAATTATACTGACCTTCCTTGAAGAGGGATGTGGCGAAGATCATCTCGTGCTGCTTAACCTACTCCAAGGCTAAGATGACCAAATAGAATGCGGGGCTTTATACCCTATTACCCGTCCCGACACACCCATGGGATGATGTTAGCATTGATTTCGTACTTGGATTACCGAGGATCACCTGGTGACATGACTCTATCATGGTATGCGTCGATAGATTATCCAAGATGGCTCATTTTATACTATGCTCAAAGATATTCGATGCCTCGTGCGTAGCTCGCTTGTTCTTCATTGTGATTGTTCTCATGTATGGAGTACCGCAGTCAATTGTGTCAAACCGCGACATACGCTTCACTTGTTATTTTGGAAGACCTTATGGGTCCTCATGGGAACAAAACTCAAATTCTTGATGCCCTACCATCCGTAGACGGACGGACAGACAGAGGTCATGAATCGGAGTTTGGGAAATCTGCTTCGCTCCATCGTGGACGAAAACCTCACCACCTGGGATCGTATCCTTCCTCGTGCAAAGTTCGCTTTCAACTCCTCTGTGAACTGCACCACCAGTTGCACTCCATTCAATATCGTATATGGCCAGGTACCTCATAAACCCTTAGATCTCATTCTAGTAGAACCGTAGTTAAGAGCATCCAAAGATGCCACCGCATTTGCATGACACATTAGGGACATGCATCATGACATAATCGCATCGTCATGCAAAACGAGAAATACAAAGTTGCCGCTGATGTGGGTCATAGGTTAGTTATCTACATGGAGGGTGATCTAGTCATGGTCAGCTTGAGGCCCGAGAGATATTCTCATGGGGTCACTACGAAGCTTCATGCTCGTAGTGCCAGGCCTTCCCTGATAGTTTGGGTGTCGTGGGTATCCTGCCTAATTGGGGGATCTGTTCTACCTTCAACACTAGCAATCTGGTCCGATACCATCCTATGCCACCCATTTTTGAGCCTCACAGCCCCTCGAGCCTTCGTAGTAATGTGAGCGAGCGTTCCCATCTACCCACTCCCGTCTTGTCCCTAGAGAGGTAATTAATGTTGTAGGGGAGTAGATGGACCAGAAGTTTCTTGTGCATTGGCAGGGTCGATGTCGTCCTACGAAACATGGATTTCAGAGGATGATCTCCTTCAACTACAGCCACACCTCGTCTAACCCCTCGACGACATCGTCGGCCCTCACTCGTCGGAGCCAAGTTCCTCTCACCCCGGGAGGATGATGGAAGACCATGCCGTCAAACACGCCCTGACTCATCGTCAGCCTCGTCGGGAAGCCTGAGCCAATGTGAAGAACCCGACCTTTCACTACCAGGTTTGAAAGAACATTTGTGTTGTGTTTCTTTTCTTGTGTTTCTGTTGTTTTACTATCTTACAAAGACCCCTCAAGGTTTTATAGGGTCTTTCTCGCGTCGTTTATTTAAATTCATCACATCTCTATCTCTAATAGCTTCTCTCTCCTCCGTCAGCGGCAATTTGCTCATGAATTCTGCGTGTGACATCGGATCACGCTGAAACTGGTCCCGTTGGATTCGTAAGGGCCAAATCTATATGAATCAATCAAAAATCACCCCAAACGGACCAGTATAGCTCCGAATCGAGTGGATTAAAGTTTGAGGTAAGTTTTTTTATTTTTGATTTTTATTTCGCCAAAATCTTCTCATCTAGAAGCAAGACTCACGTCAATTTTGGGCTTGGATTGCTCGTCTGGACAAGACAAATCGAAAGGTACCATTTATTCATGCTAATTTCATGTTTTAGATAGATTTTAACGTTCAAAATATTCATTTACTACAAAAAAATCAATTGGCCCACAATCCAATCTGGGCCGCTGATTCATCGGGGCATCCTAGCTGGCCGCGTGACATGGATGACATGTCGGCACGCCAACTAGGAGAGGTCACCACCTCGAAAAGGCCAACGTGCTTGCGTTCTGATGTGTATAACACATCCGAAGACATACAGTTAGCCATGTCATCTACATACGCCCCGACCGCCGGATCACACAGTCGGGACGTATCTGACGGCCATCATTTATCGAAAACCAAAAAAAATATACAAAAAATAAAAAATCAAAAAACATTAAACGCGCCAATGCCACGTCATTGGCAGCAATAAATGATGTTGATGACACATCGTCCAGTAGGGCTAAAGAGACCCCCGACTTTGCCACACGTCATGGTCTTATTTGCCCAAAAGGTGGTCCCAAACTACCCCCTCAGATAATTAAACAAGATTAGCCGTTGGCATTTAATGTCGACGGTTCATTTACAACTCGTTTACACCTAGGGCCACTCATAGCAGCCATGTCAGATCTCGCGGTTTACAGCCTGTCAGATCAGTAGGTCGATCCATTAAGGATCGTTGGATCTGGTGCGTCAACGGATAGTTGGACTGCTGGTGACGCAACTGATATTGCATTTATCGCTCTGTCAACGCCCACCATCCTTCATCGTTCCACGCCCGCCATTTTTGACCTTTCCACACAACTGACGCCGCCCGAATTTTTTGACCATTCCACGTCAACGCCATTGGATAGCCCCCCTGGATCTTACACACCCACGTGTATGCCAACACAGCACCGAGTCAGCTCGACTGACCCAGTCAACTCGGCACGAGTTGACACGGGTCAGTCATTCTGAGTGGACTCGGTCGGGATAGGCCGAGTCAACGTGATCAACTCGGTCGATCTAGACCAAGTTGATCGGGTCGAGAATGACCGAGTTGACCTGGTCGACTCGGCCGATTCAACCAGTTGACTCTATCGACAAAGGCCAAGCCAACCTGGTCTACCCAACAGATTCCATCTGAGTTGACCCGGTCAACTCAACTAAGTGGACCAAAGTCAATTTGGTTGACATGGGTCGAGTTGACCTCGTCAACTTGGCTGATTCACACCGAGTTGACCTAGTCAACCCATCTAGTTTTCACCGAGTTGACCTGGTAAACCTGACCAACTTTGACCAAGCTTACAAGGACAATATTGAACGTGTTGACCAAGTCAAACAGGTCAACTTGGTCAAACCTACAGAGTTGGACCAAGAGGACCTAGTTCGCTTGGTCAGCTTTGACCGATCTGACATCCTTGATTCCATATAGTCAACCCACCCTAATCAAGTCAAGCAGACAGTTGACTCGGCATAGTCCGCCTAGTCAAATGGATTGACTTGGTCAAAATTGATAAAGTCATTCCGGTTGACTCGGCCGACCTATACCAAGTCAACCTTGGTGACTTGATCCACTCCGACTTAGATGCCTTGGTTAACTTGGTCGACTCAGACCAAGTTGACCTGGTTGCCTCAAGTTGAATCCAACCTAATAGAATTGGTCGGATTGGTCAAGCAAGACCGGGACCCCGCCCGAATCAACCGAGAAGCCTCAGCCACCTGTGTGATCGAGTCAACGCAGACTTGACCAATCTGGTTGTCGCCGCTCAGGACATCCCTATCACACCAGATATTGTAGATCGGGTCACCCCGGGTGCCTTTACCCCCTCCCCCCCCACTATTACACATGTCTTGATAGCTAATGGGCAATCGGACTTTGCATCTCCCACCAGAGTTGACTTGACACCTCCCACTAGAGTTGTGCCTCCCACTTTAGACCGTAGCACATCGTTCAAATTAGGTACCATTTGAACGGGGAGCAAAAAGCACCGAAGAAGCACGAACAGGCGCTTGAGGGGCAGCTATCTGGACGACCACCACTAGCGACCTAGGCAGCAAACGTGGAAGGACCTATGCACACGACTACCGCTCAACCCCTCCCAGAATTACACTTCCCCCACTTTATGATGACACGACCCCAAAGCGGGGTTACATTGACTCAAAGGGAGTGAGAGTCGTTGCCTTCTCCAAGGAGGAGGTCTTGCGGATGGCTGTACCATTTGCTTATACCTTGATAGGGCGATTCGCAATGAAGCGCCCACTTATTGACCACATCATGAGGGTATATTTAGTGATAGGGAACTTCATCAGACCGGTGGTCAATTAGTGGTTCCACGATGCCATCAGAGCCATATCACGTGGACAATTAGTGGTTCCATGATGCACACTTATTGATGGACAACCGAGCAGACTAGCAGCTCACGGGAACATTTGCCCCTACTATGTACCGGTATGGATAGGTTTCCCAGGGCTCCAGTCACACCTCTTTCACACCTAGTGCTCTAGAGTCCCTAGCTAGTGCTGTGGGAACATTTATACGTCTTGACAAAGATGTACATCTGTTCAATCGCCCGGGATATGCGAGGGTCTGTGTAGAGATAGACCTATTAGATCCCATCCATCGCATGATCCTCATTCGCAATGGGGATGACTGATTCAACAGCCTATTGTGTACGAGAACCTTCCGCAGTTCTGTACATATTGTACCTTGCTGGGTCACACTCTTCATACGTGTCGCCAAAGGGCATCGCATGCTACCTCGACCCCCTCACAAGAATACCTCCCACCTTTGCCTCATAACGACTAGATAATAGAGGCAAAGTCTACTACCAAAGGGCGTACACCCACCTAGAGACCGACTCTGAGTACACGCCCTGTCCCCGCTACGTGGGGTGCGCCTACTACCACCCCTCTCCTACCTAGGGACTCTATGCCGGCCAAGCTTGTCTCGGCCAAGCCTACGACTTCAGCTTCACAATGGGTGAAGAAGGGGGCTGACAAGCGCCCACAAACCCTACCCCCTCCTCTAGATGTCCCTCCCAACAGCGCTCGATCAGGTAACTTTGGGTTACGTCACTTTGGGTTCACCGATGCGTTCATCGATCTTGTCGATGCCTGCATTAGAGAGAATCATTTTTCTCACCTGATGGATGGAAATTCCATTGGCTTCGTCACGGCCATGAGAGATCTACGGCAAGGTGATCCTATCTCACCCACCCTTTTTATATTCATGGAGGAGGTCTTCAGCTGATCGCTCACACGTGTGATCGACCACGGCCTCATCTAACTGTATTTTACAAAAATGGGCTGCACGATCGTCTTGCACTCTCTATTTGCAGATGATGACATCCTTTTTCTCAATGGATCCAAAAAATCCATTAAGGAATTTATGAGTGTCCTCACAACGTACGAGCAAGCTTCGGGGCAGCTTGTCAATGCCTTGAAGAGTAGCTTTATAGTTGATCCTTCCATCACTATAAAGCGCTCTCAGATACCCCAGCACTATACGGGCTACTCACAAGGACGCCTTCCTTTCGACTATCTTGGATGCCCTATCTTTCTAGGACCTACTTGGCTTCATTACTTTGATGCACTACTGGCTAAACTGAGAAAGAAACTAGAGGGTTGGAAACTTCATTTTCTATCCCTTGGAGGACGTATCCAACTTATTCGACATATCCCGATGAATATCCCGCTGCATACTCTTGTGGTCTGCTCACTATCTCTCACAGTCCTCCGCTTAGTAGGACGACTATGCGCACGTTTCCTATGGTCTGGTCACCTTGAGGGGGGTGTCGCCATCATTGGGTCTCGTGGGCAAAAGCTTGTCGGTCAATGACCGAGGGGGGTCTAGGGATCAAACGCCTCCCGGACGTCCAAGACATGCTTCAAAATGTATGGTGTATGCCCACCACACACTCCCTATTGGAAAGTTTTGTTTCTGCCAAGTATGGCGAGTGGTCCCGTCAAGAGATGGATATCCGAGGCCATCGGCGATGGTGGACGTGGAAGAAACACTGGCTTGAGATAGCCTAGGTCACACGTTGGCAATTTGGCCGAGGTGCGATTAGTGCCTGGTTATACACTTGGCATGGTGACGAACCCTTAGCTCACCATCCACGCTTTGTACATCATCGACTGAGACAAACACTGGCCCAATTGCTCATGGGAAACAGGGGACAACTATGGGAGCAGCATGGCCTCCCTTTAGACACACTCTCCCAGATCCAGAGTACCCCTATAGGGACTACTCTCGACTGTACGATTTGGATGCTCACACTCAATGGAACCTTCTCATGTAGATCTTCTTGGGAGCATTTCCGCAATAAATCCCCCCACCAGCACTGGGGTCGCCGCATCTGGCATATGGCGATCCTCACACATGTCTCCTTTTTCCTCTAGAGACTCTTACATCGTGGCCTTACGACAGATGATCGGGTGATCCGTATAGGTCACTCCCTCAGTTCTCGTTGTCGTTGCTGCCCCACATCACCACAGGCTGAGACTATGGAACAACTTTTCTTCCATAGTGAGACAGCCTTAGACTGTTGGCGTCACATCACACACCCTTGGCGTCCACTCCTTCCCATCCCATTGACCCCGTTTGAGTGTTTTGGCAAGATGTTTCTTTCGCCAACACGCTCTAAATGGAGCCCCATCCTACACATCACCATAGCTTGCTTAATATGGGAGATATGGAACGAGCAAAATTCTTCTCGTTATGTAGGGACTCCCATGTGCACCGCAGATATCACACGTCGAGTCAAGCTCTGGATACGGTGCATCACCATCTCATCTCACCTCACAACCGCATCTCAGCCCTCAAGTGCAGCTTCCTTCGCCCTTGGGGCATTTCGGTGACCCTTGCCCCTGTCCGCATTCAACTATAGATCGTCCGTTGGCTTCCACCGCCAATCGGCATCCTCAAACTTAATGTAGATGGTGCGGCCAAAGGGAACCTGGGGCTAGGAAGGGGAGGCGGTATCCTCTGTGATCATACAGGGAGTATTCTCCTTGCTTTTCCTCTTTCTATGGCATACAAACTAATACAGTAGCCAAGTCTATAGCGATACGTGATGGTTTACTCCTCTACAAGGAACAAAACCTTCACCGCGTCATCGTACAATCAGACTCACAAGAGTTGGTTGACATGCTTCGTGCAGGTACGTGCTCCAAGTGACGCCTACATCGCGTATGGGAGGACATCATGCGATGCCGCCCTCGCACAACTAGTATACATCACCAGCTGCGAGAAGGCAATCAAATAGTAGATGCCCTGGCCAACCATGTAGTACACACACGACACCCCTCCTCTCTTTTTCTTTCTTGGCAAGCCCTCCCTCCCTCAGCTCAGGGATGCTATCACGCGGAATGCCTCAGCTTGTCGACTCTCCGTACGCATCGCATACTACTGAAGGATGGCCCATAGGAGTGGCGGATTGCGTGGAACACTCGAGGTGGGCGCTCCCAACCTCTCGCTTGATCGGACAACTTTCGACATCACAACGGCGGGGTAGATTGCGCACACTTCCACCATCGTAGCTGCTCCGTGGCAACCGCACACTCCGCCCCCACTTTCACTTGGAGGGACCACGGACAAGTGAGACACTGGCACGTGCAAACTTCTCCGAGCTCCTAATAGGTATCATTTCTGTATCTTTTCCTTTCCTGCACATTGGCGTGGACGAGTGGGATCTGAGTGTAATTGGGATATTTATGCTCGCTCCATGCCTATAAACAATGATAAACACTCCACTTTATAAATAAAATTCCCATTCCGTGGCGTCCAGGACACGGCTGGATCGGACTACAGGCACAACCACAGGATTGGCTGTATCGGCACCATGTTTTTTGCTTAAAAGAAAATTCCGTCATCGTAGACTACGGGGGAGGCCACACTACCGTGTGTACAACCTTTCCCCATGGAGCTTGTGTATTTCCTTTTACCTTGTTTTGTTACACCTTTGAGGGAGGAAGAAGCCAAGCAAGACTTCTCTCCCCCTTGAAGGTCCCTTTAGAGGGGGGGGGATCCAAAGCGCTGCCTCCCCCTTCCCTTTATAGTGAAAGAAGGGGGGGGGGGTTAAGCCCTTTCCCCTAAAGGAGCCCATTAGGGCACTTTTGACCCCACCCCGCTTCTCTTCTTTCACTATAAAGGGAAGGGGGAGGACATCATTTTGGATCGGACGTATTTTGTTGAAAAGTGAAAACAAAGAGTGTTGTTTGTTTTTTTCTCTTCTTGGGAGTTGTTCTTCTCATTGGTTAGGGTTACAGTTCACTCCTTCCATGACTGCCTTGGCTCCACTGCTACCAGACGCTACGGTGGAGTTTTTCGGTGCCATAACAACCCTATCCGACAACAATTCTGCTGCACCGGTCAGACCGTAGGCTGCGTGTACGCATAATTCCCTCGGATGCAATAAGCCCAATAGTCACCCTACGAGACTTGTGACCCCGACCCTCTGGCTGTAGTCGCCCGTTGTTCATGCTGCTAACATGGGAGTCATTGTCGCTCCGCCGTCTCCCGCGATCCGCAGGTCCCTAGGTTGTTCGCGGACCAGGTGGTCCACGCTAATTCTGCGGCAACAACATTTGGTGGCGCTGTTCTCTTCGAACGATGGTGCTTAGCGTTTGACTCGTCGAATCGTCTTCTTCTCCATCCGCCCAGCCTACAACTGGCGAGCATCATTTATACTGGATTCCACTGACCAAATTTGCCGCAGCGAATGGAATTATTGCTGGTACGATGACCCAGGAATCCTGATTGCTCTCTTGTAGATTTCACCGTCTCGACGGCGGCAACCAACACAATCTCGAACACGTGTCTTCTTGGATGCAACATAGAGAATTGTTGGGTGGGTTCAGTGACTATTCGAATCAAAGCCTGACTATTCGAATCTCCTCTGGCTCCCTGGTTTCTCGACTTCCGCTGGACTCATCGACCGTAAAGTGTTGAATCGCTCCTTCGACCAAAGTTCTTCTACACTCCTTGACTTCTGGTACTACTGAGTCATTCAGGTATGAACTCGGTGATATATCAAAGTGTTGCGGATTCTATTCTAATTCTCGGGGTTCTATGAGAGCCACTCCGCCCCCTCTGTTCCTGTCCTCCGACCAACACTTCATCGGACGAAGCCTGAAACGACGCCTCAACCCATAGGTTGCTTCCTTCTTCCTCCTCTCTCCCATTAATTTGTTGTGGTATTATTAGTTCTTCCACATCTGGTTTTCTTCGACTGTTCCATTGACGTGCGAGTCCCAACAATAATGACATAGGATTAGCCACCACTATGTTAAATTAATTCTTGACGGTGTTGGATTAGTTTGGTAGTGACGACGGTACGGATGCCACCGGACGGTGACACGTCCCCCCACTATGTCGGTCTTCAAGCTGGTCCCTCGGGTCATTGGGGAGCCCGGGCATGGCTTGACACTTTGGTATCGTCTCCTGACTCTCACCTGTGTCACTTGGCTGCTGTGATTTCTCATTTAATTTCCCCGTTTAAAATTGCTTGCATTTTATTTCTTGGCATTTTGTTCAAAGTAGCTACCCTAGTGGTGCAACGAGACGAATCGAGCCCATCATGTAACATCATTTTTTATTTTATAAGGTTTTACCAATTTTATATAGAGCATGGTCAATAAAATTATCGAAAACTAGTGGCCGGAAAAAAGAAGTAAATAATGTTTCTAGTTCTAATAAGTTATTGTGATTTTCCATAATGATTTTGGTTTTTTTTACAGGGAAATGTTAAATTTAAGGTTAAAGAGTACCCTTGACCCCCTTGCTAATGGGAAAATCTATGGGCAACTATAGTGGCCGATATGTAATTTGTGGATTGTGGGACACCACTGGGCCGAACAATTAAATGGCGATGGGCAATGGATAAAACATGTAACTTTTGCTACAGGATAATTTTTTAATGGAGTTTAATGCATGGGAAACGTTTGATGCATGGAGTTTGATGCATGCTTTTCCACTACATTTTTTACCTTGAGAAAAAGATGTTAAAATTCAAATAAAATATTTGGAGATCTCACAAACCTTGTAGTCACTTCTCTCATGGGCCAAAAGGTGTTTTTCTTCAAGAATCTGGATCATCCTTGAAATCTTTCTCCAACACTCTTGTACTAGGTCTCCAATTACAAGTTGGGAGATGAAATCCAATATAAGGTACAAATAGAAGGGAGAAGAGATGAAATAAAGTGCCTTAACTCTCACTGCCATTGGCTTTACTTCGAAGGGTTTGGGGGCTATGATTCCTTGATGTCCAGCATGGGAACACATTCTATCCTTTTGCTAACCGAAAAAATACGCCTTTCAAACTCAAATGGTGGGTAAGCTACACAGTTTTTGCTTTTAGCTGACCCAACTCTTTAGGAGAGTAGAATGGGCTCCTAGAGCAAGATTCTTGTGTATTGGGTCTATCATTACTATTTATGAAAGGGGTTGGCTTTCTCATTTCTTCCCATGTTTATCCTAAATTCATTGTTTTATTTACCTATGTACTTTATTTCAAATAAAACTCCAAGAACATGTGATGGGGTTAGTCTCCATAAACAATTAAGTACAAACAAATAAAGCTTAAGAGACTAAGTTATAAAAACCTTATTGTATCCTTAAATGGTTCATAATTAAAGTGAAAATGTAAATGTGAATGTTAAACAGAAGCACAAAAGCATAATTCTATTAACCCAATTTTATGATATCATAGTCTCATCGAGTAGACTGTAAATGTCCTTATGTAGAGCCAAATGGAGGCCTAAAAACATCTGACATGACCGAAGCTCTTGGTGTCAAAATTGATTTTGAGATGCAGGCTCAAACTCATAACATTATGACAATCGTTTTTGTATTTTTATGATCTAATAACATAGATGATAACTCAGATTGAAAAGTGTATTAGTAATAAAGTTATCACTAATTAAAGTCATTTAGGTAATCTGAATTAAAAAAATAATATTTATAAAGCTTACTAGAGAGTAAGTAATAGTTAGTAAATTTTCAATTCAAAATAGTTTTTGGTAGATTTGTATAAGTTTGTTTTATACTTATAATTTTTACCTATAAATCAAAGTAAATAGATTTACAAAATACATAATTAATAAATTTTATCTACATGATAACTGATCTAAATAGGAAATATTTGACAGAGTATGCTTTTTGAGAATTTTAAAGATTATTACAGAATTATTTTATATTTTAAATATAAATAAATAACCTAAAAGAAAGTAAAATAAATTTAATCGCCTAGATGTTGGAGGTATTGGAATTGTCTCTATGTTGGCTAGCTACTCCGAGACTGACCTGCAGACAATGGCGAACAGATAGGGATAAAGGGAAAAAACAGTGATCAAACGTCTTTATTGAACCCGCTGATAAGCCTAAAAATGAACGTAAAATATGTCGTTGTTTGGGGTTTTAGACTTGTGCAATAAAATTTATAATTTCCCTTAATCACTAAATATGCATATAGAGCAAGGGGTCGAACCACAGGGAGGCAACAAATGAGAATTGTTATCCAATTTGAATAAATTAATTCAAGAATGAATTAATTTTGCAATTAATAAATCTTAATTATCCTTAATAATATTCTTTAATTAATCAAAATTAAGTAAAACTTAATTTTGATTTTAATATTTCGGTCAACAAATTCAAGATCGGAATATTATAATTTTAAGCTCAGATTAATTCAGATTATTAATTTCCCAATTATTATAAATTTTAAAACAATTTTATGAATTAAAATTGGGAATTAAATAATCAAGAAAAGAATTTTTATATTGGAGTTCAAGATAGATGAATTTTCGATTCAAATTTTATTTTTAGGTTTTTTATATATTAAATTAAATTCCTAAAAAATAAAAATCAAAATCTAGAGAGATAAACTAAACAAATCAACCTAGAGAGAGAAAGTGAAGAAATTGGGGAAAAGATGAAATCCGACCCTAAATCAAAAATCAAATGAAGCAGAAATGTTTTAAATTGATCTAGAATTAAGGATAAAAAATCAGATCTTAGATCAGGATCAAAACAAAGTGCTAATTTCATTCAAAACACACTTCTAGGGCATGTACATTCCGCCCATGCCTCGGCGTTTTAGAATCGTTCAAGAAGATGATTGAAATACGAATCAGAAACTTACAGTTTTGAGTACAGAAGCAAGATCTGTCGACTTCAAGAACCCCTCCTGTGTCCTTCCTGGCCAATTGCTTGGGGGAGAGCATCTAAAAGTGATTTTTGCCCTTTTCCAGACCTCCATTTAAAGATCCCGTCTGGATTGTAGAGGGGGAAAAGACGAACCTACCCTCAAAATTTCAGGCCAATCGGACATGTAGATCTCAAGATATCAAGGTTTTAGTGAGAAAAAATCTGAGCCGTTGGATTTATTTATCTCTCCTCCAATAAGCTTGGAAATGGCGCGTTATGGTTGGCTAGCATGATTATTTCTCGTTTTCCGCTTTCTCGGATCACGCCCTGACACGTTGTTGTGCGCGTCGTTTGGCAAGTGATTTCATCATTTGAACGGCTAGGAATGCTCCACGTCACCCTGAAATAATAAAAACAAAAGAAAAGGACAAAAGGTCTTTTTTTTAAAAAAAAATTTTATTCTCTTAGCCGCAATCTTTGACCATTCTTCTCTCTCTCTTCTCTCTTTTATTTTAAATCATAAGCTGCTATTCTTCTCTCTCTTCTCTCTTTAAATATTTTAAATCATAGCCACTTATGTTGACTATTCTTCTCTCTCCTTCTCTCTTTTATATATTTTAAATCATAGCCGCTTATGTTGACTATTCTTCTCTCTCTCTTCTCTCTATTTATTATATAATAATAACCACTCATTCTCTCTCTCTTTATTCTTATTTAAATAAATATATCCATTTATTCGCCCGAATTTCGGGCGAATGACGTGGATACTCCTTAGTAAATATTTAAATATATTATAAATCCCAAATAAATAATACATGTGTTATTTAAATATGTAAAAATCATTTCTTGGCTATATAATGGTCAAACAATTATATAAAAATATGGAAAAATTCCAGAAAAATCATGGAAACACTTACCAACCTTTAGCCAAGTATTTAAAGCCCTGTAAAAAATATTTATTCACTGAAATGAAGTTAAATTCCATAAAAAATGATAAAAAATCAGAATTAATAATAAAATGAAAGGTTAAATGATCTATCTTTATTTTAATATGATAACATGCAAATATAGTCATTAAAACTCATAAATATAATATAAAATTCATTAATTAATCATGTTAATTTGCAAGTTATCACCCGCCAGGGCCTAGTGTGATCAAGACTCTTCCACTTCTCCAGCAGCTCTTGCTCTAGAATGCCTAGCGCTACCCAACTCTCACTAAAGGTAAGAGGACTCAAGAAGAATTTCACACATGCCACTAATTTTGGATTTAGATTGAAACAAGAGTGAGTATTACATTTGATTGTGAGGGGTTTATGTAGGGAAGAGAGAGAAATGATGACCCTTGGATTTCCCAATGTCTTGAATAGTCCAGATATTTTCTGCAGCCTCAATCCTAGTGAACAGATGTCCTCCAATTAGGTTTGAATCCTCTAGTTCCTCCTCATTATGGTCGCTCACTTGGCTTGATTTGTTTTAAGATTTGGCCTTAATGAGATCAAAGGCTCATTAACGGCTCATTAAAGGCTTATTAAAGTCATGCAAGCTGTAACTTTGGGGCACTCCCGAAGCTCTGAATGTGTTTAGGCCTTCTTGAACATCTTTTCCTTAGCCCACTAACCCTCAAATGAGACCTAAACCTGAAAATGTCAAAAACTCTAAAAGAAATGTGAGCTTCATTTCACTTGACTCTATGAGTCAAGTGGGGTTAGTCTAAAAATATACTCATAAATACTCAAATACTTATTTAGGCCAACTTCATGAATTAAGTGCTAAATGATGTTTAAATGATATATTTAAATATTTATAGTCATTAATCAGTTCACTCAAGTATGTCATTTAGCAACTACTATTTTATACATCAATAGAGAATGATACAACCAATCTTTCTTCAAAAGGTATGTCAATTGATAGATTATTATCACTATCACACTAATGATAGTTTAGGTTTGTCATCGCCTGCCTTAAGCTTAGAAACCATGCACATTGAGAGTTTTCACTCTATTGCAGACCTGTTTGGATTGAGGCGAATGAACACAAATTAAATTGATAATGTGTGGAGGTTCAATATTTCAACCACGATGAAGAACTAGTTCGTCTCCCTAAACTCTTGAAAGAGACACCTGACAGAATCTTTTCACTAAACCACTTTACCTTCCCTTATGAAATATGCCTTCGTAGACACTACTCAAAGACATCCTAGTATCATCTCCATTGATCTAACCTCTGACCAAAAATGGGAACGCTTAGATTTAAGAAATCATGAAGAAGCTACAGTTTGAACCTTTAATGATACTAGAAGAATTTTGTCTCATGTGTTTGAAGGTAGTACCATTGTAAAGAAGGTAGTACCTGTGAGAACGTGTGCTTTTTCAAAAATGCCTTTTGTTTCTCGAATGCTCCTGACACATACCAAAGATTCTTGATTATAACATTTTGAGTTTTGGATGAAATTTGAGTGAGATAATCATCAGCCATTTTTCAGTATTTCAAAACTCCTTTACATATTTTTCCAGCAAACGAATCTAAGATGGCTAAAGTAGTTATTGAAAAAATCTAGAACTAAGTTGGTAGAATCTCATTTAATTACGTTGTTCGGATAGTTTTAGGGCATTGATAAATCCTAATTAAATCATGAAATCATACAGATTTTGAAGCCATTTTGGGATCATTTTACGTGCATTATCTTCAGCTGTACACATATTTCTATTACATTTGAATGTCATTTTTACATTTTTTTTAAAGTCCAAGTATTTCTCAGTAAAAATGTGTTTAAAAACATTTTTTATATTGATGAAATTGATGGTCCCTCTATTATGTCTATCAATGGTTTTGGAGGATAGAAGTCAAAGTTGAAGCCGTAAATAAAAGAATGAATATGGAAGAAGAAAAGAGATATATATTTAAGAGTAAAACAATTGATTTTATAAGGCATCACCCAATCAGCCAGAGGCAGGCGAACACATGGCTCTCAAACCCACCCACAGCTCGCAAGGGGTAGCGGCACCAGCACAAGCCCCACCAACCCCACCAAGGAGTCTACAGAGGCCCAACATAAGACCCAAGGAGTTCCCACAACGGACCCATGCATGTGTGCAAGATGGAATTCTTTTATTTAATTTGAACTATAAAGGCGTACACTATTTTAATAGCAAAACTTAGTATAAAGTTGTGCAATATGGAATGGCATTCGTCATCTCTCACGCCACACATAACCGTCACAGAAACATGATGGATGACGTGACGGTGACGCTCACGAAATTCAGGGGTAGTGACAGTTAAGCGTGACAAGTTTTCGTGATGGTGACGTGACAGTGATAGGGTGCCATGGACGTGTGACCTGACAAAATGACCGTCACGGATGACGAATTTTATTTAATACATTTTAATTATAAATTTAGTGACTGAAAATTATGAATATAATGAATTTAATAAATTAATATATTAATTGAAAAATTAAGGAATTAGTGTCTTCTGTTTAAATATATCGATACAATAAAATTATTGACGTAAAATTGAGGATGTGGTTAATTTAATAATTAATTTCTTGATGGAAAAAAATTAAGGGTTTAGGGAGGTTTTATTGAAAAAAATCAATAATTATTGTATTGAAGAGGAAATTATGAATATAATAATTAATTTTGTGATGGAAAAATAAAGAATTTATTGATTTTCAAAAATTCTTTTTAGTAATTAACTTTTTGACGGAAAATGTTTATAAATAATTTATTAATTAATTTTTTGAAGAAGAAATGAAATTTAATGACGTATTTTTAAATAGAATTTCATAAATATTCTACGGAAGGAAAATTAGAAAAACAGATCTTTGAATATAACCAGGGATTTTAAAAAGTAGCATATCTTTACCCTCTTTTGAATAAAATTTCTGAAAATTTTCTGGGTTTGGTAAGTTTTAGAATTTTTTATCCCAGACATCTGTTTATTCTGTGATAATAAAGCAGGTATTCAGATACTCACTATCTGATAACTTGCAAATTAACATGTTTAATTGATGAATATTACATTACATTTATGTGTTTTAATGGCCATATTTGCATGTTATCATTTATAAATGGATATAAATAACTTACACTTTGATTTTATTATTAATTTAAATTAATAGTATATTTTTACATGGTAATTGACCTTTTTGCATTGATTAATTTTTTTTACAGGGCTTAGAATACTTGGCTAAAGGTTGGTAAGGGTTTTCCTTTTTTTGGAATTGTTCCATATTAGTTTAAAATTTTCTGACCAATCTTTGACCAATCGTCAGGCGCCTTGGCCAACTCGAGCCGCCTCGCCAGACCCCAATCGCCTCAGGAGCCTCAGGCCGCCTCATCCACCCTTATCATATGCCTCGATTGCCTCAGCTGCCACGGCTGCCTCGGCAGCATCCAGCTGCCGGCCATCTCAGCCGCCTTAATTCGCCTCGTCTGTCCGCGTCAGTCACCTCAACCACCTCGAATCGCCTTGGCCACCTCCGGGCACCTCGGCCAACCGTGACCACCCTCGACTGCCCTCGTCACCTTGGCTGAACTCAACCGCCCTCGACCGCACTCCAGCCACCCTCGCCGGCCATCACCTACATGTGCCCTCGCCGTCCGTGGCACTGCGCTCGCCTTTGAGCCCATTGCCGCAACAAGCTGCGCCGCCAGCATCTTGGACACTACGCTCGCCTCCAAGATTGGCATCGCGCTTAGTTGTGCAATCGTCCTTGATACTGCACTCATTTCTGAGCCCATCACGGTGCCTGGCTGCGCCGTCACCGCCCTCGCCACCGCGCTCGCCTCCTAGCCCGCTGCCATAGTTACACGCGCCCACACATGCCTAGTGATCCCTAGAGTAGTTTTGAGGAGAACAATTGCCGGAAGACCCGCCACCACCGTTTCACAGCCGCAAAGTACACGCCGCCGCAGGATGCACCACCGCCGCCATCATCGCCGATGCCTACCTCGGTTTGCCAATAGATAGAATTAGTTCATCACAACCAACGACATCGTAGCGATGCCTAACATCGACGTCATTGAGGTTCGATGTTCACCAGTCACCGTTACCTACCCAGCAGCCCTGTGCTGCCATGCTAATGATCAGCCCTCCTCCCTTTGTGTTGTAACACGAGCCGCTCGATCTCGGCACATCGTGTTACATCAGTGTTCTTTGGGGAAAGAGTTCATTACATTTATTCTGATGAATCATTGAGTGGTATTATACATAGTGTCAATAAAGGTGATTCATTCTGGAGGGTTGCAAAAGTGATGCTTTCATCTAGGACACCAAAGCACTTTCAAACGTCTAATCATAAGATGCCTACCCTTCCTGCCTCCGATACTACAACAAGTCAATAGTATTTATTTGGTGATCATTTTTCCTTGATATTTTAAAAGATTGTGATGTCACACGTCACAGCCGGGATCGAGTGGCATGTGTAACAACACAGGAGTGAACGGGTGTGAACAATGATGCGAGAATAATGTGATGCAATCTTTTGACTTCAATGACAAGTACGAGAAAAGACTGTTCAATTCGTACAATCAATTAAGTTGATGAAGTTCGATTGGATCACAATCGAACTTCTCAACGTCCCTTTGGACCAATTAGACGCTTCAAAAATAAGGGGTAAAATTAATTACCCAACGACGTCCAATCCTTCGTAGTAAAGAAACTAGTGATTACACCAAGAAGAGAAATCCTATCACTCGCAGAATAGTAGTGGCTAAATTCTAATAAACGGCAGTTCTCTCGGAGGTGTCGGAAAAACACTTCAACAATACTGGAGAAAGTAATTGAACTGCGAACGTAGGAGATAGAATAGAACATGTAGCAGTGACTTTCAATATCCGTAACAAAATTGATCTCGAGCAATGATCACCGGATCAGGATGAGCATCGGCGTCCAGATGATTGAGTGTCAGAGAGTTTGTCATATCAGCGATGGGCGTTAGCAATGCCTCAGATGGGGCAATGGTGGGTGCTGGTCATTCTCGCGTCCTAGCGCATGGCTCAGGCCACGCCTGAGCATGGTGGCGCACGTGTGCGACGGCGCGTGGCACGAGCGACTGGCACGTGGGGTGGGTGAATGGTGCTAGCCACGTGTAGCACGGCAAGTTGGCACCCAAAGACTGGAGGTGTGAAGTCGCAGGGTGCAAGAAATGTGAAACCAACCCAGGCAAGGGTTCTTGACCCTTCCTTGGGTAAGAACCAATCTGCTGGCGATGATGAAGCTAGAAACAGCAGATTGAAGATAATGGTGGCGGCGGCGGCTGTGACAGCAGTGGCGACGGCGGCAGCGACGGCGGTGGCAGGGTCGTTAGCAGTGGGTCCACAACAGAGATTCAACATGGACGCACGCGAGGCGAATGTGCTCCCACAATCTAATCTATGAAAGCAGTAAATGTCCCAAAGGGAAAATAGGCGGGAGCCAAAGATGAAGAAACCTTTCAAATTTAAATTCAACTCCAAATGTCCTCTTGGGCATGCCAGCCTTTATATAGGGTCGCGGGCATGCCCAATCGGACCATAACAGGAAGGAACCGTCTCTTGACGAGTGGGCTTCCCAAAACATGAAATCAAGAACGGTTCAAAAGGATGAGGCCCAAAACACAGATAGACCCGTGCATAATTTGAAAAGAAATTACATTCAAAATACGAGAAAATAAAAGATGCTCATTGATGTGTTGTTAAGCAGAATACTTGAACGATGGGTCGCTGCCATCGGCTCAAGCTACTCGAGGTGGTTGCTAAAGTCTTTCCGTGTCAGTGGCGAGATGGTCCCCCATCAGATTGACTGAAAGAAGATGATGTAGTTAAACACAAAGCCAATGTAGTCAAAGTCAAAAGAGGTGTTGTTTTATGATTTTTTAACGTATAAGTACTAACAAGAATGTCTGATTAAGCTTTGCTTATTAACAGATTCTAAGTCATTCAGGATTCTCCCACCAAAGAGAGACTATGGATACACAATAAGAGACGATGATAAAGTTTCCAGCAGATATTGAAAATAGTCCTTTGTTTTTTCTATAAAACGAGTTGTAGCTTAACAGCCCATGTGTCAGTCACTTAACCAATTGATTGGGTTACACGGATGCTTCTTAAATAATCTATTTATGCTATATTTAATTGATTGAAACTACCCAACAAAAATTGTTACGCCATTATACATGGGCCTAGAGGGTCACCCACCCAATATTTTTGGATGTTCATGGCTGTGATTTTTGTATAGTGACTTTTATTAAAATTAAATTAGGTAAAGTCTTTTGTGAAATTTTCCTCAGAATTTTACTAAAAACCTCCCACAAAGGATTAAAAATAGAGGAGGCATGCTAATTTGATATCCATGCAAATCAGTTTTCGTGCCCTTCTCCCCCCTCTTATCTTATCTCATTTCTCTCTTGCTAGGTCTTGCCTCTATTTACATAGGACGGATAGGAAGTTCACTTTCTTGCAGCACCATTCTAGGAGTGCTGATGGAAGTTCTACCAGGTTTATGAAACTTAATAAATTTACGGAATTGTTTAGCGAAAGAATAGTGAACATTTTTATATTTTTTTCATAAATAGTTTACATTTTTCACATTCTAGGAAACGAATTTAAATTAGAAATAAAAATCAGCTCTGGAAAAACACACCCGGAGTGGCCAGAACTTCGAGGTAGAAGAGTGCATGGGCATCCATAATTGGGATCCATCAAGGGTTATAATAAAATACTTTAGCTTATTGTACTGGAGGAATTTGAATTTATCAGAGGTCTCTATCTAGGCTATCTTTTTGGATCTCATAAATTTAAGGCATTGATATAGGTTAAACTTAAATCAACACACAAACCTTTTGGCAACAGAGAGGGCCAAAAATGTAGTGAGGGCCAAAAATAGTGGACCCAACAATAATTGAACACTGAATCCCCCAAACATGTTTTCGGGCATATTACAAAGATGGGATACACATACGGGTAAAAAGCAGTTTAAATAAAGTATTGTAATGTTCTGACCAATGGACATCTCTTTCAGAAATTAGGCGGCTTTTTGCTCCTAAAATCCACTCTGACTTCAAATTTTCCTGTATCATCCAATTACGAAACATTTTACAAATTCAAAATATGTCAGTTAGTTTCACGAATTATGCCTCATATTGACATGTTTAGTAGTGACCTATGTTGGCCCTTTTTCCATCTTGAAGTCGTGGCCTCCTATCCTAATCTGTGTCTAAAAGTTTTTTTTTCTTTTTTCTGCAGTTTACGTTCAGATTCATATTATTTCTTATTATGATGGATTGTTTTACTTACCTAAATGATGCATTTTTAAAAAACTCTAAGAAAACAGCAAGAATAATCCACTTGAATTGACAGAATCAAGTGGGGTTTGTTTTATAGTTCAAAAAATTAGGACTCAATATGTAATCCATATTTTCCCCATTCTTTCCTGAATAGTGTAGAATGTTAAAACCGTAACT
The DNA here is from genome assembly GCF_029677425.1 of Wolffia australiana. Classification (NCBI taxonomy): domain Eukaryota; kingdom Viridiplantae; phylum Streptophyta; class Magnoliopsida; order Alismatales; family Araceae; genus Wolffia; species Wolffia australiana. Next base: position 11,213,779 of record NC_135847.1, read on the forward strand.
TTTTAATTATGTTAGAAATAACATATGGAATTAATTTTCCAATTTAATATTGTCACCTTTTCTCACTTGTGTTTCAATATAGTCTCTCATAGATCATAGATAACCCATATTTCAGTTTTGTGAGGTTGCGACAAACAAAGTATTCAAATCAATTGCAAAACAACTTATAGGAGGATAGTTGAGCCAGACATTAAATTGATCGCTAATGGATCCAGAACTTTGGAATGTTAATGATAGGTATATGTAATCCCATAAGTGCAAACGATAAAATACTTTAGCTTATTGTACTGGAGGAATTTGAATTTATCAGAGGTCTCTATCTAGGCTATCTTTTTGGATCTCATAAATTTAAGGCATTGATATAGCGATCAATTTTTATGATTTTTTTTGCTACTAGTGTAAGTCTCAAATGCATCTTATTGGCAATGGCAGATAAAAAAATCCTTGTGGCTATTTAGAAACGTCAATTTATCTATCAGAACTAATATTCCAAACACACAAAAAAGTATAAAACTCTAATGGATGATGAATATGTGCTGAATCAGCAAATAATAAGGATTTACATTTTTAAATCATTTCACTCAGTCAACCTTTATCAAAAAGGATAAAGACATATGTAAAGAATTTAATTAATACATATAAAATTAAACACAAGATGTATTGAAATCCAATAAAATCGAAATATATTGAAGTCATTAAGATAATTCAAAACTGTGCATCAAGCAAATTAACAGTTCAATACTACTCACGACAGACTTTTGATTATCAGATAAGAAAATACTAATTGCCGCTAAAAATCACAAGTTGAACAATATCAGCTATGGGTACTCATAGCCAATAACGTTTTAGGAAGACTAGGATGGACAATAATGTATACATTTAAGTAGATAAGGATGATGAATACATATCTCTTTAGCACGTCATGATAATGATTTTTACTACAATGACAAAACAGATAATAGATACGTAATATTTCTAGGATTCTGTTTAAATATATCTACAAACTGAAATCTCATATACTTTAAATTTATGCAGAGCTTTATTTTTTGTCAAATTGAAAATAAAAAAATATTTTTAAAATTTTCCATCTAAAAAATGTGGCTTATTATTTTATATCTTTTTTTCAAAATAGCATGGTGCTTAAAGATATCAATGGACACTTCTAGTTTTTCTATATGCAATATTTGTCTTTGAATGAAAAATGATAATTCTCATAAAGAATTATTTCACATAATTATGTTGGAATCAGAAAGCTCATTTACTAGTGAAATACCATATCATTTTTATGATCTTAATATTTAGAGCTTAGGCCGTTTTGGGTTCTTATTATCATAGTATAATGGAGCTCTCCCAGAGTTCTCCATCCCAAACACCCTTTTTATTACGATTTCTATGTTCCAGGATTTGAAGAATAGCGATAACTCTCTCTTTTCCTATCTCTATAAATTTGCATTCTCAGAATGTAGGTTCCTTCTTCTAAATCCCTTTATGGAGACAATATTTGACAGACATTTATTTTTTGAGGACAACAGTCCTGATGAGTAGAACATCATCAATATAAAGAATTACAATAATTATGATCGTGCATGTACTCCTATTAGTCTTCATGTTTCCTCACATGGCTCATTCTTCATTCTCAATTAAGACATGAGATTTGATCACTCTATAAAAACATATATTCTAACATAGGAATGCCTGCTTCAATCCATCATTAGATTCCTGGCAGCGTGTGCATTTGGTCTTCTAATGTAAGGGTCTACGGTGTAAGCATTCATCTATTTCCCAGGTACCATAATCATTGCATGTGTCTATGCTAAGACTAACTCTGATGGACTGTGTCATGACAGCTAGTTCAAAGCCTTCCTGCATGATATTTCCCTTTGAACTATTTTGATTTGTCCATCAGCACAAACCTTTATCAAAACATTTAATTACTCAATATGTGTACCATACCCTTAAGTGTGTCATCCAAGTTCCAAACTTGGTTGAGGTGTGTGGATCAAATCTCAGAATCTATATGATGTCACTCATTCAAACAGTTGGAATTGCATATTCATATGGTAGAGATCACCATCTCTGAGATAGAGTATCTTGATAATTTCTCAAATCATGATGTCCAACATACTGATCAATTTGTCTAGTCCTCTCTAGCAAACAATTGAAGTTCTTTTGTATAATTCTAAACAAGTTCAGGACTAATTCCTCACCGAATAACATTTTGATATTTTGGATCCGTAATTTCTACCGATACTACTTTTTTTCCACTATCTTCTCATAGAACCTACGTGTCTTCGGACAACAAAGTCTTTTTAGCCAACCAAACACTTTTGTTCCTTAGGATGATAAAACTACTGTTCAAATTTCTGAATCATGGTCCTCAACTCCGACTTATCTGAATCAAGCCTCATCTAATGGGCTAGGCTTCCTATTCTTAAAGTTGGGCTTCATTGTTTTTCCACAACTCTTATAGAGTATAATTAACCTATTTTCTATATAAAAATCAGCATGCATTCAACGGCAATGAGTGCCGGTACCCATGAGTTAGCTTGAGGTCTTAGGGTTCTCCCGTCGTATATTTTACTAGGTTCAACAAAGGGTGACTGTACCTTTTATGACCAATTCATCTGAGATGTCGGCGGACGAGTTATTTGAGATAGTATAATACTATCCTTCATGAACTATGTGGACTCCATAATCTAATTGAAGACTTTAAATTTTATTTTCAAATATGTAGATGCATACATCATCATGTATTGATTCTAATAGATCAATGGCATACTCCTCCACTCACAAGCTTGGAGATGGGGGTACTTTACCCATAATGCATAATTAACAGCTAACATGTGATTCAAAATCAAATGCACTAAATATGCACCCCATGCATATTTATCTACTTTTTTCCAATGCTATGTATGCTCATAAAGATGAGCCTTCTTCACATAGTTATTGTTCTTTAGAAGAGCAGTATCACTTTTAGATTTTTATATGGAGCATCTATTTGTTCCTTTTCTATTATTGGTTCCAGTGGAATCATATTATTTTCTCAAATAAATGGAAAAAATATTGTTCTCAATAAATGGGGAATATCCAAATCTGTTTACAACATATGTGATTCTCTTTATTACGCTAAGAACATAATAATCTTCCGAATACATCATATATCATAACTGAAGCTTGATGTTTACTATCCATATAGTGACCATTAAAACCTTTTAAAATATTTACAATCCTTTAATTTATGTTTCATTTTGCTCAATTTTATTTCACTTTTAACCAATTAAAACATCCCTATGTTTCAACTTGCCTTGAAGTTATCTGAACGAGATACTACAAGTAGTTCCACTTCTTGTAAACTTTCAGAGCATGGTGTAAATATCAGTTGCCGCTTATGCCCTATTGTGATAGGTCTACCTAAACATGCTTTGTTGACTTATCATTCTGAATGACATATAACACATTTTCATTATTTATATCAAAGAAAGTGCCTATGTATGCTTTCCTTTGAAAGGTTTACACTTAAGATTCTTAATGAAGTTAAGTACGATTCATGAAAGAATTGAACTACAAGGTCAACAATAAACAAAAGCAAGAACCGTACTACGAGTAGATCTTATGTCTTGTCACTTCGCCAACTGTTAGCACATCCTCATGTGCATGAGATCCCTCGACCATCTGACTCCTGAGTTATTTTATCCATATGTCATATTCTACTCACCAAAAGATTATTGTATAGTGTTTAATGGCATTTGGTTCTATGTCTTCATGCTACCTCAGTAACGGATAGCTCATTGAGGGTGCCTAACATTTAATGACATCATACTGAACTCCTCGCCTCTAATATCTCCACTACATTGGACAGGAATTTCTATTATCATATTTCTGAATTTAATATCCTCTTATGTGGAGGGACAATAATCCCATCCTTAGCTCTCAATCACCTTCAAGTACTTATTGTTATATCACAGTGAAACCTAATTTGAATCGTGTGATTAGGGACCCATAATTTGTAGACAAACTATAGATGTCATCCATAAAAAGCCTGGTGCCTCACTGATAACTTGCAAGTAATCTAACAAAATTGATGCATTATAATGTCCATATTTGCATGTTATCATATTAAACAGACATAAATAGCTTCCATTATGATTCATGATTTGTTTATATTTTATAAGTATGTTTATATGACATCTTGACCTTAGTTTGTTGCATGATTTATTTTTGCAGGGCATAAAATAGTTGGCTATAAAGTAGTAGGGCATTTACTATTTTTCTGCAATTTTTCCATATCGTTTTATATTTTTCTAACTAGTATTTAGCCAATAACTTTTTTCCAAGCTAATATAATATATCTCATGATTTTTTAGCATCTTAAAATACATTTTAGGGACTTTATGACGTCCACCACGTATGATTATGGTTCACCAAATTCGGTCAAATGATTGACACAGCCAATCAGTCGTCATAGGATAATTAAGGCATTGCGATTTGTGATGTCATAATCATCCAATCATCAGTTTTTTAGATATACGTGGCACGGGTGGCTTGAGGAGGTCTTATTTGTTTTTTTCTTGCAATAAATGCACGTGGCCATTTGTAAGATGTTGGCATGAATAAATGAAAAAACAAGACATCATCGACATAGATCGGGCGACATGGTGTGCTACCAACTGTGGAAAAGGTATCTTCTCTCTCTCATTTAACTGGATCTAATTTCATTATTTTTAGTGCGCAAGTGATGTGGTGGCACGTGATATAATGGTGGAGAAAACAAGAACTAAAACCAGCTAATCAGAAAGTGACATTTTCACAGGGTGGCGCCCACTTTGCGGAGAGATAAAAATCGACCTAACGGCTGAGATTAATCGAGCTTAAATGGAAATAACTTGAGATCTAACTGTCTGATTGTGCCCAAATTTTGAGAGCATGTTTGTCTTTTCACTCTCTACAATCCAGACAGTTGGATAATAAACTACCGGGAACAATGGGAAAACCATCGAGGAAGCCCTCCTCGATTAGTTTTGGCCAGGAAGGACACAACAGCTTCTTCTGAAGTCAATATTTCTTGATTCAGGGATTGAAATCGTAAGTTTCTTCTTCACCCTTTAACACCTTTCTGAATGTTTTCAAAATGGCAAGGCATTGGCAAAATATACATGATCTTAGAGGTGATTTAAATTGTGATTAGCATTGCATTTTTGGTCCTGATTCAAGATCTCAGTGTAGTTCTTAAATTCTAAACTATTTCTCATCTCATTGGATACCTTAGATCCATAAATCAAGCTCAAATTTCACCTACAATTCACTTTCCCCAAATTTCTTCCACTTTCTCTCTCTTGTTTGTCTCACCTACTTTCTCTCTAGATTTGGAAATTGATCATGGTACAATTTAATTGCATATATATTCTTCCTAAATATAAAGTATCACTTAAAAATTCATCAATCTTGAAGTCAGATTTTGATTTCAATTGTTTTGCTTAATAACTCTCAATTAAAAAATAATTTTTTTTTGATATATTCCATTTGATTGCAGCATTTGGTTTTGATCTTTTGCCTTAAAGGTCCAAAAATTTGTCTCGGCAATGCTCTGACTGAACACTTAAATACCAATATAAAGAATCTAAATACCTTTTAGAAATTACAAAACAAAACTAATCATAAAAAAGGCTCACTATGTTCAAAGTTCATTCTCAAAATTAATTCAAACAACAAAATATATAATGAAAATCCATTAATATAGTGCCTCTTTGCGGTTTGACCACTTTCTTATCCTATTCTTTGTAATTTGTATTACGGGAAACATCAAATTTTTATTGCATAAGCCTAATAATTGAATTCGATTAACCAATTTTAGGCTTATCACTCACTTCAAAGGACTACGTACAAAAACATGAGATAAATCAATATGGTTAAAATTAAGGTATAGTACCATTTGCTGATTTATAGAGATCAATTCATTCAACTTTATTGTTAAATAGCACTCATTGTTTCTCCTTAGGATTTCGCCTAGCCTTAATAAGGGAACAATGGAGGAACGTGACTTGGGTTTACAAGCCTTGCTCTACTTCAAGGAGTCGAGTCATGAATCCATAGAACTAGCTTCTACAACCCTTGAGTCAACAAGGGGTTGTGCTTGAATCCACAAGCATTGAAGCACTCTCTGGCAAAGACAACACGCAAAGGGGAGAAACAACAGTTTCAACAAAATAATAAACTTCAATACTAAATTTAGGGGTACATGGGGGCCATATATAGGCCACAACAAATACAGGGTCGTCCATAATGATGGTACCCATGAAAGGACAACTCAAAACATTGAGAAAAACAACTCTCACAAGCTAAAGCAGAGGATAAGCAACCTAATAGGCCTGAGCAGATATATCCTTCAGATGTTGGGGCTTGTATAAGCTGTCAAGAGATATTTGTGCAGCTCAAGAAGATCCTCATGGGACAAAACAGAAGATATGCAGCTCGGACAAGTTAGAGTAATGATTCTGGCAGAAGAATAATCTGTCACAGGATTCTGTTAGATATGAATTTGTTAAAAGATCCTGTCAAAGAAAATCCTATCATAATCTCATGTCAGAGAAAATCCTGTTAGAGGATCCTGTCATAGAAATTTGTGTTAGAGGATTTTGAGGGGCTCTAGATAATTTTCTACAGATCCTGTCAGTTCTAGAGTAATCTCCTTCTTGGGCCACAATTTGCTAATGGGCCTGAGAAAATGGACTTTTGGGCAACATCAATGCCTCTTCAATAGGGGAAAGGGATCATCATACTTCTTAGTTTGATGTATGTCTCAAGTTCCATTGGAGGAGGAATAGTTGGAATACACATTTAAAAAGTAATGATCACTACATTATGATCCTACCATAAGCCACTAAACCATTGCATGTGTTCAAGTGGATTGCAAACATTACTTGAGAATAATAATGACTGCAGTTTTATTCTAATGAACTTAAATGTGGCATAGATGTGTCATTGGCTTGATTAATATTGACCAGCACCATCTTATGTGTCTGGTGACAGGGGACCATCCAGCTGACGCCAGGACGGGATGAGTCCAACCACGCCGGGCTGCTCGCGCCGATGCTCGCCATCCGGGGTTTAAGTACTCCACGTAAGCATTTTTTATTTTCGTATTTCATTTTGTTGTAATTTTCGTTTTCGGATCCTACGGACTAGGGTGGTGTTTTGGGCCTCGTCCATGTTATGTTTTTTTTTTTCGCTCGCTTGTAACCGTTGAGTAGAGACCAAACCACGTCTCGCGATGGTTCGTCCTCTACACGACATCACTTGGCACCTATCCTCACTATATAAGGGGATAGCATGCCCAAGTGAAGACAGGCATTTTGTTGAAGTGAAAATTGTGTTCTTCTACTTAGTGTTAGAGAGGTAGTGTTAGATAGGAATTAGAGTGTAGAGAGATGTGGCTACTCTCGCCTATGTCGAGACTACTCCATGGATTAGAGGCCCACATTCTCACGTCGAGACTACTCCGTGAGACGTCAGCAATTGCCCTTGTCGAGACTACTTCGAGGTCGCATTTAAAGAAATCAAGATCGTCATCTCTTGGAGACATCAACGCTTCCTCGTCGAGACTACTCCGGGTAGGCCTTGAAGATTCAACATTTGCCGCTATTGGGGTGCCGTCGTCAGCATTTAATCGTCGAGACTACTCCGAGGACGTGTCGCCGTCGTCATCCGCCAAGATCGTCGTCATCGCCAACTAGAACTCTCTAAGAATCAAGATTCCTCTGCCTTTTGAAGAATTCTTGGAGCAGTTACATTCAAGAACCTCGAGTTCTTGAATCACCGCCGCGCGCCCTGCCCGATGCACGCCCAGCCACCGCCACGCGCAGGCAACCAGTCCGCGCGCCCGGCCCGGCGTCCCGCGCCGCCCCGCGCATGTGCTCACCGCCCACGCCCGCGCGCCGATCCAGCGCCCCGCGTCGTCCCGCGCGCGCGCCGCCAACGCCCGCGCGCTTGAGTCCGCCACCGCCCTCCAGCACCACGCGCCGGTCCACCGTCCCACGCCGCCTGATGCAGGACAGACGTCGTCGACGTCCTGCGGCGGGAGTGCGGTCCATTCGTCCTTCTCTAAGGACGGTGATCTTGGACAGCACGCCCATTTTTGGCGGGTGTCCTGGAAAAGATAAGTCCTTCTCTAAGGAAAAGATCTTGGACAGCACGCCTCAATTCATAGAAGCCGAGGGTGACCGTTCTCCACTTGGTCAGCGCTCACTTGGTCGTCGTCGAGGCGTTGGTGGGCCTGACGACCGGTGGGCAGTAGGTCCGCCAGCCGGATAACGAGACGGCGGCAGATGGTACGCCGGCTTACGCGGCTGTCGGGCGCGGCGAGACGGCGCGCTTCGGGGCGCCGTCGTTGATCGGGGCGACGGCGCGGGCTGCGGTGAGACGACGCGGCTCAGGGCGGTCTCTTTCATTGGAACGGCGGCGCGGGTCATGATGAGATGGCGCGGCGCAGGGCGGCATTCTTGATCGGAGCGGCGGCGCGGGCCGCGACGAGACGGTGCGGCTCAGGGCGACGTCTTTGATCGGAGCGGTGGCGCGGGTCGCGGCAAGACGGCGCGGGCCGCGGCGAGAGGCGGTCGGAGGTAGCAGCGGGATGCGGCCCCGTGCGAGGGCGGCAGCTCCACGAGGGCGGCCGCCCTGTGCGGCGGCGGCGACGGCTGCCCCGTGCGGCGGCGGCGACCCCGTGCGTGGGCGGCGGCCCCGCGCGGCGGGCGGCTGTCCGCCGCGGCTGGCGGCTGCGCCGCGCGGCGGGCGGCTGCCCCGTGGGGCGGGGCGACCCCGTGTGCGGGCGGCGCTTCCGCGCGGCCGACGGCGGCCTCGCGCGGCGGGCGGCTGCCCCGTGAGGCGGGCGGCTGCCCCGTGAGGCGGGCGGCTGCCCCGTGCGGCGGACGACGGGCCCTGCGACCTTGGACCCCGGCGGCGGCGGCGGCCGCGTAGGGTTCCGTCGGGATAACTCGACGGAACAGGAGGGGGGGGGCGGAACGGGACGGGCGGCCAAAGTCGGCCCCGTTCCGTTCCGCCTTACTCTCTCTCACCCTCTTTTCTTTCTTCTTCTCACACGGGAACGGGACGGACTCTTCTTCTTCTTTTGAAAAATTCAAAATGGACTTCTGTTCTTCTTACTCAAGGGGTCCTATATATAGGCCCCGTGCACGCATCACGGCCCCGTGCACGCATCACGGCCCCGTGTAGGAGACTGGGGCTACGCCATCACCGCCCCATGCACGCACGCGCTGTCTGATGCCCGCGGGTCGTCCCCCCCCCCCTCGGCTGCACGTTGTGCGCCTCCTACATCTCGTCCGTCCGTGGCCGCTCGTTCTTCCCTCGCGCCAACCCCGGTTGCGTCACCCCTCCGCCAGCTCGAAGCCACGACGATAACCTTCTCACTTCGAGCCCTGCCTCGTACTGTGGACAACGTTAATCAGGTACCTTCTCGTCTCCCCTCCATTATTTCCCAATATTACTACTTGCTGCAGTGCCGTCATTCCCTATCAATTCCTTTGCTTAAATTACCACGAAATTGCTATAGGATAGCCACTGTGTCGAGAGATAGGATTTCTTGTGGAGATGATTACTCGTCAATCCTTAGACGTTGAACAACCCAGGGCTGTCACACGCCCCTCACTCGTAGGTGTCTAGTTGGTCCTGACGGGTCATTGGGAGTCTAATCCTATCAAAATCTTCTCAGTGAACGTCGTTGATCATCGATCCCTGTTTGTAGTCGTCCATTATTGCTCGTCAAGGGGTTTGCACCGACATTCATTTCATCTAATTAGCTACTAGGTCACCCTTATCTTTACTGTGACGCAATACGAGCCGTCCGATCCCGGCACGATCATCGTATTACATCATATTGTCTCCATTATCTGAATCTTAATATAGGTTGGGGAATGCATTTTTGAAGTCCAAAAGCACAACATCACTGTCGCATGTGTCAACTAAATGTCTTATTGAGTGACCTTATTTATCCCTATGAATAGCTTATCTACAAACATTTCATCTCCAAGTTACTTAGGCCTATAAAACCTATCTCTTCCAAATTATATATACCTCATATGAAGTGCTTTACAACAAATGTTTTCCTCTTATTTGGATTATCATCCTTTCATAATATTATTTTCTTCTTATCCCTCTTTTGGTTTCATCGACATATTGTCAATGTACCTCTTCTCTTTCTTACTGTCTTGACTTGAATTATATCAAGAACATCCTGTGTAAATGACAATTTTCATTTTTTATGTACAAATTTAAAAAAAAGGCATGAAAAGACTATTTAACAAAGAAAAATAAAAAACAGAATTTAAAATTGTGAGAGACTGCTCTTGCATGTGACTAGTGTGAAGCACCATTTTATTGACTAAAGTGAGCACACTCCAGCATTGTAATATCTTCCACACCAACAAGACTTGATGGTGTACTTTCGCGTCTCCTAAAATTGCAGTAATGGTAAAATCTCGGTTTATTCAAATTTCAAGGACTCCCAAGCACACGTATTAGCTAGAAAACTAGATACTGGAAGGCTTGTTATTTAACAGTATAACATAGCTTCTATGTCAATGTCAACCAATCTGACGACAGGATATATATCTATAGAAAATATATGACGTTATCAGAACTAAAAAAATATGAAAATCGAAAACCGCAGAGTTAATTTTCCCTTTTCTGTATGGGTTGCCCGGGACTCGAACCCGGAGCTAGTCGGATGGAGTAGAAAAGTTTTCTTTAATAGAAAAAGAACCCTCCCCAAACCGTGCTTGCAGTTTTCATTGCACACGACTTTCCCTATGTATACATCTAAATTTTAGATTAGATCCCGAAAAGAAAGTGTAAGAAACCAGCCAAAAGGGGCATTACACACATTTGTAAAAAGCATAGTGTCCAAGTTGTTGTGGAGCGTACCGATGCGAAACATATAATTGATATTTTTCACAATTGATTCATATGCCTTCTTTTGTGTCAACATGAATAAACTACTTGAGAGAACATTATGAGTTATCCCACAAGACTAGATATAGTTAACACCAAAGATTTCATGATCCCAAAAAAGTTACTTTTTGAATAATTATATATTTTATATCTTCACCTTCATATAAACATTCACTTAAGGGTATTTTCTTTTAATTAAATAAGTTATAATACTTTCTACTAAAAAAATTATTTTCCTATTTTCAATTCCAAAATTAAAGGATGAAAGATATTTATATATCTCAGATTGTAATTTCAATTCTTTTGATAACTTTGGGTGTTTATGATATAATTATAATGATATTACGATACTTTCACTATCTGTGATATTTATTTAAAGTTTGGGTGTTCAATTAATGATGAATATTTTTCGATTCTTGAATTTCTATTTAACGGTTGATTTAATAATGTCTATGTGTTGTTTTGTAAGAACACAATTTCATCCTCTCAAAATGTATCCCAAATTAGCTGTATGCAAAAAATCATTGGTAGTGATGAATTACTTGGGTCAAGAAGTCATGGGCTACAAACCTGATTGCCTTTTACCTTTAATACAGTCATAACTATGCCTTACATTTAAAATAAGGGCTATAATGGAGAAAACCGTTATTTTGAATTTTTTAATACTAAATATGTGTTTTAATATAATATGATTCAATTTAATATTCTCATTAATAGCTCACAATTTTAAAGGGTGTGGTAAATATTGGATGTTTGCTAATAGGGACACGATCTCACAATTGGTGTGTTAGCTGGGGTTTCGCCTTTTCCTTGTTCATAATGCGGGCCACTAGTCCCTAGAGTCATTCTCTACCATTAAATTTGACCTTTGGGTCAGTCTAGAGGCTTCTATAATGAAGGCAGAAATTTTGGGCAGCAGTCATCGATTACAATGTATCACAATTTTAAGAAATTCTTTCTTACTCTTTACCAGAAAAAAGAGCACATCCAATAGAGAAAAGTAGCTTTGGTAAAAAAATACATAAACATATTTTGAAGTCACAAAGACCTATGGAACAACATTTTTGGTTGAATAAAGAGCAAGTGTTAATGTATTATTCGTCCATATTTTAACCTGCACATTACACTGTGAAAATGATCAGCTCGATGTTAGAGTTTTCATTTGTCTTCGTATTTTTGGAGTTGAATAAAAAAGAATCTAAATCTGTACTCAGTTAAAACAAATATACCTATTAATTAGTATGGATTATGACAAAAACAATAATTTGAGTTATTATACTTCAAATAATGATAAGTGAGATAAGAAAAGATACACATAAAATGTGGAGTCAAGAGATAAGAAAATGTATGGTGAGATAGTGATAATTAATAATATATACCGGATGACTATAATAGATTGTTTCTAGTGATAATCATAGTTTTAGGGCAGAAAGAACGTGGATGGAATGGAAATAACAAGAAGAATGCATAGGATTAAAATAAAGACTGAGTCCCATAAGCGGTAGGACAATGGAGATCATGATGAGATGGTGATGTGAAAATTGTAGGAACTAATTAGAGGACATATGAGCCTAATGCAACGATGAAACATGGCAGTGAAATCAATATAATCTAAAAATGATGTTTAGAATAACTAATGTAAGGCAAGGACGCTTATCGCAAATCTATACATTCTGCCAAGATCATGATGATTTGTAAGTGCATGTAAGCTCTCCCCTTGTTTGTTGCCTCTTCTTACACATAGGAAACAAGGAACAAGATAATGGATATCAAAAACTCACTAGCTTACAATCACCCATGAGTGTAGGAGACAAGTTTAATGATCAATTTGACAAGAATCCTAGTCTCTATTGATAGATCCGATGGGATGAATAGAAAGAGAGGGTGACAATGAAGCAACCCTCAAAATTTCAGCTAAATTGGCTAAATTGGCATCCATCCCTCTTGTTCTATGATCACCAACTCTGAGGGTGGCACAAGTACCTAAGTAGAGGAATGAGCCAAAAGATTCTTCATTACTATAATATTTATCGTTTGATGGTGGCACATCGCCGCGCACCACATCAGCTTTTTTTACTTATCTTTTGTCTTTTTCTATTAAATAACATCTTGACGTGTGTCATTCATATCAAAAAATATGAAAACATTGCCAATGACTGTTACTGTGGCGATGTGTTTCACCGCACAATGTCAGCATCACTAGTTCTTTTAACCAACTGTGGTTGCACTCATTTATATGATTTCTTTTCTCGATCTTTCAATCATGTTTATTCTGATTTGAATGTCATATTTATTCTATTTGTCCCTTTAATGATGATGAAAAAAATAACTTCAGTCAATGATTGGGAATTAGGGCTTTACGCTTCACGGTGCCATAAGGCCTTCTTCTAGCAATGATTAGTGCAGCCCTTCATAAGTGGCCATTCAATCAAATGGAATGGAAACATGTGTCATGTAAAATTATTTGACCCTAGGTATATTAATTAATATTTATGAAATGAATTCTACATCATAAAATTATAGTAAGTATATATTATGACTTATATATCCATGAGTATTAGGAGTAACAAAGTCATCAAAAATATGATCCTAGTCATAAAATTAATTTATTTAAGAATTTTAATGTAGGAAAAAAAATTAAAATACCACTAAAGCCTCCAAAATTCAAATTTCTCTCCAAAAGGAATCATCTAGAAGTCCAAGGATCCTGTTACGTGATAGCAATCATAATAAGGCAAAAGAAAATAAAAATATCCCAGATTCCTCTCCAACTTGTGATGGAAGGCCATTCGGAAAACTAAGCCCAAGCTCGTCAACAGCCGCATCGCAAAGCTCGAGCCGACATGAAGAACCCAAACTTCCGATATCAGGTCTGAGGAAAGCTCCCTCGTGTCATTTTATTGTGTGCTAATGTCTCTTCTTTGTCTTTATGGAGGTCCTAGGGATGATCCTTTGGTTCGACCGGTGCAATTTTAGGCTGATGTGTGGTCCGGTTCAAATTCTTGAACCGCACATCGGAAAGCATTATACTAAATCGCGCCGCACATCGGCCAAGGCCCTGTGCGGTGCGATTGTGTGATTGCGGTCCAACTTTTAATAAGACTGATTCCTCCTCTCTTCAATCTGCGATGCAGCTGTCTCTCTGACCATCGCTGAAGCGCCTCGTCGACCTATAGTGTGATCGATCACTACTGCGATCTGATTTCGGCTGACTGCACTGCCCTGGCGGATTAGCGGCTCGGATTTATCTTCCGCCATAGTAGATATCGCATAGCCAGATTCCTTGGATTCTCGATCTTCTTCCCCAAATTCCTTGGATTCCCAAAAGCAAAGTTCTTCGACGCCTCTCGCTCGTCGTCTCTGCTCTTTTCTCATCGGCACTGAACTCGTTGTCTCAAATCCATGACTTATGCCTTCACGAAATCTGGCTTCCACAGTCAGAAATAGAGAGATCGCTCTCCCGCTCAAGGCTCTACCGCCATCGATCGCGGAGGAAGTCCCCTCCGCTGGATTCTAATTTTCAGCTTTTGTAGCTCATCTACTATATCATTTCTTGAGAAAATAGCGTCATCCATTTATGTTCAATAGGTCAATATTGTGCGATGTGCGGTCCAATTTTGTCGCACAAAATTGGACTGCACAAAGGTCAGCGCTTTTGTGCGATCAAAAAAATTGCACGCCGGCTGAAAAAATCCGACCGGACCGTACGACCTTCCCTGGGTGGTCCTCCCCCCCCTTGTACAGGCTTCCTCGCGTCGTTTTATTTTGTGCTTGTGTCTTTTCTTTGACTTTATAGAGGCCCTCATGTACACGCCTCCCATGTCCGGTCCTCTTTGCTTGTATTGTATTTTTTTGTTTTGTTCAGTCCTTTAGGGGAGAGCCCATGTTGGCCTCTCTACTTAGATGGCCCATTAGGGCAACCCTACACCCTCCCTACTATATAAAGTGCGGGGTGAACGCTTTTGTTGCGATCTTTTGGGGAAGCTTTTGCCTTGTTATTTTTTCAGGATCTCCACCTTCATCACCCTTTTGGGTTAGTCATGTTGTTTTTTTAGGTTAAGATTGAAAGAAAAGTCGTAGGGGGTGGTCGCCCTCGCCAGCCCCCCAACCCCTGATGGGGGACCATACAGATTCAAAGACCCGCTCACATCAGTTCATCATGCGAGGCTCACGCGCACAACCCAACTTTCAGAGTATCTGGCCTGGTCAATGAGCCACAGAGGTTGATGATATCTTTCCTTATATTTCTCTTCTTAAGTAGGCTGTTTGTGTCGACTGCATTTGTGTTTGTTTTTTTCCTTGTTCGCACGTGTTTGGGTTGTTGTACAGACCTAATCATTTAAGCGTGTGTGAGTCTGAGTGTGGAAATTTTAGTTGGTATATCTCCTATTAGGAGCCCTAATTACTTTTAATTGGGCCTTCTCCCCTTTATTTCTAAGGGGGAAGGCACATATTTACCCTTGTAAGAGGAGTGGCCACCCATGAGAAGAACAAGGGAAGAAGATTGAAAAAATGTGCTTTTGGGCTTATTTCTTTGAGCTTTAGGCTATATTTAGATTTTTAGGTTTTCCCCCATAATACGAAAATACCACTGCAACTTCACAAACGTAGTTTCCTTGCCGAAAATGTTGTCGGTGCCGCCTTTGTCGGGGCTCCTGCCGCTGTCTCCCATGGCCTACTGCCACCTCTTGAGATGGCCCGCGACATCATGTGGCCGCCAGAGCCTCCCCCGCGGCTGCTGCCTCTCCCTCGCCCACGCCCTCCCCAACCCTCTCGCTGGCTGTCATCTCCTCCCATGGCCGTGATGGCGCAGCGCAACCCAAGCCCCCAGAAACGTCTTCGGAGACATCACCATCATCATCGACATCACCGCCGGTTCGTGGTCAGCCCGCTCGGCAAGCCAAGGCGACGGTACGTACCCCCGGATTCAAGTATTCTGGGTAACGGGCTCGTTATCTTTTCCGTGTTTCTTTCGTTTCCGTTGTTTTTATCTCTCGTTTCCCCTCTTTTATTCTCGTCTTACTCGTTGTAGTGAAGGGAATCAAATCTATAAGGAATTCCCCTCCATCACCCTTCAAGGGAAAGACAATTCCCTTCTATCTCCTTTTCTTCCTTCATCCTTTCTTTTCTTCCCCTTTGGGTTTTTTCCTTCTTCTCCTTTCTTTTATTTTCCTTTTTCTTTTGGGTTTAGGCCTTGTATGTTAAGGGCCATTTAATTCCCATATAAAAGGGATCGGATGGTGCCCTAAAACAGCACCCTCGT